>NC_092422.1:122367649-122708649 GCF_036169615.1 Heliangelus exortis | reverse complement strand
TTCTTGTGTTTTGTTTTGGTTTGTTTTTAATGCAGTTCATGTTATTGTGGTAAAGTCTGTGTGTCCCTTTGTATCCTTAGCATTGCTGAACATTAAGAAATCAAGGGTTTTGTTTTCAGAAAGGTTTTATTTGTTAGTTTCCTATGCAGATGCAGACACTTTAGGTCTTTTTAGCACAATGTAGTTTTAAATTATAACATTTCCAATTTATATTGGAGGCACACACAGAATTGTAATTAGTTGGGTCTACCACATGACTGATGGCAAACAAAAGTGACCTCTTCTCTGTCCCCTTCTGTCCTCCAAAACAGGTGATTGTTTGATTCCCAAAGCTTCTTACAACTAGTAAGTTGAACAGAAGCTTGTTCTGTAACTCAGCTGTGTGTTATTTAGGGTACAAAAGCAAGATCTGTTCATCATTTTAATGACAAACAAAAATAAACCCTAACTTTAGAAATTCAAGCAGGCAAAACCTTTGTTAATGAGACACTAGTTCTGAAGTATTACAATCCAGAAATAGCTCGCATCCTATGGCACAGAAATGACTTTCAGTCTGCTTGTCAATATATTCCATTTACATACAGAGCAACAGGAGGCTAATCTTTAATAGGCCTCCTTGGGGGGGGAAAAAAAAAAAAAAAAAAGAGGTAGAGAGCAAGGTGTGTGTGGGGGGGGAAAAGAATATGCCTGAGAGCTTTAATTTCTGAAATTTCTGAAAGAATAATGTGAAAGGTTTGTTTTCTTCTAAATCGATGGTTTTGCTGAACTTCTAATGGAAACAAATGGTATCTATAGAAATGTTAAATAGTTTGAATATTCTAGAAACCTGAAAATGTAAATTGAAGATGCAGAAGAACATGCTTTGTAGCTGAAATTTACTTAAATTTATTTAAATTTATTGTGTTTATTATAGTAGTTATTAAAAACCAGCATCAAAATAGATTCATACTGAGAGAATGATCGTATTGAATTAATTTATGAACCTTAAGAGGTTAGTTCATATCATTATACAGTTGGGTGCAATTTTTCATTTACTAATGTTCTTTAACACCAAAGATTGTCTTCAAACTATTCTTTGTCATTTTATGATAATAGCAGAAAATTACCATTTCACTTTTGTTCTTTCTGTTTTTGTTTTCCACTCCAATTTCTTTCTATTTTTCCAATAAAAAAGAGAAAAGAATGACCTATAAAGACGGAATCTGCACCATTTGCTTTTTGACTCTTGGGGGAAAATAGCACTTTTCGCTAATGGTGGTAATGCAAGTAAGGCTTCAATTAGTCAATTCTCTCTTTTCTCATTCATCAGGAAGGTGAAATAAACTTTTGCCTTTATGTTTCTGAAACAAATGTATATTCATAACAGAAATGGCTTTCAAAGTAATGTGCTACCTCTGCTATAACACTCCTATCTACATGTTTTGAGCCTCAAATTTAAGAAGAAAATGTGCTTTGTCTTTAAAAAACACTAGGCCTTTGTTTTCCCATCTAGCAATGTTAGTGTACAGTGAATGATGAATCTTGAATAAATCTGGAGTAATGTTAATTTTGTCTGTGTAATGTGTCTGCTGGTTTTCTCTGTGTGTTGACAAGGAGAGAGAATGAGGATCAGGCTGAGTTACAGGTGAAGGGGTGAGCTTGGGGTCATTGCAGGTTGGGTAGGGGATTTCATGTTCTCTCCCCTGAGATCCAGGTTGGCTCCTGCACTTCTTGTCAAATGCTTCACAGCACTAAAGGTTTTGTCAGCAGCTTTTATGTACTGCAGGCTTTTGCTCATCGTTATTGATACTTCTGAAGACAGATTTTCAGCTATTTTGGGACAGTATCTAAATGTTTGTACTGTTCTTCAGATGCTCACTTGCCAGAAATACACTGTCTGTCAAAAGCCTTTCCAGAATGCTAGCTTCTTTCATCTTAGCTGCCTGCCCAGCCCCATGCATATAGGAAATGCATGACAATTTGTGTATTAGATGGGCTAATTAGGAGAAAGCAAATTTTTGTCTACCTCCTGTTTGTCACCCAGGTGAATACCTGTAGCTCACTGCAGACAGGACTCGTGGCATTATCAGAGTTCTCAGGGAATACGTGCAGCCCAAAGATCACAGCTATGAAAGAAAGAAGCAAATGACCTCTTGTTGCAAGAGCCTTCCAAGTATCTGATCCCACAATGGACCCTGTATGTGATAATGTTACAGGAGCTAGACGATAAACTTGCTCTCAAAGCTTGGAAGAAGTTTCTTGTCAGCTGCTTCTGACCAGGGGAGCAAGAAGACAAGGGTAAGTCTGTTGGCCACTTTATGCATCATTACTTCATCCTCTTCCTGCTGAGGCTGAAATGGTGGCCAGATTTTAAGTGTGACCTACTGGATAGTGATACCAAGTTCTTGGAAGACTATTAGGGAAGCTGGTCGGGTTTAGTGTGGGAGACCTTGTAGCTCTGAAAATGAGGCCAGACATGAGAGATGGACGTCCCAGTTTAACTTCATTTGTGATGGCATAATCAGGAATACACCCATCACTTAGTCCAATGGCTTTTATATTTTACAGGTAAATGGATAATATCTCTGAGTCTGTCAGAGAGGTACATTTTGATGCAGATCTTGTGGAAAACTACTTAACACCTAATTGTTTTCCAGTTTGTGACTGTTTTCTTGATAGATCTTCAGCTGGCAAGGAGAAGGCTTAGAATTTTCAAATATACTTTCATGACTCTTCTAAGTTAAATCCAACCTAATTACCTGCCATTGAGGCAGGGCACTATCCCTCTTCCTATTCCATTGTTTCATATTCTAGATGAGGATTTTTACTTGTCTAATACAGTCTTTTGCTTGAGAGAGCTAAAATTGCAAGGGACGGCAGTAGTGATATCAGTGTTTGTATTTTTTTCTTTTTTTTCTTTTTTTTTCCCTTTTTTTTTTTTTTTTTTTTTTTTTTTTTTTTTAAGCTGCTTAATTTGCCATGCCATGAATAAATGCCAGCTCTGAATGCACAGTTGGCAATGGCAGCATGTGGTCATTAGAATAGTTTGGCTGAATGGTCAAACTGAATGTATAGGCACCCTTTTGTCAGGGAAGGGAGTTGTGAGGAATGTGATCAACAGCACTGGTTTCTTTGAATAAAATACAAAATTCAGCTGTAATGATTATTGTACAAGGCATGATCATTATTTTTTTCTTTACTGGAGCAAAGGATTGTGATACGGTGAGCTTGAAAAAGCATAAAACTAGAAATGAAGAAAGTAAGGGATGAAGTTTTTGTCGTATTGCAGATGTTTCCTGTTTAGTTTGCCTTATTTTTCTCTATCTTGCTGGTTTTTTAACAGTTGTCCTCATCTATCCAACATTGTTGTCTTCCTATCCTAATGTTCTCCTTTGCAGTTTATAATTACCATTCTGTTGGTGCACTGTCTGCCTTTCCCATATAAGGGATACTTACTGGTTTTTTTATGACCTGTTTCTATGTTGCTTTTTCTACATGGTTTACTTTTACTTCTCACCTGCCTACTATCGTTTGCATCCAGTAATGTCTTAATCTGCATTCTAGTTTTTATAACTCCTCTTTTGCTGCTGTAAATGCTTTTCTCCTATTCTATGACCAGAATTCATAACTGGTACTTTTATTCCTTTTGATCTTCTGATGTACAAAACACCAGTTTTGTACTGACAGTGTGGTTTAACTCAAAAAACAAAAGTTCTTTATTAACTGTCCATAGGACAGAGAGAAGTCTTACTAGGGGAAACTGAGTACTTTTTGTAGAACTTCTTGTAGAAGGCACCCAGTCACTGTTTCCATCCTGCTTAAATCAGAGGTGGTAATCACTTGGGTTGTTTGGTTGAGGATCTTGTGAAATCAGAGAGTAACTTAAAGGAAACTAGACTCCAACCATTGTATTAAAAAGAGTGTTTTCTACAGCACTTTCCAAGTAATTGAAAGTTGAATCAGATCTTCTTGCACACAAATTTTAGCCTCCTAATGCAGTTTCAGGAAGCCAGTCTGCATTTACAGCCATATCTGCCTCCATCTCTTAGGCAGCAGCCACAGGGTGGTAGAGATGTGTACCCAGGCACATATTCTCATGCAAGGTTTCAGTGAAAATCTTTCAGCCAAAGCAAGCTAAAAGGTTTGCAGCACTTAATTTTGTCACTTCACAAATGAAAGTTGCAACATTTATTTCAAATGTCATCAGTGAAATCCCCATCACTGACAACTTAAGGTTAAATGGGAGCACCTCTGGCTGATAATTAATTGCTTTCAGCTATTCCTGTGTGTGGTTTTGTTGTCACCAAACAGGTAAGATGAGGGCTGAGCTGCTGGTTGTGGAACAGCCTCTCAGATGGCAGTCTGGGGTCTTCCCTCTCCTCTGGGGCTGGAACTCTGGCCCAAGTTGTGCCTATGTGGCTTGTAGGGTGTGGGGGCAATGCAAGGGCTGTGTGGTACCTTGCAGGGAAAGGGGCAGAACACTGGATCCCACTTAGTCTCTTGCAGCATGGGATTGCAAGACAACTCTGTTACAGCTTTTTGAAAATGACTGTGACACTTAAGTTTTCAGCTGAACAATTTGGAATTTTTGCCCAGTTCCTGAGAATGGCTTTCTAAAAATTATCAGTAGATCAAAGAGATTTTACTCTGATCTCAAAGAGATCTGAGAGATTTTACTGTTAGGGTCTATGTAGGCATTCACAGGTCTGACTGCAAACAACAACAACAACAAAAATGCCATGTTTTCTTCCTAGCTAAAGTGCGTGTTTATCAAATATTCCTTGTGTTACAGTAAACAAGTTCAGCAGCAGGCCTTAATTGCTGCCTTTCCAGTGATAGATATTTGTCTTTTGCAGTGTGATGTAGCTTCTCTTCCTTTTCTAAAGTGGTCTTTGGTATATTAAATCTGGCTATTAGTTGTCCTGCATCTTGGGCCAAAGGGATTTTGTAAAGATGAGGGAGTACAAATGATCTGTCTCTGGATAGGAGAAACCTATCTGTAAACCCTTAAAAAGTAGAAGACAAAGGACAAAGTTATGTGTAAAGCTGTTAAGGATGCACCATCAGGAAAATTAATTCTAGATCTATGTGATTTGTCAGGGTGTATAGGTGTCAATGAAAAATATTGTTACACAGAATAAAACTCATGTTAGATGTACCAGTTTGTAAAGCTTTTAAAAGAAAATTTACCTCCTAAATTTTTCCCTCGAGGCATGTGCTTTAAAATTGATTTCTCTTCTGAACAAGGTCAGTGTCTTGCTAAAAAATACTGTGAGGAGGTAGTGTTCTGTACTTTAGTAGCATACTGTGCGGTGACTAAAAGTGGAGGAAAGTTGGGGCAATTTGTTATTTTAGCATGATGCTTTGGGTATGGCACAGGATATTGTGCTGTGCTCTGTAATACTGTACAGAAGAAGGCTGATAATCTTTAGGAGACTTTGTTTTTGTTTGTTTTGGCTTGCACAGTGTTCACTTGGAGCTTCCATTAGCCCTTCAATGTTTTATGAATGCTACAATCAAAATAACAATAACATTTGCAGGAAGAATGCTTCACTTAAAATGTTCAAAGAAGCGGTATTTGTACATGTCAGCAGTCTACTTAAGCACCCTACCTGAATGACTGAATAGCTAAGCAAAATGCAATTGCAGGAACATTGTCACAGTGATCATGCTGTAATATTATCTAGCTGTTGTATTCCTGTTACCTTTCAGACAGTTGTCATTACTCAGCAGGGACTCACTGCGGGGAGTGTGTGAGAGTTGTGATAATCTGATATGTTGTATTTTAATGTTTGCCAGATCATTTTGTTAATCCTAAAACTGTAAATCCAGGCTTGTTTTTGTTTTGTTTTGTTTTTTAATTAATATGTTAGAACCTTTGTATTTATTGGCTAGTAATCTTTTGGAATAAAGAAAGTTATCAGTATGGAGCTGTTCGGCTCATTCTTACAGGGATGTTGGTAAGAAAATCAGAATCCTCTGGAGGTAGTTCTAGGCTTGGTGATATTTTTAAAGCTTAACATTTTGTCACCTGTCAAGAACTATGTGATAGAAGAAATTGCTTTTGATAAAATTTAATGGCTTGGGAGTTGCTTTAGTGGTAATTAATCCCTCTTGCTTAAGCATTTTCCTGAACTCTATAAATCCATTTGAGTGCTTTAACAACAGATTTATTATCAGTTTATTGGAAAAGTTCTGTTAAGTGATCCTGTTTTGCACATGTCCTTTGAAGAACTTATTTTAGAGACATTGTTTTAAATGGGAGAAAAAAGTAAGATTTACTTACATGAAAATACATCTCCCTTCTCAGTTCCTCTTTCTGTGATGTGTTTCCTTTTCAAACTGTTTGGAATAGTCTGAAGAGTAGACTCTGAGGGCAAGACTAGTTCACTTGCAGTTTATATAAGCAAAACGGTGCAAGCTGTTCTATAAAATAAATTATGAAGTAATTTAATGGTGGTATTTATACAAATACAACAGGTTTCATGTTCAATAAAATCTTGAAGAGTTCTTTGTGTAAGTCAACAGGAAACCAATTTTATTCCACTCCAGTTAATTCGTTCACAGGGAACACACCTTCTGAATAAACAACCAAATCTTATCACTTTGGTTTAAAAAAAAAATAAATCAATTTTAAATATAGAAGTGTGTAGGAATCTAGAGTATTGAAAATAACGCCATGTATATCATCATAAATCAGAACAGTCTGAAATGCCATGTCACTAAGTCTCATGTCACCTAACCAGAGGAAGAATTCTTGAATTTACAGAGCCTCTTGAATAAGAACACATATTTTAATTCAGTCTGACCCATATGATGTTGTTTGCACATTCAGTGATAAAGTAAAAGAGCTGCTCCAGAGCAAAACCTGGCATACGCTTTTATTTTGGATGGTGCACATCACTAGAAATGTGACCTGTTTACGGACCATTTGTTTTAATTCCTCTTCCACAATTTACTGGTGCTTGTGTCAGCTTTTGTGAGCTAGTTTTTCTTCACTTTTTGTCTGATAGCGAAGAAATGTTCCTTTATGAAACCTTGGTAGGCTTGTGGGTACTTGCAGGCTTATGGGTACTTCTATATCTTTTCCTAACTTTTCACAGCATAGTTACAAGTACTATCGATTACCTATAAACCATGTGAATTTGTGACCAAAATCTTCCCCATCATCAGTCCACTTGTCTTTTCACTCTCCCTTTCTTCAGGATGCTAAACTGTCCAGGTTGCCATTGTAACATGATGTAGTTTCTTGTGTGATAAATATCTTAAGGTGAATATTGGTAAGTTATGTGCAACATTAACTGACACAGGAATTGCTTGAATGGATGAGACCAGTAGTCCTCATTCTCTCTTACCCTCAGAGGAAGGTATCAAACTTTCATAATGGAAAAGTGAGCAATGGTACTATCTTTCTATTTGTTTCTCTTGCAATGTACTGAGGGCTGTGTTCACTATAAAGGTATATACAGGCTAATGACATTGGAGACGTTCTTGTTTTTATCAACTTATTCGTATCATGTTGATTTTCTGTTCATAACCTGAATTTTTTGTTTTTTTCAATTGTCCTCAAATGTCAGAGTAATTGATCTTTGCTTTTATTTAGATTTTTCATACTCTTTATATTTCCTGCTCTTTCTGGTTTGCCTCTCAGAAGAAGCAAAAATGAGAATCCATAACTACTATGTATATTGGTGTGAATATCATCATGAAAATATAGTTTAACTCTGTAATATAATCATAATGAAGCTGGGCAGTGGTTTTATTGATTATTGTTGTCAAACCTACTTTTCATTAATTACAGCTTCTTTTTTTCTGTAACAGATTTGTAGTTTAAAAACCCACCACCGTGCAGCAGTGATAGAATTTCTCTTTTCAGCAAGTGTTATCAAGTCAACCGACTATTTTTCTTAAATGTTTTGTGCAGCTTTTCAGTGCCTCTTCTACTGTCACTAACCTGTGTAACTATCAATTTGCTGTGTGGTTACTACTTACCCCTTCTAGCCTGTTGCTTCTGTTTGTTTTGAAAGTTTTCTTCTTTGTCACCATTGGGGATCAGGGGGGCAGAGGTAGGGGAACAGGGACAGGCAGAGATGAGAAGCCTGTGTGGAACCAAGATATTTTACAAAGGTAAAAATACGTATTTTAGACTAAATATTTATGCTCCATTCTGAAGGAGTTCCATATACTTTAAGTAGGAAAATTTATCTCTTCTTTTAAAAGAGAACTACTGCTACTCCTCAAAGTGCAGTGAGGAGAAATGGCATCCACCTGATTATCAGAAGTGAGTTTGTTGCAGTTAAAACTTACTGGATATGATGTCAGAAGAAGAGAAGCAAAGCAGATTGTCATCTTGACATTTAATCATGGCTTTTGTAGACAAAGTGAGGGTCAACAAGTTTTTCCTGGAGGCTGCAGGATGATTTCCTGATTGTTTTCAGTGATCAATTTTCTGTTCTCTGATACATGGTACAACGATGATTAATGAGATTAGGAGGCAATGAGGTGATACTGCTGAAGGTGGTGAAACTATTTGTATAAAATGTTTTAAAAAAGTTTTTATGGGTTAGCTTTACATTGTCAAGTCTTGTACCCGATCAGTTTCATTATTCTTACCAGAGTCAATATAAAGCCAACAGAAACTTGATATTGTGTCATCTTGCCAATGTGGGAAAAGGAGATCATGTGCTGATACTTAATCTGTTTCAGATGTGTATTGTTAAGTGATCTGGTAGTATAAGGATTTGTGGTGTTGGCACACAAGTAAGAGTATCTTTGGGTCTTTCATTGGACTGCAAGGTTCTGCCACGGGGGCCAGGGGAGTTTTAAGAGAGGAAGTAATAGAGGTCATCTGCAGATGTTTTGGGGGAAGTCCTCTCACCTGTGAGGTAGTGTGTGAAGATATCTACTTGAAAATTTAACAAATTGCTAATATAGAAGGTATCCTGAGCTGACAAAATGTGGAAAGCTGCAATTTTTCAGTCAATGGTTTTGACAGTTAGGAACACATAATATTTTTGGTGCGGTGTTGCTATTTATTCTTGATCATATATGCTTGTTTTGTCTGCGTTCTGATAATCATAGCTTATTGGAGGCAAAAATCTTTTTTTTTTTTTTTTTTTTTTTTGTGACTAAAAATGTCTTCCTCGGTTTGGTGTATCAAAGTGTATTGAGGCCTTTATTTCTGTAAAGCTCTTTAAGTAAAATGCTTTAAAGTAATTTTCATGCATATATCACTGTCAGTATTTTTGTTTTATAAGTTTTATTTTAGGTGGTTGATTCGGGCAGTAGTTTGAAACCAAGGAAAAAGAATGAAAAATAAAATTAATAGCTTATGGGTTTCAGTTCCTTGGCTGGTTTTGGTTTTGTTATATCATACGATTTATTTTTACCCATAGTGATGATTTAGTTTCCTTAAGTCTTCTACAGGGAATTTTGTCAAAGGCTGTTTGGAAAATCAAATAAGTATCAATCCATTCTTCTTCCTCTGATGCTTTGGTGAACTTTTCAGGAACCATGAAGGATAGGAATGCCATAATTTTTCTTTACAAAAGGTATTCTGCTTTGCTTCCACTAGTTATATAACTTTACTTGAAGATTCCTTATACTCTGATGTTACTTACCAAGTTATCTATCTGATGTTGTAAATAGTCAGCTTATTAGCTGTCCTTCAGTTCCCTTTAACTCACACTTTTACTTCAAATTCTTTTTTGTTATTAGAGGCTGTGGGGGGGGAAATAAAAGACCTCTGTTACCTATAACTTGTTTCACGTTTGTTTTGTTTGCATCTCTTACTGTCAGAATTGCAGGGGGAAAAATACTCTTTTTCCATGCTAATGTTAGGTGATCAGTTAAATACAAAAATTCATTATTTGACAATAACCTACAAAGAAGCAACCGTGGATGTTTTCTGGTGTTCTTCATTCTAGACAGAAAAGACAAGCGTGCCTGGAGAGGGAAGGCAAGCTTTATCCAGCATTTCATAGTGGATCTCATTGTAGGCCTTTTGGGATCAAGTAGGAGACTTGATACCTAGTACAGAGCCTACCTTAATGGGTAGTGGTTATGTTGTAAATATTTCATTTAGGATGAAGGGGATCTAATTTGCTTGTCACTAAGAATCTTGGGTAATGCTTTGGAAAAAGTATAACTTTTAAGCTAGTATCAGTGACTTTTAAGTCAGTGTTTCAAGTCCTAAACCCCAAACTTGTGTAGTCCTTTTAGCTCTGTATGCCCATCTGCTTGCTTGTCCATGGTCAGGAAGTGTGGAACCACTTACTACTGATTTTAGCAGGGTATGGCTGTGGTTGCAGAGAATGTTCTGTCAGTCCACTAAAGGTAGAAAACTTCTGATTATGTTTGTTGGTTTTTTTTTTTTTTTGGTTTTGTTTGTTTGTTTGTTTTGTTTTGTGTTTTTTTGTTTGTTTTAGGCTTCTGTCTTATGTTTTAATATGAATTGAGCTGGTTTAGTATAAGCTGGAATATGTATTGTTGAAATTTCCAGAGAGCTGGTTTTAGCCAATGACTTAATTATGTGACTACACAAAAATCTTCTATGACTCTTTAAGAAATTTTGCTGATTGCAAGTATTAATTACTTCTATATAAGACATATCTTATTTCATAAGGATTTTTTTCTGTAGATGGTGCAGACCCCTCTACTTGGTTTCAGAGACACCAAAATTAAATACAGTACGTTTATGATATGCCACATATTGGCATGTGGCCTTGACTTTTCTCTTTTCTGAGGTGCTGCTGTGGCTGTAGCTACTTAAGTGAAAGCAGTCTCTTCCATCCAATTTCAAAGATGCTGTTACAGAGTATTTGCTTTGTAATTATGCTAGAGCAACTCTGATGTTTTTCAGTGCTTGTACCAAGCCCAAGCTACTGCAAAATAATTTCAGGAGGTTAGAGTCTCCATAAAAAACAAAAGGCATTCTGAAGAGGGGTCTTTGAGGTATTTAAATGTTTAAGATCTGGTGTATGTGAGGACTTTAATAATAAATGAACTAATCTTCTAGGGTTGACAGAGGAGGGGAGAAAAGCAATAATTAGCTACTGGGCTAAGACGTTTGATCTAAGACTATAATAAATAACCTGTTTCTGACAGATGTGATGCTTTAGGAAGAGAGTGTCAGGTGCAGTCTTTCTTTCATAAAAAATTTACTTTTTCTAATTTTCAATAAACATACACATCAGAGGAAACAGAAATTCAGGCTTAATTTGAGAAGAAATGAAGAGTAACAAGGCTTTAACATGAAGTTTTTCCACTTGCAATTTTCTGTTTAGAAATAGCATACACCGATAAGCTCTGAAGCAGGCGTGCTGAGAGTTTTTCCTATTATTTTTTTCCAGTAAAAAATGTATAGAATGAATTTTTAATTTTTAAGCCAATAGAAAACAGTATCTGGAACTGCAGTATATTGGAACTGCAGCAAAAAATCACAAAAACCCAACAATGCCACCCTTTAAAATGATCACACTTTCCATGTTCCTCATGCTATTTAGATTAAGAGCGATTGGTTGTTGGATTTTGATTTTAGGATAACTAACTGGCAACTATACTAAAGTATTTTTTTTTAAACTTAAACTTTTTTTAACATTGGCTAACTGTCACCCCCATCATTCAGTCTGATCTATGCAAGCACATCCTTGCATGAACAGAGAACTTATCAGATCCAAAGAGGGGGAAGCTTTTTTTAGCATAGAGCAAATTACAGAATCAAGAGGTATTTCAATAATCTTAAATCTCTTGCAACAAATCTTATAGTTAGCAGTTTAAGCCTGTGTGAAGCATCTTGTAAATCTAGTTGATTTAAACTTTGGATCTGAAACTGTTTTATTTTCCTCATGAGTTTGAAGAAACTTGTTTTTTTCTATGTAAAATATGCATATGGATTTTTGGAGGGTATTTTTTTATACCTTACTAGCACTGACAGTAATACAGTGATTACTCTCTGGAGGATTCTAAGAGTAGGAAAATAATGATTAGAGGCTGTAGATTTTTAAGATAATAAAGATGGAGTTTTGTTGCAGATCAAAGATAAGAAGAAACCCATCTTGAGGTTTTCTAGGGAGTTCCCTTTGCACTAAAAACTCAGTTAAGTGAATATATTGGTTCAGTTGGACGGTGATGACCCATTCAGGTGTTTTGCTTGGCAGTGTTTCTTAACTTCCTACCAGACTTCAGCTAGATCCTGTCCATCCAGGCAATTTTTATAAAAATTATGTACTTGGCCTTTAAATCATTGGAACTTTTCAGTGTTTTTTAAAGTCTGCTAGTTATCCTACAAAACTTGGGATTTATTACATTGGCCTGAAGAACCATACACATGGGGCAACCCAGAGAAGAGATCCTGTGTGCCAAATGGCAAGTAATGTTTTCTTAGCCCTTCATTCCTCTTGGCAAAAGTAATTTTCAGGGATGAATATTCTGTACCTTGCTCATCTTGAGTGTCTTCATGTATAATGAAACGTAGAACTTGGCTGGTTTTTATTCTGGGGATCTTTGGGGCCTGTAGCATCAGTACTGAACAAGAAAAAATATTCTAAATTTGAAAGGTCTGAGGAACTGCAGCACCCAGAGCGTTGCTGTTTGAGGGGCAATTGCTTGGAACAGTTTTGTTGTGATACACAAATGGGTAATGGGTCTGGTAGTGCTCCAGTGCTAATGATTTATCAGTATCTGTGTGGAAGGTTTGACTAGGCTTAGTCACTCAGTATGGCCCAAGATACTGAGTCATAAGAGCAATGATCTGTATTTAATGACCCTGAGATTGGTAGAATATCCAGTAAGGTTTATTACGGCTTATGTTAGGAAACAAAGCACTCTGATGCTCCAGTCCCTTCTGTGACCTCTGTGGGGCTCCCAGAACATGAAGAAATTGTTGTAATATAGTTCAGGCAAAGCTGTATGCAATGATTTTTGCCTTCTGACAGACTACCCGAGCTACTGTGCAGATTTTACTCTGCAAGAACTTGTCATTAAAAATGCATTTAGTAGGCTGAGACATATGGAAGCTATAATACATCTGGTCCCTAAAGCCAAATTATGTATGAAGCACTACTGGTCTCTTTTTTTCATTCCTAAGTGTTCTCTACTCTGATGGTAGATTAAATGGTTTGTAATGCTTCCCAATATGTTGATGTTCTTGTAAATCAACACATAATCTATCAGCATTGTATCCTTTTATATAGTGATATTTCTCATTATTGATTTTAGTATAGGATTGAATGCAGACTGCTGAAGAAGTGACTACTTTAGTTACACCACACATAGTTTTAAAATGTGAGATAATTTTGATGAATGTTATTTTTGGTTTAAAAACACCATCCCCCAAAACAACAGCTGACAGTTGTCTTAATTGAAGACTTAAGATTGAGGATATGAGTACTTGCAGAAGTGTAAAAGGTACTTGATGATGTATTATAATGTTCCTTGAGCAAAGCATTACCAAGAAGTAAAAGAGAATCATAAAGTAAGAGATAAACATGAAAGACGTTAAAGAGAATTCACAAACTTAATACGTAGGTATACACTTCCTCCCACCGAGGCAATCTACTAAGTGTAACACTGAGTAATTGTACTACTTCTGTTCTCAGAAAAGGTGATATTGGTAATTAGCATTCTAGAAACGTATTTCTATCTCTCGTCGAACCCTAGAAAGCAGACTTGAAGCAGTTTGAGGCTGCAGTGGCAGATTCCCCCTGCACAAGAGAACACTTGCAGGTGTCTCCTGAGCTAACAGTGAACACCTCTAGTCCTAAAATGCAGTATGTCTGGAGCAAGAGGATGTAGCAGAAGTTTTGTCAAACAATGAGAGGGCTTCTAATGCAGAAATGTAAAATGTTTCTTAGCCCTCATGACACTGACAGATTCTTACCTTGTTAGAAGTGTCTAACATTTGCCTACAGTGTCTGCTTAAGAGCAGGTGTAGCACATTAGGATCTGAGCTTGTTGTCAGTGTAGGATCTTACTGACAGTACGGCTTTCCACCTCTGAAAGAGGAATTATTTAATTCATTTGTTAATTAAATCGAGGTTAGTTATTTTAATGAAAAGGCTGCCATTTGTTGTAAAATGTTCTGCAAGGATCAAATTGATGTTGCTGCTCCTTGCTGCCCATTGCTACTGTCATCAATTCAGCTATACTGGCAGAAATTCTGATGTGGGCAGTGCAGTGACCAAATTAGGGGACTGACCTAGCTGACAAAACAACCCAGTGAAATGAAACTGTTCCCTGTTTTTGTAATTACTAATATCCAATAAGGCCATCTCCTCAATCTTGTGTGTCCTCATGGAAAGTTAAGAAATTATGAGAGTCAGGATGACACAGCCGGTTGAGATTTTAGGAGGAGGATTTTGTGATAACAGACCACAGCTACAGATGGCAGGGGCTACAGAGCTTTATTCCTCACTCTTCCATGAAATAGTTGAGTGACTTTGAATTTATTATTTTCCTGCCGTTTGTAACTCTTCTAAGCTTCTACTAAAAGCTGAAGGAAATAATTTTTCATTGGAAGACGCTAGTTCAGAAGTGCAAGCATTTCAGTTCTACCAGACTAATGCCAGAGCATGTGCTTTGCTGCAGTGTCTGGTGTGCTAAATGATGACTGTGGTCTTCCTTGACTTTGCTTACTACCTGAAAGTCATGACCACTTAGTCTTAAATACAGTTCCCTCAAGCTTTTGCATCTCTCTTTGACATTGGAAGCAGCCTGAGAATGCTAGGAATTGCAAGAGTTTTTCAGAAATTCTCTGCCACTTCCCTTTTCCATCAGGGAGAATGAGTAATATTCATGGGAGTCAAGGCTGTGTGGTGGTCTTGTCAGTCAGAGTAATTTTTTTCTTAAATTGGAGGTTTCTAGTATTCAGCTGACTAGAGAAGAGACTTCCTTTACAATATTTGACTTCTGGCAACAGAAAGTCTGTATTTTGATCACCCCTTTTTATGGTTTTGCTTGAGGCATTTACCTGGTGTAAGCATGCTTTCTCAATTTTTTAGCATTCTTTCGTGGAGTTTTCATATAAAAATCAGTTCTTTAGCAGTACATCTGAGCAATCCTCTTTCATCATCCTAGGAAATGGAGTCCTTTTGGGTCATCACTGGAGTCCTTCCTTTCCTTTAGATGACATTGGCAAGCATTAATCTCTTTACAATATATATTCTTTGCAAACAAAATGATTTTTTCTCTCAGAAGCTCATTTTCATGTTTTGTGATATTCCTCTAGCTAAATTGTTTTATTGAGGGATTATTTAATATTTTAAATAGATAACTGCAACCACACTTGACAGACAACATCTTTTGTGTGCAGTAGAGTTGGAAAAAATAAAGAATTGTATGCTCAACATAATGTTTTTTCTTTTATCTGTCTAATTTAGTGTATCTACACAGTGATTTAGTAAACTTCATTTGAAAGGAGGGTTGTGAATAGGCTTTGGCTGTGCCTGTATGGAGATCTTGGACCCTGTCATGCTTTGCAATGACTTGGGGGTCACCCTGAATGTTCTTAATCTGGAGCAGAGAAGTAAGATAGAGATAAAAGACCATGGAGGTAAAAGACCATGGAACTGATCTTGTGGCTGAACATACTCATGTCCAGTGCTTCTTTCTTAGCTCTGGCATCCCAGCTGAAATGTAGCATTTGATTTTGAAGCTTCTGAGGTCTGTCTCAGGGAAAGGTGAAACAAGTCCTGACTGCTGTTGTGCTGCTAGGATATTTATTTTGCAGCAGTCTAAAAATACTAGTCCACTTGTGCAGGGAGGTGGTTTAAAAAAACTTCTCTTCATCATTTCTCAACTGTTGGTTGACCTTCCTGCTGAGATGAGAGGTGGTGTGGACCCATGGTACACTAACAAGTCAAGTGTGAATGTAAGACCGATGCAATAGGAGTTTGCCAGGGAGAAGGCTGAGGTACAGTGTGTATTTGGGTAGGCTTGCAGAGAGATTTTCCTGCTTTTTAGAGCTTGTTTTGTCTAGTAAAGAGCTAATATTTTTCTTATGTGGATTTTAGTGGTTTTATATTTGAAAAGTCTCTTTATGTAACAACTACCAGCTTAAACTTGACGTTGATTTACTCTGCTTGCAAACTGTGAGGTATGGGAAGTTCTTTCTGTGCAGAATAGGTTATGTGCAGCCTATGGAAGGGACCCAGATTCTCTGTGCAAAGTGTTAGGATAATTGCCCAGGCTCTTCTGGGCAATGATTGAACCTGTGCTAGTTTCATAGAATCAGAGAGTGCTTCAGTTTGGAAGGTACATTAAAGATCATCTGGTTCCACCCCCCCCACCCCACCATGGGCAGGAACATCTCCCACTAGACCAGGTTGCTTAAAGCCCATGCAACCTGGCCTTGAACATTTCAGGGTGGGGTAGTTTATCACTTCGGGGGTAGAAGTGGATTTTTGTTTGTTTTGGTGTGGGGTTTTTTTTTATTTTTTTTGGGGGGGTGGGAGGAGTGACGTATGTGTGGGGTTTTTAATTTGGTTGGTTTTTGTTTGTTTTCTTTTAATCCACACATAACTCAAAACTAACTCTACTGTGAATTGTCAAATGTTATAATCTTACTTCCATCAACATTACCTGGGCTGTATTGGACTCACACTTCAATAATAAATCCTGTGTGGCCAGTTGAGCCTGACTGATGATGTCTCAGCCACATCTGAGAGTAGTAGCTACATATAACTGCACAAGAATTTGTTCAGTGTTGAAAACAGTAAGAAGGTGGGTATGCATAGTGTATGTAGATGCTTTTCTGTGGACTGCTAATGGTGAATTTATAACTGTTCCAGTTCACTTTATGGTATTGACATCACAAATAAATTTGATTTACCACTTTATTATTTAGTAGAGTATTATTTAAGATACCTAAATACACTCATGTCTGGTTTTATTATTATTACTATAGATTTTTACTTGAAGGGAAAAATTATGTTAGTAAATTCTCCTTTTCTCCCTGTTCTCCATCAGTTGTCTCCACCTGTCTGTGGCAGACTATTCCCTTTATATATTTATATATTCCAGTATTCCCTTTATGCAATTTTTCCTATTTTTCCTCTTCGTTATCTAGCATCACCAGCATATGGCAAAGTGAGTTGCTTTACATTTCTGCTGAATGGCTTCCAGGTAGTCATATATATTTACAAGGAATATTTATGATGTAACTTCAATTTTAAAAAGCAATCTTACTCTGATATAAGATCCCACAAAGTACTTTATTCCCCACTAAATAGGTTCATTTTGTGAAATAATGATTGTATCTGGATGCTTTAGTTTGTTAAAACAAACAAAGAAAACAAAACAAACAAAAAAAGAAAAACAAAACAAAAAACCCACCCTACCAAGATGAAAAACAAAGATTTTGGCGATCCAAAACTAAGAGTGAGGCGTAACTGAAAGAAAAGAGATGGATTTTGTTCATTTTTGGTATTTTTTCATATCTGTAGCTGCAATTTCTCTTTGTGCAAAATCTTTGCAGAGTCTATGATTGGGCTGGTGAAGGAGAGAATGCAGTTTGAAGATGATGAAATTACTAGACAGCCACTCTAGAGTATCATTTTTGGAGATGTGTTTCCTTTTATTGCTAATGCTAATTAGTGATGCAAGGAAGGAACAGCCATTCTGTATAAGATCCTGAGATGAACTGAAGGATCTGGTGCTTAGTTTTGAACAAATGCTGTATTCTTAAGAGGCAGCAAACACAGAATCCCACCCCTGATGCCATTGTTTGAGACTTCATTTGGGAAGTGCACTTCTGGACATGGTACCACAAACAAAACTGCACGTCCTGTAGAGATCAGTAGAAGTGTAAATTCCCTGAACTGAGGTTCAAGCACTGGAAGCTCCTCTTTGGCAGGATTCTTAACTCTCTGAGATCTTACATTGTGATTGTTCTCCTTGTTTTTAAAAGTGAGGATATTTATTTATTTGTTTTACTTGAAGCTTTGAGCTAGGCAGCCTGGTGTTTTCTCTAAGCTTCATTGCTTATAATATTAAAGACCTTATGAGGCCTGGAACAGAGAGCTTATGTTTTCTGAAGCTAAGCATACAGCCAGTTTGTTTAATGTTTTTCGTTTTTAAGCTGCTCTGCAGTTGGACCCTTGGTTTCCCTGACTTCAAAACTCCCTGCTTTCTTCTGAGGTGAACAAGCCATCAGTGGATTGGGATAAAACTGTTCTTAGCTTTCTGTATAACTAGAATGGACTTCTAAGTTTAACTTCGATCAATTGCTTTTCTGGCATCTTGCAGGCTGCTTTTGCTTTCAGGTGATTTTTTTAGCTTCCCAGCCAAGTTAGCAATACAGCCTCAAACCTTTCTCTGCATCTGAACCCACTTGCTGCTTCTGAAGTTGTCAAATTAGTGCTCTGTACGAAAGTGTCTCTGTAGTGCTTTTACATTTAAGTATTAGTCTGTAACTATAAAAAAAGCACTTTCGTGCCTGCCTATGCAAAAGATGGGCAGATTTAATACTTCGCCGATTGCTGTGAAAGGCTGGATAAAAAGCTTCTATTATCATAGACTGGTTTGAGGTGGAAGGGACCTTAAAGATCCTCTGGTTCCAACCCCCGTTAATGAGCAGGGACAGCTTCCACCAGACCAGGTTGCTCCAAGCCCCATCCAACCTGGCCGTGAACACTGCCAGGGAGGGGGCAGCCACAACTTCTCTGGGCTGTCTCTCACCTTCCCTGTGCCTCCTCACCGCCCTCGCACTAAGGAATTTCTTTCTAATTTCTAACCTAAGTCTCTCTTCTACGAGTTTCAAACCATCCCCCCTTGCTCTATCACTACACACCCTTGTAAAAAGTCTCTCCCTTCTATAAATTGTCTTCCTTGCCATTTCCCTTCTTTCCTGGCCAATGCTAACAACATAATTGCTGATCCATTGGACACAGGCTGAGATTATACCAAGTAACTGGAGTGATCTAATGGCTTGCTACTGCTGAGAGTGCCTTTCATGCATCCTGGGTCTCTTGCCAGGAGTTGTGTTCTTCCTGGCACTGGTGCTCATCTGATCCTTGATGAAACATTTCAGTTCATTGCACTGATTAGAAAATTAACCTACAGAAAGAGGGGGAAAAAGGTGAATTTTTTTCCCCCCTGATTTAAAAGTTTGGACAAGCTTACTTGAGAGGACTGGGCCCAGGAGAAATCCTGACTGTATTTCTGGGAGCTGACGAGCACCAAGAAAGGATGCAGCACCCTTGTCAGTGACTATGAGCTATATTTGATCACCATTATAGTTTAGCCTTGCTCTTCCTCAGCAGGTGCTTAGCATGGCTGCTATGTCAAGATGGTCCAGTGTGTTTATCAGGCACTTGGCAGGTTTGGCACAGTACTTACAGTAGCATTCCTACTTGCCTAATTTACTCTAATTGTAGAAAAAACAGACCTATGACTGTAATTTGAGCACACAAAATCACTGTCTCCTGACAGAGTGGGTTGGAGCCCAGAACACTGTACTTCACCTGTTTAGTGAGAATATACTCTTTGGGGGCAAGCATGCCATCTCTTTGAGATTAGCCAGTAAAAACTGGCAGCGGTCTAAACTGCACTAGGCAATTTTTAAACAATTTTCACCCCTGGTGGTAAAAATCCAGAGTTCTGTTATGTGACAGTAAAATACCATTTTCTGTTACACTAAAGGAACAGTGCAGGACTTCTTCCTGCTGGGGGGTGGGGGAGTGGGAAAGAAAACCATCACCTGAAAACTTTAGGCCAAAAAATTTTAAAAATAAAATGTTTTGCTTCTTAATATTATGTACCAATGCTGTGGTGTAGTGTAGAACTCCCTCTACTTTCTCTCTACTTTGTCCTTTAGTTTCTCAGATGTAACAATCAGAAGCGCTTCCTTGATTTCTAATACTCTGGTGCTGTAATCTAGGTTTAAGAATTTTTTAATGTTTTTATCATAACAGACATTATCATTCCTTCGATCTGCCTCCTCTAATAAAGAGACCAAAGACCAGTTATTTTTGTCAGCTCTGTGTAATCCTACCAGTAACTTCTCTAACAGTGTGACTTGCAGGCTGTCAACCAAATGATCATCACTGAAATCTTTGGCTCATTTTAACTCTAGGAGCTCAGTCTACTGTATTTTGATGTACTGCTGGTTTTAAACTGCTGGGATTAACCCTGTTTACCCCGTGGATTGAAGCAGAGGTTTTAACATTCCCGTCTGCAGCTCTGTGATTTTGGTGTCTGTTCAGCATATGCTAGCTCCATATGTGGGAGAGAGAGGTGTTAGCTTTTCCTTTCCCTCTCTGCATAACCTGAGAAGCTGTGGGTGATGCCTTGCATACGTGTGAGGAGCACCGACTTCAAACCATGTTTGATCATGGCAGGCTGAAGTCTCATGCTGCAGTTTCGCAGCCGTGTAGATGGCTGGTTAAGAGTCCTGCCTTACCAGCTTCTTCCTGATTGAAGGTGGCACTTTAAAACCATTCATGCATTCAAGGGAGGTTTTGTTGGGGTTTTTAAGTTCATTAAACTGTGTGTTCGAGCTGTTTGTGTTAACTGCATGGTGCTCTTTTGTTCATACATAAGTGGCTGAGAAATCAATCGGTAACGATTCAAAACAGGCATCCTTCAGAGTTCCTTTTATGACATGTCATAGATGGAATTACAGCAATAAAGGACATTTTTCTTTAACTGAGATGGTGATGTAGAAGAGAGAATGAGCTGTGGGGGTGAGAGAGGGAGAAGGATGGTGGAGGGAACGAAGCTGCTTCAGCTGGCATTGCCAAAAGAAATGTCTGTCTGCTGCTCTGAGCGTCCCTGAAGTAGATCATCCATTTGCTTTGCAGGTTGCTGGCACTTAATGAAGAAAGTTCACAAAGGTGTGAAAGGGCCATTATGGTGTCATCAGCAATGAAAATCTATCACTCGCAGGGGGAACAAGGAATTCAGCTTTTGAACTGTTTTTTGAAGTCTTGAAATTCTTCTCACCTCATCTCTGCCTGTTGCCACCGCTAGAGGAGCGGGGGACTTTTTAATTTTGGCTATTTGGTTGGTAAGTTGTCAGAATGCTTAAAGAAAAAAAAGATCTAACAGAAGGCATATTTTCTTTTAGGGGTTCCTTCCTCTGCTAAGATGCAGATAGAGAAGGGAGTATGAAAGTAGAGGCTTCTGACAGTAGAGACCAAAATGGGACTTGTAGGATAGATACATTACCAGGCTTAAGTGCAAATAATCCTCGGAAAAGTATGTAGTAAAGCTTCATTCAAGTAGGCCTTATAAATGATTTGGCAAGAAAACCTCTCTCTCTGCACCATGGAAACTCTTGACTTCTATCAGTGAAAACTGTAAAATTAATTATAATTATCTGGGACATTTTGGCTGTGCCGTAAGTGAATGATCATCACTGAAAGTGAATGGTAGTGTCATCTCACAAGTGATTTTATTTTCAAGCTGATGGTGGTCTTTATAGACAAGAATATATCTGTACCACACAATGCATGTATGTAGATGTGCATATGCATGTATCTATTATAACTCCTAAAATCTGAAATAATTGAGAAAAATCTGTTGTGTCTTGGGAGAAAAAAACCCAACAAAACATGTGTGTTCTCAAGATAACTTAGATCCCAATGAAAACATTTTTACATTCTTAACAATCCCTTAGATTCATAGAAGTCAAAGAAAAACTTGATAGAAATATTTTAGTGGGAGGGAGCCGTGATAAAAAGAAGACAGTTTGGATAAAAAAGGCAATGGATGTCTTTATGAGAGTATAAGAATGGAAGAAACTATGAAGTCTAAGAAGAACAGAGCATCACAGTGGAAAGACATAAAATTTTATATATATATATATATATTTAAAGTGGTTTATATTTTTGAATTTTGGACAAGACTAAAATATGAAAAGACATATCCCATGGCATTCTAAATTCTAATAAACTCTTGGAGTCATTGGGACTTCTGAACTGTTAAAAGTTTGTTTAGATTCTAATGTGCTATATATGTAACTTGTATGTTCTCTGGTGCTCCCATTACATCTGAAGCTGGGTGGAGGCAGTGGTAGGGCAGATAATTATATTAAACCAAAACCGTTGCTGATGAAAATATATAAAGAGCTATCTAAAAGCCTTTGAAATTAATGGGAAGATTTGCACTGGCTGTATACTGTGGATCAGATGCTTTGTGAATTCTTCCTTTATTGTATCATTTTGTATCTTTACATAGTTACTGTTCCTCAGTAATTCACCTTCCTCTTACTCATCTCCCTTACAGGGCCAAGAATGTACTTTGTTGGCCCTTAGCATGCAATAAAATGAGAGTGGTTTTTCTGAATAGGCTGTTCTTTGATACAGGTGTGTAGAAATTCATAAAGATTTTGAAAATATGGTTTAATATGAACCTTTAAGTATCAGCAGGGATTTTATGTACTTTCTCTATAATAGTATAAATTATTTATTAGTAAACTGTAATAAAATTGCAGTCTGTAGGCTGTAAAAACAACGCTTGTCACCTGCTGGTTCTGGAAACTTTTCACTGGTAGCTATTTTTCACTTTTGTTTCCATCACAAGAGAAGGTCATATGTGTTATGAAGAAATGTGAGCTACATCTAAAACTTAAAAGAAGGAAAAAAATAGGGAAAATAAAACTTGTACAACTGTCTTGCTAAATCCAGGAAGTTTTCTTAAATAATGTTTCTATGAAAATTTAAAAATTATTTTGGGCTTTTCTGTTTTAATTGTTTCCCATATTATGTAGGAGGATGTGATGTTCACACATGGTTCCTATGGTGCGTGATCGTGATTTGATTGTCTCCCTTTCACATTTCCATTTATTTTTTCTCTACTTTTGTGAGATCTGTTTTTTTAGTAATTTATTTTTGTATCTTTTGGTAGTGTGTTCTTTTTCTCGCTTTACCTATTATTTCATTCATCTTCCCATGCAGAGTGAAAAAAACTGTCAGTTTGAAAGAGTAGAATGGAAAAAAAAAAAGGTTCAGTTTGGGGAGATACCCTGATGATCAAGGAGAGATGGGATCTGTGAACCGTGGAAGATAAGAACTCAGAAACCTATGAAATTCATAGCCCTGTTGTATGTAGAATGAATAAGGTACCGTTAGACACATCTACTTTCCAATCTAAAGCTAAAAGTACATTTTAGCAAATCATTATTCAGCAAGTAAAAGACAATTTTAAAAGAAATAATCTATTTGGTGATAAGGAGTTAAAAATTTCTAAAGTTGATACCTTTTATGCATTTTAAGTGGGTTCAAGTGTCACACTTGTGATTCTGTGGAGTGAACATCAACAGCGTATTGTTATTCATACAGGTTTAGATATGAAATGATTTTTTTGCAATTTATAATGTGTTCCTTATGATTCAGACTGCTTTGTAAGCAACATGAAAAACATCCTTTTGTAGATGTCAGTCTTCAACAAAGTGTTGTTTACACCATGGATCAAATATGCAACATTAAAATGCATTATAGGCATATTACTGACTCTCATTATATGACAGAAGTGTGTCAGTGAAATTAACAGCAACAAAAAAGACAGAATTTCTTACCTCTTAGTTGGAAGGTAGCAGCTGTTTAAGTAATTCCACAGAGAGGTAACAATGACCAACTGACTTGCACGTTTTAAAGAAAAAATGATATCAAATCCTTTGAGGATGCCATATGTTCTGTGCTTTGAGGTAGGCTGCGTATGGTATCGTAGCAATTAGACAGACTGGAGCCTCCACTAAATTTCTATCTGAAATGCCAGCAGAGGAGAATATCTTGGGGCTTTTTGATTGTGAAGAGAGTCTTAACTGTGCTCCCATTATTTTTTACAAAATAAGTTAGTTAAGGTGAAGATATTTTCTCCCAGTCCTTTCCAGTACAGAGCTGGTTTGGTGTGGGGTTTTTTTTTTTGGTTGGTTGTTTTGTTTTGTGTTTTTATTATTGTTGAACTTTTTGTTGTTGTGTTTATCTTTTGCTTACAGAGAGACTGAAATAATGATATAAGGATGCTTAGAATAATGTTAACTTCTTTTGTCATTTGTGAATGAGGTATGAAGGATGCCAAATATGCTAAAACAGCATTGGTAATTGCCACTGGGACTCAGCCTCTTTGGCTTATGACTGCATCCAGCTATCTGTTCTGTAATTTGCTATTCAACATCTGTAGCTTGATATAACTTCTTGCTAGACCTGTTCTGATTCAAGGAAGCACGAATTGACTTCTTTCCCAAACTTGGCACATACAAATAATCTGTGCTGATTTTTCCGAGATCAGTCACTCGCCAAACTTCAGCTGGATTAAAAGCAAGAGCCTTGTATCACAAAAGATGTATTTGGAGCCATTAGGAAGGAGAAAGGCCTATTAGCTGAAACTGCTACAAAGATGGTTTTGGTCTGTGCAACCCAGACTCCAGAGACCTGCCAGGACATATAACCCTCTGTTAACAAGCTGAGAGATGGTTTGTCTGTGGATACCCATATATACTGTGAGCTATTATATCTATTTTGAAGCAAGGCCTTTTCTGCTGTGCAGGTCGTATTATTTCTTTGCCTAATAACTGACAGCAATGTCCGCAGTGGTACTTGACTGTTTTTCAGTGTCTTGGCTCTGTCTGGCAGTTCACAAAGAGCATGTCTGACCCTCTAGCCATTTTGGCATTCAGCTTTTCTTTCATTTAAAGCACGTTCCTTGTACCTTGCAAAAAAGGTCCCTCTCACTTTATAATTCCTGCTCGTGGTGTTTTCTAATGCAGGTACTGTGGTTCTCAGGCCCTCTTGTAGCTCCTCTCCTACCTTTGTTTCCCCCAAGTCCTCATCCAGAAATGCACTGAATCTCCAAATTGCTCTCTGAAGTCAACGGAATTATATAGCTTTACTGTTTGATGAAATTAAGGACTATGAGGAGAGCCATGTAGACAAACACTTGCATAAGAAGCAGTTGCTAAACTGCAGGCATGTAGTATTGAGGGGGCTAATGTCTGGGATTTTGTAATCTGGTAAATCTGACATCAGGAAGAACAAAATAAGGGATGAGACATCCCATATTTGTCTGCTATACAATTAAAAAATATAAAACTTTGAATTACCATTGACTATCCAAATCTAAAGGCATTGAACTTTGATAGGTTGTATATGTATTTGAGAATAAAAAGAGATCTTTTTTCTGAATGCTTTAGCATTTGTTTTTATTTTTGTGGGGCTTTTTTGCCCATAGAGACATATGTTTGAAGCTGTGAAGCTTGCTATCACAGAACTAGTATTCATCTATATAAAGCAGCATGTTATTCATAAGTAAAGTGGTCAGAGGTATGTGGTGAGTAGAGTTTTAAACATACTTTTGTATTTTATCATGCTTGTTCTGGTAAGCTGAGCTACATGTGCACATTTACATGGACTTCAGAAGCTGAATAAGTAATTAAAAGAAGATACATACATGAGTTATGACCTTGGTATTGTACACCTAAGTATTTACCTGATGTAAAGGGAGGAAAGTTCTTTCCCTTTATTTTTGTGTTAGGTGCTTCTGCATTTTCTTTCCTGCTTCTCAGATGTTGTGAGCATTGACATTTCTGATAGAAGCTACAAACTGACTGGGAGTCTGTGACAATCTCTGCATCTGTCTTTGTGGCTGTGCTATCAATTCTTCAGGGCTCCTAACAGCCAGTCAAGGTGAATCAAGAAATCTGCTGTTAATGGCCATTCCTTTGAAATGCCTTTCCTGCTGCTGCAGAAAAAAAAAAAAGACAGGGATGCAAGGCAGTCCTGGAGCACTGGCATTGCTGTTGCCTGCTTTAACAAGCCGTGGCAACCATGAGGAGGGGATCCTGGGGCATCTCAGCTCCAAGGGTGCCATCTGCCACGTCTCAGCTGAAAAATCTCTCATCTCCGATGGGAAGGTGACGGGTGGATGTGTTTGCTCTTGAGGAAAAATGCAGTCTCAGAGGGGAGGGGGAATAAAGAACCTCACTGAGGCAGGGGCCTCATGAAGTGGGAGGATTGTTTAACAAAGGGATTTGTTTGGTTTTAAGGAGAGAGTATTGCTGTTTGTCACAATAATGTGGTAGTGGACTGTCTTCACTTTTGCTTAAGGTGTTACAATGCTGTTGTCAGTCATTTTGTATCTCCTGAAAATCAGATGCTGTCACTTTCTACTCCAAGCCATAAAGCCAAAGCAATGTGGGGCAATCTGGTAAAAAGGATTAAGTACATCTATTGTAGTATCTTCTTTGTTACACTTGAGAGGTCTTTCCTGCTGAAATTAAATGTCCCTTGAAGTTGCTGCCTGGATACCTTGCAAGCACTGTGAATTAGGCTGGAAGAAATAGCCTGCAGCACTCCTGTTAAAGGTGGTTCATGGAGAAGTTTTGATAGTAGGGTCTGTTCAGAGCCAGGACCTAGAAGTCATGATATTTTGGGAAAGTGATGTGTAAAGGGCTACTAGCTAACTGAATTCAGTGGGATCCTTGGCTTCAGCATTGTCTACCCTCATGCTTAACTTCTGATTTGGAGGACAAAAAATAGCCCATTATCCTTAAAAGGTGACTGACCTTTAAGAGACTCATCAAGTAAGCACATAAAAGGGATTATTGTCTCCCTTTTTACCCAGTGACCTAGACAGAAGCCTGAGTACCTGAGGGCCTTCCATAGCAGGTCTAGTAAATCCAAGGGAATAGTAGATGGTTGTTGGTACAGGAGTAGGGGACAGCATGGAACTGGGCAAATGCACAGTGAAGTGCCACCTCAGCACAGCAGCTGTTCGACTTCCAATACTTTAAAAATTTTTGCCCCTTTGTCAGTGGAGCAAAATGAACCCTATAACGAATCAGATATAAGTACACAAAAAGAGTACAACATTGATACTAGCTATAATTGTTAATGTAGAGGGTGCTGTACCTGTACAAATCTACGTGCAGGTGTAGTGGGTATAGTATATGGGTAATACTACTTAGGAAGCTGTGGTTTTCATTACATTGTTAATGATGGTCAGGTATATTCAAGAGGTAAGATTTCAGTATTACACATTTGCAAGATTCTTCTTTTCCTTCAGATTTTTATATTGACTTTGTACATGCTTCTCTATGTAAAAAAAAAAATCAGATACTGTCATATGTCAATAGAAAACAGTTAAAAAAGCAGACTAATTAGTAGAGGGTCCAGTGTTTTGGCATTTCTGGATATCATTTCATTTCATCTCACTGTGAATTGACAGATGTCAGGCAGCTGGGATGAGAATACAGTTCAAGTTCTTTTGTGCTCCTGAAATCTCTTTTAAGGGTTAAAATAATTAAAAAGCTGAAATATTAGCTCTAATTGTCCTTGCTTTATCAGATTTCTGTGTTGCAGTCTTAACCATAAATATTTTTCTCTTCATATTAGATGTCTGTTTTACAAACCAATTTTTTTTCATTAAAAATATGGTTTAAAATTTTTTTCCTTGTGGAGATTAGGTTTAGCTTACTGATCTTAGGAAGCAAAATATGTCAGTACCAATTCCCTGAGTAGCTGTTTTATGTTTGAAATTGCAACTAGCTTAAATTAGGCTTTCTGTTGCACAGAGCACCAGACAAAGATTAAACATCACACTATTTTTGTATTGTAGCTGGATATGACTGGTGCAAGCCTTGATCAACATTTTGTAAAATTTTCATATAAAGTAGAAGGTTTATTAAAGAAGCTGATTTTTTTTTTTTTAAGTAGGTTAAACCAATGAATTTACAACCTATCTTTCAGTTATTCTGTGCATATTTGTGCTTGGATGTCATATTTGAATTTCTGTCTCTCAGAATATTATTTTTTAACTGTTCTTTTGTTACAGGACAGGTAGTCAGGGCACTTAGCACTATAGATCATCCTCTATGTGTAATCTACTGAGGATGAGGACCATGTCAGGGCTCTTTTCTCTCAAGTGTCTAGATTGATCCTTTTCTCAGGTCACCCATCATCTTTCTCTTTTTGTATGCCTGAGAAACAAAAGGAGTGGGGGGAAATCCCCCCCAGGCAAAAGAGGAGTAAAAAGTCCAACACCAAAGTGAGGGAGTGGGTGGAAGGGTAATGAGAAAGGCAGAGCAGGATTCTGATAGTCTGTCCTATGAGCTGGTCAGGACACTTGAATGCCAAAAAACTGTTATCCAGATTTTAGTGTTTGGCTTTCCAAACACTCCTGCCAGGCAGTGGCCTTCTCATCCCTGTAAAGAGACCTGGGGCCATGTGCTTAGCTGCCTCCCTATCTGGACTTGGGTCCAACAACAAATAAAAAGTAGTGACCATGTGGAGACCATCACTGTTATTTTCAGTGAAGATCTTTCCTTTAACAGGGACTGCTACTGGGTTTGTGAATCAAAGCCCAGCTACCCACGTTCTGTCATTTTGCCAGCTCTTTGTGTTGAAGGAGAGAACTGAGTCTGAAGGAGGCAGCTCAGGCATCAGAAAAAAATGACACTGGTGACAGAATTGCTTCAGCTGCATTGGAAAAGATCATTCTACTTTGTTTTGAAAGCTACAAGAACAAAGTGCTCTTTCCCTGTAATAAGGCCTGTGGCTCCTGCATTCCTCTGCACATCATCACATAAGGTCAGGCAAGACAATGCAGTGGTTACTTCTCTTGGTCTTTGATAGTTCTGTCAGCTTGGTTTCTAGAAATTGATAAGTCTGTCAGCTTGTTCATTTCTGGACACTTTAAAAGACACTGAACATTTGTTTCAGTGCCCTGGACTTCAAAATCTTGGGTGACTTTTGAAGGTGACTACAAGGAAGATGAGTAGAGTTGCTTCATGCAGCAGAGTTTTTCAGCTGTTGCTGCCTTTAATAGCAAGAAGACACTGCCTTTGTACATGAATTCTTTCCTTCTGCAGGTGAGAAGACAGTGTAGTATTGCCAGCTTCCAGCTTCCTCTTGAACAGTTGGAACTTTTTATTTTGAGCTGATAAAAGTCTGTATCCCCAGGATACTCTCTGTGCTAGTAGTCTTGCAATTAAAAAAGAATTAGAAAATAAAAAGAGAGGTTAACTTCTCAGAGCTTTTAGGACCCTGCTTTTCATCCAGGGATGCCAGTGTGGGAGTCTTGCTTTGGTTTCAAATTCCCAGGCAACTCTCGATTGAGAATGCTCTGCAACTTTTTAAAGCAGCATAGCAACTCTAATTTTCTTGTAGCAACAGACTTAAAAACTTCAAAGCTATAGTAATTCCCCTTTTCCTTTTTCCCGAGATTATTTTTCTTTTCAAAAATTTAATGAGTAGCTTTACTTTGCTCAATAATTTTGGCCAAGATTTGCTCTGAACTTGGACCCATCTTATTCTCTTCATTCTGTGCCAGTAACTGCTGCTGCTGCTACTTCTCTTGAAAGCTTTATCTCCTGATTGTTTTCTTGGAAACATTTTTGGTTGGTGGCCACAGTAAAGCTGACTCAAATGAGAAGTTACTGTTGCTAGATTATTGTGTGTACAAAGGGAGGTTGTGAAGATGTTGCTGTTGGAGGTCCTTTAATAACAGGCTAGGTAGCCTCTGGCTGGGGAAAGGTTTGGTGTAGGTAACTCTGCCTTGAGGCAAGGGAAGGACTGAATGTGCTCCCAAGACTCTTCCTTGTGACTGCCATGCCATTCTGTGGGTTTGTCCTGTGTTACTTGGGATCAGGCTTCCTGGGCTGTTGGCTTGTCTGCCAGCATAGCTCAGTGATAGTAATGAGCATTAAGCCTGTATCTCTAAGTTATTAACTAAATCTGACAACTTTTTATAAGCTTGAAGAGGGCTGATAAAAAGAAGCATGATCAGCAAGTCAAGGGAGGTGATTACTCTGCTCTTATGAGACCCCACCTGGAGTACTGTGTCCTGCTCCAGAGCCCCAAACATAAACAGGACACGGAGCTGAACTCCAAGAGTCCACAGGAGAGCCACAGAGATGATCAGAGGGGCTGGAGCACCTCTCCTATGAAGACAGGCTGAGAGAATTGGGGTTGTTCAGCCTGGAGAAGAGAAGGCTGTGGGGAGACCTTACACCCTAGAGGACAGCTGAGGAGGGACTTTTCACAAGGGTATGTAGTGATAAGGCAAGGGGTAATGACTTAAAACTCAAAGGTGCTAGATTTAGATTAAACATTAGGAGGAAATTCTTTCGTAAGGGTCGTGAGACACTGGCACAGGTTGCCCAGAGAGGCTGTGAAGGAAAGAGAGGCAGCAGAGGACTGAGGGTGTACATGCATTAGGAAAATGATTTCAAAACTGTGTTGTCTCTGTGCTTCCTGATAGATGGCACCATATTGCTAACTCTCTGAACTGCTTGTCTTTGGGGGGGAGAAGAGCAGACTATGACAAACAACTAGGGGAAAGTAATTTTTCTTTGTGTCAGTAAAATTGAATAATAGAGCAGCGTGCAGAAGCATAGCAGCAGATCCTTTTGTAAGTGGTCAGCTTCTAATGTGTATTTGTCATTTTAATTGAGTAACGCCTTTTTTTCAGCATTAACAAAACCTGAAAGATCCTGACTATGTCCTGGAGAAGCATAAAGAGAGACAAACTGATTAATCTTAATCTTGTCCAGTGTGAAAGATTTTCTATATAGTCACTATGATCTCTACTCTGACTTTTTAATCTGGGGTCCTGGGAGCTGAATGGCAGTTTTAACTGTGCCAGAATGCTTCTGCAAATCCCTATTCAGGCATCTTTTGCAAAGCTTCCCTTGGACCCTCCTCCTGACAGACCTCTTTAAGTCTTTGACCTGCACAGTACCATCTCTGAGCTACCTATAGCAGATGCTGGCATTGTCTGCATTTAGAATTGTGTGATAAAAATGTGAGGAATGAGATTATGGACTCCCCTTGTGTTTTAGGGCATATGTGCTATTCCCTTGAGTTTTGTAAACAAGGGGGGGGGCAGGGTTGTTTTGGTTTTTTTTTTAATTTTTATTTTATTTAATAATTTATAATTCGATAGAGCTATAGAGTCTACAGTCTCCATTTGATGATTCCATGGAGGACAGAATCTGTAGTTTCTGAAGTCTGTAACTTAACCAGAAGCATCCCAATTTCCTCTGGCTGTATTGACCTAGGAACTACATGGGTTCCTTGTAAATGCTGTGTCATTTCTATTGATACAAGTCAGGGATCTGTTTCTTGTCCATTCATTAGCTCCTCTTACATTAGCTTTTAAGAAACTTTACCAGATGGGATGGAAGAAGGAAGGAAAATATGTAATGTCTTTCTTGATTTATCTCACCATCTACTGGGGAAGCAGGATCATGGATTTAATTTCACTGATTCTGAATGCTAAAATCTGTGCCTTGGTTTGATTGAGATTGTTAAGATTTGTTTGCTAAGCTCTCCAGCTGAGTGCGGGGATAGTTCTCATACAATACAGGAAAACAATTTTGTTCTTTTTCTAGGACAGAAAAGGGAGATATAAACATTAGAAAGCCTGTGAAACAGATGGTGATTTAACTGGCAAAGTTATTACAGATAACATGGCAGTCATTCAGACAGAAGATGTGCAAATCATGATAGCTTTTCAGGTGCATATGCATGATATGAGCTGTGTTACAGAGCAGGTCAAGCAATCAGTTTTACATTCATATCCTGAGCTTCAGTCATTTTTGTTAGATCACTCCCCTGTGAGTAGCTTATTCCGTCTGGGCATGGAAATCTATTCTCAGATGGAGAATGTTTGTTTGGCATGAAAGGCAGGGAATTCATAGTGGTTCGACCTGTTTCTAGATGACCAAGATAAAATTACTTTTAGTCTGGTTGGGATATGGTGATGACTTACTGAGTTTTTAACTTTAGGAAGGTAACAAAAATATTGTGGGTATAGGAAAGAATAGCCTTAATATTTTTCCACTGTACTTTCATTTTTATATAGTGCTTTTCATTAGAAAAATCCCAATTCATTTTTTAAGCTTTTCTGCATAGGTGTCGATCAGCCTATTTTGTGATTCTTTATAGAAACTATTCATTAGCACGAAGTCATGCAGATGATTCTTAAAAGGTCTTTGAATAAAGAAAGGAAAGGAATATTTCCAAATATTGAGTTAAGCATAAACTAATGTACCAGAATCTCCTTGGAAGCGCAGAAAGGCTGCAACAAGAACTTTGCTCTTTTAGACTGTTCTGGTTGTCTCTTTGGAGTGTCAGCACTCAGACTGTGTGATGAAAATGTCAGTGGTGATGTTACCCATTTTTGTGGTGATCGCTTCCATAGAGGTGTTCAGCAGCTGAGCCTATTTCTCAAGTCCAAGTAATTTTTGAAACGCTGTATTCTTCATCCTTTTTTTCGGTGCTACTGCCAAAATTTCTTCCTGCAACAATTATGTTGACCATGCAATCTCAAAATAAAATATACCTATTTACCTATTTAATCTGAAATGTAAAGCAGGTGTGATTACACATTTTAGTATGAAGTTCTGCCTCATTAAAAAAAATAAGAAAAAAAAGATGATGATAAGTGCTCTCTGTGGTGGAAGGACAGAAGGAAAGTAAATTAAATTTAATATAATGGAATATTTTACTTCCTGTCTCACAAACTCACTTATAGTTTGTTAGTATTTGTCAGGATCTACAGAAGTATTTCCAATCTGGTAAACTATGGCAGTAATAGAATACTTTGACAAAATAAATAAAAAAATATATGGCTACAGATTTTGTAGCAGGAACTATTTAGCTAAGTTAAGGGTCAGAACTGACAGGTGGGACCATTGTCCAATCTGTTTTTTAAGTAGAGGATGATCTAGAAAACCTGAGCAAGACTGAGGAGCGGGGACACATGCACATGCCTGTGACATAAATGCTGCTTAAATGCCAGCCTCTGGTAGCGTTTTCCTAGTGCTTCTGGGTTTGACACAGTGCAGACACGTGGGACTAATGTAACCAAGAACAGCTTCCTTGCTTGTGAAATGCCTCTGTCGTATCTCAGGGGGTTGGAAGAGCAGAGCATTCAGGAGCTCCAGCACCCTTGGTTGTGCTGTGGTGCTGCTCTGGCTCCCACCTGTACCCACCTGCAGAGAGGGGAAGAGAAAGATGTGCTAAAGGAGGTGTAGGTGGGTTAGCAAGATGATGAGGACTTTAATCCCAAACAAAATAAGTAACTCTGGAGGTGGCTATATGAGCAGAAGTGACAAAGGAGATGTGACTGGTTATGTAGCTTCCTGTTACATAAGTGGAAATTATCAGTCTGGGCATGTGAGTGAAAGCAGAGCCAAGGTGAAAATTAACTGGTTTCTTTTTTCCTCAAAGATTGCAGAATTTCCATCCTAGACTTTGGAAAAGAGCTAGTATGTGTTATTGTAGGACCAATAAGAAAGATATTTGTGAGCATCATGTACATTCTGAAAAAAAAACCAAACCCAAAGCAAAACCAAACAAAAGCTCAGCAAGACAATAGAACACATTTTGCATGAAGTATAATTATTTAAAGCTTGACGATAATGTAAAGAGGAATTAATGCTGCAGGTGTTTACTAAAGTTACAATATGCCAGGCACAGAGGATTTCTTTCTTTGCTAAAAAGAATGAATTTCTAGACCAAGGATGTGTGGTTGACATAATCTGTCTGCACTGGATACCTGGAAATTAATAGCTGGATAGTAAGAGTCAAAACTGGAAAACTGGGGATCAGTATAAGTAAAATACATGGTTATCTAAATGAGAGACAGAACTAGGTAGTGCAGAATAAGAAAGTGTGAGGTTTTGCAGGTGTCACTAAATGTTCCTGGAGTATGTTTCTTGTGATCTGTCTTAAATTTTTCCTCAAGTGATTTAGATATTAAATATGAGAGCGAGTTGATGAAATTTGCCAATTTGAAGGAATAAGGGGTTGGGTCAATTAGGTGATCACTAAATTACTAAGTCACTATTATTATCAATCAGATGGAAAAGGAAATTTAAAAGGATGGGATAGATTTGAATTTGATTCTGTACAGAAAGAAGAAGTATTTGTCATTATTCAGTACAATGGAGGTGTCTTTTAGAAGTGCTAATTAACAATTTCATCCACTTGACAGGAAAAAACATATAAAATTGATTTAGCAAACTCTTTGAAGAACTCAAATGTTCTTTTTTATTATTATTATTTATTATTCCAGGGGAAAGCATGATTCATTTAATCTAAAAATGAGACTAACACATGAACAGGTTGGTGTAACCTGAATATGATAAATTTGGAATAAACCTGGAAATTAGAAGGTTTCTAAAAACAAAGTAGGGAAGTTTTACCTTCTCATCAATGCAGGAGAATGAAATAGTTTGAAGGTGGTGTTGGAAGAAAAGTCTATGAAAAAAATTATGGCAAATGTTACGCCCAATAGCAGATAATTGGCTAGGTAAAAGCCTAAGAGATGCTGGGCCACCAAGATTCATTGACCTACTTACAAAAGGTGAAAACATGAACATGGTTGGATAAGTAAATTCTTGTCTTTCAAGAAAACTGGCAGTTTCTGTGTCCCTGTTCTGCCAGAGTTATCTGGAAGGCAAGAAGAAAAGGAAGGAAGGCAACTCTTACCCTTTCCTTGGTTGCAATAGGTATGATAATTGGATTAGAAATTATCTAGAAGAGGTGGTTTGTTAAATGGTAAATATGGCACATACGTGTAACATCTGTCCTCTGTGATGACCCTGATTATACTGAGAGCTGGCAAACACAAATCTCTGCAGCTGGAGTCAGTGTCTTGGCCTCCTGAAGTAACATGACTGGAGTAGTTGGACCGATGTTGGAGGCCCACAGTTTGGTTTGTGTGTTGCTACGTAGTTATTAGGGATGTGACTTCTGTTGGGTAAAGCACAGCTAGGCAGTTGTAACCATGTAACTGGCAGAAACTAAACTTTCACAAGAATATTCAACTTGCTACACTTATCATGAGCAGCAGCTCAGAGCAGTTACCAACCAGAAAGGTCAGCCAACCTGGGAGATGTTCTCTGTTTCATAAAACTCATCCACCTGAGCCTGGCCACCTTGGGGACATCTGATCATGGAGGGTAATAACCTGCTCCTCCCAATTTGTGACAGTCACTGCTTCTCCAAGCAAGGAGAGGGGACTCAGAGATATACATCTGTTAAGGTTTAACACTGGGCTGTCAATTAAATAAATGACAGATGCTCTTCATTAAAAATTTGTCCCTTCCCAGAAAGGGAAAGGAAAGGAAGAGAGACTTACGAATTGGAAACTAAGCTAATGATATGTACAAATATGTACAAAACCAATATTGTGCTCCCTCCCCTACCTTAATCCCTCTGCCCTGAATGACAAACATATTACTGTGGGAGAGTCCCAGACTGGACTCCTGAACTCAGTGGCAGATTGCATGAAGGAAGTCACAGATTCAGGAGCACACTGATCAAGAAGAATGGATGAAGTCCTACCAGGATGCCAGCCATGGAAGAAAAGAAGAGGGCTTCACACTCGTGATCCCTCAGATTTATACTGAGTATGATGCCTATGGGATGGCTTCCTTTGGTCAGTTTTGATTACCTGTCCTGTCCACACCAACCCACAGGAAGGTGCCAGGTGTGACCAGTTTTCCTCCCTTTTGTTTCTGGTGCATAAGAACAGAACTAAGCAGTGACCTTGGTTCTGCGTACAGCATTCTCCAGCAGTAACTATGAACATTATCCAGCATCGAGCATTTTCGCTCCTAGAAGTGGGTACTGATTGAAAATATGCTGTTAATTTCAGCATGTGCAGTTACTTAGGAGAGACTTAGCTGAAAAATAAAATTACTAGAGGAAATTGATTCTGTCCTCACTCAAACCAGGATACATCATTTCTACAGTTTTATGTCATTCTCCACATTACTAATTGGTTCACCACAAGGACAGTAAGTGTCAAAAATATTTCATATGTATCCAGCTATTTTGTAGTAGTCAATACTTGTGTTTGGTTTGTTGTTAATCTAAACTGCAGCAGTTAGGCTCAGAGTTGTAACTGATAAGAACCTGACAGGTATGCACAGTGATAGCTCAGCTACTTGGCTGTACATGGAGATGAGCCCAATAATGCAGTAATATGGAAAGGAAATTGGTGTTTTGGGATACTGCCCTGTGTGCCTGTTGGTAGGAAGCAAGGATTCTTCTGCAAATAAAGCCGACCACCATTAGATTTGACAAAGTACTGAATGGTGGTTTGCAATGCAGGCTTGCACCTCTCTGCAAACAGAAGCAGAACATTCCTCCTGTAGAATCAATTTGTGAGAACAGATCAGAGAGAACTGGAAATGATACAAAGGAGAGATCAAGAGAAGGGTGGTACAGATAAGGAGAGAGAAGGAAGCGGAGTATCAAAAAGATGGAAGGAGGAAAAGGACAAAGATAAGGAAGAATAAGGGATACACAAAGTGGGGGGAGGAAGGAGAGGAGGGGAGGGGTGGGGAGGGGCTGACAAAAAGAGAAGAGGATGAAGGGAGACAAACAGCCAGAGAAGGGTGTGCACGAATGCCTGTAGGAGTTACTGGGAAAAGGCTCCTGTGCACAGCAGAGGCAGAGGAAGATGCAGGATGGAGGCAGGCACTGGGGGAGGGGGAGAGGCAGTGAATACACACAGCAGGAGGGAGGAGAGAGATAGATGGCAAACATGCATATAGGAGTGGTGGGGAGAAATAGTGGATGTACACAGCAGGGAGAGAGCAAGTGAGAGAGCCACGCAGCAGATGCACACAGCAGGGGGGAGAAATGCATAGAATGGGGAAGGGAGAGTAGTGCAGGGAAAGTATCAAGAAGCAGCATCAAAATTAAAAGAAAATAATAAATTAAAAAAAATTATTTCTTTTGTTCAAATTGTTCAAAAATTTGAACATTTATCATTATTTAACACAGGAAATCAAGACAATTTACATTACTTAAAAATGTTTAGCACTTCACATTTTAGTAGTGCTTGGTTTGGAATAAGACTGCTTTACTTAATGAATTCCTCTTTGCATTTGCAGCGAAGCAGATGTCTGCTTTCTGTGTCTGACAGGAGACTAAATCCATTGCTTTTTGATGTGAGGAGAACTGTGGCTTTTTCAAGGGCATGCATTTATCTTGTCGACGCAGCCAGCCTGGCTTCTCTGCACTGGTATTGCACAGGTGAGGACATGGGGTAAGAAGAGTCATCACCTAAACTTTTTTGTCTCTAACAGCTGTTGGATGCCTTTTTGTGGTCTTATGCACATTTGGGCACTGATCCCCATTAATCATTGCAGCACCCAGCTGTGGGGAGGCTGCAGTGATCTGCCTCAGTGTGACTTGTAGAGGTACCTGGCACCAGGTCAGTGACATGGAGAGTGTTAGACCACCTTGATGGTAAGTATAAAGCAGCATAAATAACAGACTAGTCAAACTGTAAGGTTGGTTAAAAGACTTTATGGGCTTATGGAGGATTTCCTTTTCCTTCCCAGTTTCTGTGGAAATACACAAGAAAGCTGCAACAGTTTTTATGAGCATAACATAAACTCCATTGCTATGCACAAAAAGGAAACACTGGCATTGGAGTGATATTTTTATTGCAACTGTTCACAAAATTGTGCCTCTGTGAGTGAGCTGAAAATTTAATAGATGATCTATAAGGGAATGAAATAGCATTGGAAAAGTGACTCCAAGAGATACACTTCTTTGAACAGAAAATTTCAGCAAGGGCATAGAAACTGAAGACTGAACAAGCTGTTTCTCAACAAAGTAGAGTTTCCTCAACAGGAGAGAGGGGTTTCTGCATGGAAGAAGTAAGGTGTTGCTGGAAAACTTGGTCTCTTACCACTGTTCTTATGGGTGTAATTACAGGAATATACTAAAGTTGGGCAGCAGTGTGGGCTGTTAGGAAAGTTTCTCTCTTCCAAATGCTTTATACTTTCTAAAATAATCAATTCCCATTGGTGTATGGAAGGCTCTGCATAGAGTTGGTTGCAGGGTTTTGAAGGGAGAGTTACCAGTGTCTGAATCTGTGGGACAAAGTGAGTACAGCCAGTGTATCCATGCAGGCCTGCAACTTTGATCAGGAATGGGAATGTGAAGCTTCTGCAGATTCAGAAGTGAAAAGTAGAAGTATGATGACCAGATCAGTTTAAGATGGAAATACGGCAAAAGGAAGACTAGGGAAAGACTAGGAAGGAAAAGACTAGGGAAAATGCAGTCCTCTTTGGAAGGAAACTAGAGACTTGCTCATGCTGGAATGGAAAAGGCTGAGGTACTCAATGACCATTTTGCCTCAGCCTTCACCAACAAGGGCTCTCATTACACCCCCAAGCTGCAGAAGGCAAAGGCAAGGACTGGGAAAAGGAAGATTCCCCCCCACTGTGAGAGAAAAGAAGGTTTGAGACCACCTAAGGTAATCTGGGGGTGCACAAGTCCATGGGACCCAGTGGGGTGCATCTGTGGCTCTTGAAGGAAGTAGCAGATGAAGTTGCAAAGCCACTTTGCATCATATTTGAAAAGTTGTGCCTGTCAATTCACTGACTGGAAAAGGGGAAGCATAACCCCCTTCAAAAAGGGAAGTAAGGCAGATCCAAGAAACCAGATCAAAGGCCAATTAGTCTCACCTCACTTCCAAGATCATGGAGCAGATCCTCCTAAAGGTTTTGCAAAGGCACATGTAAAATAAAGAGGTAATTGGTGGCAGCCAACATGGCTTCACAAAGGGCAAATCCTACCAAACTTGGTGACCTTTTACAATGGAGTCACTGTGTTGGTGGACAAAGGGAGAGCAACTCATGTCTACCTGAACTTGTGCAAAGCATTTGACACAATCCTGTTTGACATTCTGGTATCTAAACTGGAACAATATAGACTTGGTAGATGGATAAGGAACTGGCTGGATGATCACACTCAAAAGATCACTGGCTGGATGATGACACTCAGGGGACCTACAGGAAAGCTGGGGAGAGACTTTTTACAAGAGTGTGTAGTAATAGGACAAGGATAATGGTTTTACATTAGAAGAGATTTACATTAGATTTAGATTAGACATTAGAAAGCAATTCTTTCCTGTGAGGGTGTTGAGACACTGGAGCAGGTTGCCCAGAGAGGCCATGGATGCCCACTCCATAGAAGTGTTCAAGGTCAGGTTGGATGGGGCTTTGAGCAACCTGGTCTAGTGGGAGGTGTCCCTGCCCACGGCAGGAGTGTCAGAACTAGATAACTATGAAATCCTTTCCAACCCAAACCATTTTGTGGTTCTATAAAAGACATGCTCAAAATGCAGTTAAGTGTTCTTAGTCATATTTCAGTCTTCCTCCCTTTTGAATTCTTACTTGTACTTTCTCAGAGAGAGAAGTTTTAACTTCACTTTTCTTTTAACCTCTGCAATATATTCAGTGGTTGCTGCTGTCCTTCTACAGTGTAAGGGGTTTCAGAGAGTGCTGTGCTCTCTTGCTAAGCAGACTCAGCAAAAAGGAGAGAAAGTGGGTGAAATATGTGGGGTTCAAGTGAGAAGTCGTATACATCAGGTGCTAATTTCAAAATGGCAGTACTATAGGCCATACTGAGAAACTAGAAAACCCTAGAAGCAGCTGTTAGTCTCTTGTCCATACTTGGAAAGATCTCCAATTCTGTTTTCTTCTACCAGAGTGAAATCTGTATGATTTGACAAGTAATGTGGAAAAGTAAGGAGGGAGAGATTCCTGCTGTGAGAACAAACCAGAAATATATGTGGAGAAAAGTGGGACTGTTTTATTCAATTACATTTTAATGCATCTGAAAGGGTACCAGAGACAAGCTGGTCCTTTTACTTTTCTACTACCTGCTGCCAGGGTCCATTATTGCTCTTAGTGTAAGTGCTATATGCATTTGTTGCCTGTAAACAGTCTTCCCTCAGACCCTTCCTAGATCTGCATTGTGAGTTTCCTCTCCTGTTTTTTTTTTTGAACTGGATGCCTAGGAGGATTTTGCTATGACATTAATGGAGAGGGGAGAGCTTTGGTCTGAACTTCAGTGGTGCCCAACTCCATCCTCAGAGGCTCTGTTCTCTGGTAGCATCAGCCTGGGTTTTTGTCACTGTGCTCTTACACTGCTTGGAACACTGTGTGTGAACACATTGCTGAGTAGTTTGAATTAACAAAACAAATGCTGATGAGTGAAAGCACTCTCTTCTGCATAGGTGCAGCTGCATTTTGGGGATGCTGCTGTGGTTAAGATAGAGAGATGGCTTTGCACTGCTTCCATGAGCCCTGTGCAAAGCCTCCTGAATCTTATGTGAAGATTTATCTTCAAGCTGGGCCCTGTATATAGAAAAGTAATTGCTTTTGAATGCTAATAATAGCAGAGGTATTAATATTATCACTTCCCATGTTGCTGTAAGAGGTTTTGTCTCTCTTCTTAGATGCTTTAGATTTCTACATAATATTCAACAGGAAAAAACCTGTTAGTCCAGATACTTGAATAGGACTTGGAAAAAAATCTCCCTTTGCATTCTGATAGTTATATTTTGTAACCAAAGGAAGCCTGGGAAAGCAAGGTTTATCTTGGACAATACAAGTGTGAAAAGATGAGCCAAATTTATTATTAGAAATAAAAAGACAGACTAAAATACAAGAAAATCAGCTTTGAAAATCTGGTTGTTAGTGTCAGTGGTCCTGTTGTAAAAGAAAAAGCTTAGCTTTGAGTTTCAGATGGATTTGAGGTGATAACTGTGAAGCAAACATTGCTGCTGAACAGAACCCCCTCTGTATGAGTGTGGCAGTATCAAGATTGCTTTGGAGTTCTCTGGTGAAATCTTTGCTTTTCAGTCTTTTAATTTTTTAAAGATATGCTTATATGTTAATAGGACAACCTGGTGTACTGTGAAATATATTTGAATGCATACATAACCACCACCTTGTTAAAAAAAAAAACCCACCTTGTTTATAAGTGACTGCTATGAAGAATCAATTCTGGAGGGACAAGCTTTAGAAACACCTATAAAATACTAAAACCTTTCTGTTTTTCATCAGCTGCTCTACTGAAATTAATTTTACAGAATATCAAATTAGATGCTGTTTGTTTAACTACTTGAACTGTAGGGGTTATGTGCCAGATAAAGAAAAATGTTTAGAATATAAAATAGTTCAAAATGAAGTCATTTTAAAATGAGAATGAATACTGTGAGAAAAGCTCAGTCCCCTTCAGCTCTGATTAGTGACTGTGTGATACTTAAAGGGATAGACTTGAATATTAATATGGTTGATGTGTCCTATCTCAAATCTATTCTATAAAAATTAGAATTAGACATAGAGCCTAAGTCACATTTCATTCTGTCTTTTCATAGCATGTTTTGGGGGGGGGGGGGGTTTGGTGTATTTTTTTGTCAGGAGGGATGTTGTTTGTTTTTAATTTCAGCACTGTCAGTGTTGTGATTTAAATTATACTTCATGTTCAGAAAGAAATTAGAGGATCTTATCTGGATGTTGATTGCAATTGTGTTGATTTTTGTTCAGGACCGTGTAGTCCACAGATGATATACCCTCTTTTTTTCCCATCAACAAACAGAAGAAAAAAAACATTGAATTCTCACGTGTGATGAAAGTCTGGAAGGAAGAGACAGAGAGAAAGAGAGTAAAAAGTGTAAGAGCAGATAGGAGAAGAGATTGGTGAAATGCAGCTGAATTTCTCTGCATTTATGCATCACAAACTGGGACACTGCAGCAACGTGACAAAAATGTCAATTATAACCATATCACTGCATATCACTACTAAAAGGAAAGGCCTGCTCAGCTGCTATGTTTCTTGATATATAGCAATGTATTGCATGCCCAATGCCTTGGTTTCTGTTGTGTTATCAAAGCTGAATTTAGTTAATGTCATAGTTGCAAATATATTACAAAGAAAGACAAAAAGTTAATATATGCTTTTAGACCTGTCTGACCTTCCACATCCCACTTGGGAATTGAAAACAGTTAAAGCATACCATGCAATTTTTAGAATTTTTAGTGCTGAATAGTTAGTTATCTATTGTATATTCATATCAGTTAATGGTACAAGGGTGGGGTTTTTTGTTTTGTTTTTGTTATTTTTTTCCCTTCCAGTATTAATATTTATTACAGATTCTGAGAATTTTTCTCTGTTCTGTTTTAATTTCTTCTTCACCTAGTCATTGCATTAAATCAGCAAGAACCTTCATTTCTCATGTCTTTGTGTCTAGGGGCTTAGCATAAGAGGACATGGTGACACAATTCAGAGCATCTTCTTTATTTATTAGTTCTCTTATAGCAAGTCTTTATCAGAATCTAGAGATAATAAATGTATTTGAAAAGAAAAAAAAATAAGACTTCCTTCCCCATAGGATTCTTTTTAGAAAATGGTTACAATGTTCACTTTCTGCAATACACTAAATAGGAAAAAGACAGTTAAGCTCTAAGAATTGTATGGGATATACGTGATCTGCATTGGATTGGAGTAGTATGGTAGCAATAGATAGTAGTTATTGCTCAATTAATTAATTACACCATATTAATAAATCATATTCAGTTCTGATGATTTCAGCTTTCCTAATTTCCTAAATATACTGCCATTTATTGAGAGTTAAAGATAAACATTATAGTTATAGATAAAAGCTGAAACTGAGTAAATGCAGAGAAGTATATTATCAAAAAACCCACAATATAGTGTTGCAAAGGCCTTATTTAAATATTTGAACATCATGTTGGTCAATTTTAGAGCTCTCTCTCTCAGAAAGAACTTTCAAGTTAGAAATTTAGGGGAATATTATGTGCCAGGTTTTCTGAACAACTCTAATTTCTCTCTTAGAAATACTTCTAAAATTTAAGCCTTCCTTCTACAAATTGAATCTTATCCAATTGTAACTGATGAAAGTATTGATGCATTATTGATAACTATGCATAGTCATAATTTCTTTTATATGAGGAGACAAAATATATATGTTTTTAAAGGGGAAGTATATTCATATGCTTGAAATTGAAGAAGAGGTCAGCCCAACTGAGAAGATGTAACATAGTGTTTTGTATATTGATTTTTGGTTTTATTATTGAAAGCTAAAGAATGAAGGAACGGGAATCCATCTTGAGTGTTCAGTGTCCAGTTAAAACATATTTAAAAACCAACCCTCAAGACCTCATGGTATAATCCAATTAGTCAGCTAAGGAAATGATGATGGGGCAAATTGCCTCATTCCTCCTTGCAAAGTCAAGGGCCTTTGCTTCATAGGTAATATATTTCATAATCCATCAAGCCACTACTTTGTCTTTAGTGTTCTGTTTTGGATATATGATGTTATTCACAGCAAAATGGAAGAAGAATTTTATTGGATGGCAATGAAGTAATCTGTCTGTTGAGAGAAGTTCTTTGTACCCAGCTGACAGTAACCTTGTTGCCTCCTCTCTTGAAAGACACTCTTGATGATCTGGGGGAAAAAAAAAGGCCCAGTGAAGTTCCTGGCTTCTATAAAAAGGTGACCTGTGTAGCAGATGAAGGAAAGGCTGTGAATTCTATCTACCTAGACTTTAGTAAAACCTTTGAAACAGTTTCGCACAAGATTCTTTTGGAGAAACTGGCTGCTTGTGGTGTAGACAGTGGTACGCTTTGCTGGGGGAAAAACTGGCCAGGCCCAGAGGTTTTGTGGATGTAGTTAAATCCCACTGGTGGCCAGGCACAAGTGGTGTTCCCCAAGGCTCAGTGCTGTGGCTAGTTCTGTTTAATGTCTTTATTAATGATCTGGACAAGGGGATTGAGTTTACCCTCAGTAGGTCTGCAGATGACACTGAACTAGGTGGGAGTGTTTGATCTCCCTGAGGATAGAAAGGCTCTGCAGGGGGACCTGGACAGTCTGGATCAATGGGCTGAGACCAATAATATGAGTTTCAACAGGGCCAAGTGCCAGGCTCTGCACTTGGGTCACAACATCCCCATGCAGCTTTCCAGGCTTGGAGAAAAGTGGCTGGAAAGCTGCCCAGCAGAAAAGGACCTGGGGGTGTTGATCAGGAGCCACTGAATATGAGCCAGCAGTGTGCCCAGGTTGCCAAGAAGGCCAACAGCATCCTGGCCTATGACAGAAATAGTGTGGCCAGCAGGAGTAGGAAAATGATTATCCCTCTGTATCTGACCTAGTGAGTCAGTGTCACTGTGTTCAGTTTTGGGCCCCTCACAAGATGAAAGACATTGAGCTGCTGGACTGTGTCCAGGGAAGGGCAATGAAGGGTCTGGAGAGAACAAGTCTTACAAGGAGTGGCTGAGGGAACTGGGATTATTTAGCTTGGAGAAAAGGAGGCTGAGGGGAGACCTGATTGCTCTCTACAAGTACCTGAAAGGAGGTTGTAGTGAGGTGGCTGTTGGTGTCTTCTCCCAAGTTAAAAATGATAGAACAAGAGGAAATGGCCTCAAGTTGTGCCAGGGGAGGTTTAAACTGGATATTAGGAAAAATTTCTTTACAGAAAGTGTCATCAGGCACTGGAACAGGTTTCCCAGAGGAGCGGTCAACTCACCATCCCCAGATGTATTTAAAAGACAGGTAGATGTAGTGCTTAGGGAAATGGTTTAGTGGTGGACTCGGCAGTGTGCTAAATTAATGGTTGGACTTGATGATCTTAAAGGTCTTCTCCAACCCAAATTATTCTGTGATGTCTTTTGGCATTCAGCTCTTCAAACTAAATTTATTGGATAAAACTAAGTGTTTCTTTTCAAGAGGCTAAAATGCATTAATACATTAAAATATTTTTTGTATGGGGGGGTAGGAAGAGTTATCCACTCATGTTTTCTCTCCTCACTCTATGTCTATTTATTTACTTACTTATTTTTACATATGGAAACTGTAAGTTAGTAAGCTCCTCACCGACTGTGAGGTCTGAAGTAGAAGGAATGAAAGCTTCGTGTTCTGTATTCTGTGTTTGCCTTTTGCTATCAGTCACTGCAGGCCCATTTTCTAATTTTAGGTTTTTAGAATCTAATTCTGGGGTGAAAAGTCATAGATACAAGCATAAGACTTAAGGAATGGAAATAAGGAAGGCAAAATGTGTTAGTGTGCCTTTCTAAATGAGTGGTGGGAGTGGTGTTTGAAATACTTTGCAGTGTTGTATCAACCTGTTTGACATACAGATTCTCGTAAGAATACAGAAAAATTTGAGCATGAAATCCAATTTTAAAAGGAGAAATAAAAAGGCTGAAATAATCTTGTCTTCAAAAGATGATTTTGGTAGTTCTTGTTGGCCTTTTTTTTCATAATGACAGAATATTCAGTATACCAGTAATGTAATATATTACAAATTTTTGAATTTTTTTTCTTCTGAAGTGCTGCTGTGGTATAGTACTGGAAAGAATTCAAATTAATGAAATGTGTTGTAGTGAGGAATAGCTAACACAACTTAGCTTTTGAAGTCAGAAACAGCTCCAGTTTACTTTGAATATCAGAGCATTTTTTTTATCAAGCTCTTTCTCAAATGGTCTGAAGAAAAATCCCAAGAAAGTTTACCTACATGGCTTTCTTTATGAGGGCAGACTGAACAGGCTAGAGTTTTTAGGCATAGAAGAGGCACATATGTGGGTAGTGCCATGGTAGAGGTGAATACAAAGATGATTGCTGCAGAGAGGATAAGTAGAGACTTCCTGTTCATCATCTTTGGTAAGAACCAGGGGAATCCAGTGTAATTATGACCTAGGAGGCTTAAACAAACCACACCTGACTACAGAATTTAAACTGTGAAATGCGTGTTTACTCTTTTTGGAAGGTCAAATGTACAAACTGATTTAAAATATACAAACTGGAAAATCAACAGAGAACATGCTAATGGGTAGCCACTAAAGACAACGGTGTGGATGCAACCTGTAACTCAGGAGATATTATCCTCATTTACTTAATGACAGGTATTTTGCACTTCCCTCCATAGTAACAGCTATGGAGATGGGCTGCATGCTGTATGGACTAATGTACTGATCTACAGTTGCATTTCCTCTATTTCTAATTTGTATATGGCTATATGTACAAAAATCCTTGCTTTAATCTTTTTATCCAGAGCCTAGTAAAAATCGAAAATAATTTTCTGTATCATATTCCCATAAGATGCTCTGCATAAAGTACAGGTTGCTGTGCTGTTTATTGATACCAGTTTTCTGCTGGATAAAGGTTTATTGCAACCACAAGATCAAAGGTGATAGGGTTTTGCTGCTAAACTGGGTAGGTACAATAATATTAAAAATTGTTCTTGCACTGAAAAATACTTTAGAATGTTATGAGGAGGAATATTTTGAAAAGTCAGCTTTCTGTGTCTTAAGGGGCACTTATATTAAAGTTTCTAGTGGCAATTACTCTCCTGTTACAATCTGCCTGGCTACTATTGATTGCATTACTGAGGGATGATTGAACCTCTGGAAGTGCTATAATGTATATACTGTTGGCACGGGACGTGGTAGAAAGCAATATCCTTCTATATCCCAGTTCAGGACTGAGGAAATAAATGAGCAGTTTTAAGTAATTACTTGCACCCTGTTCATGTCTCTGCAATTTATTTAAACATAAACAACTCTCTGGTTGCCTCCAACACTTTGTTTTTTCTCTTTGAAATTTGTTGGCAGAAAAATGTTTCTCCTCTCTTGGAAGTGTTTAGTTGCTTGTCAGCCTATCAAGCCTGTCATTCTCTGAGACCCTGGCTCGGCAGCACTTGAAAGAGAAGCCTGCTGGTTGGAGGCTTTCTGCACATGTAGCTAGATGTGAAAGGAAGGTGCAATTTGTAGTCATTGATTTTTTATTTTTTTTTTTTACTAACAATATTTGGCCTTATTTGAATAAAATAATTATTAACTTATTTTTAAGTGTAGCTCTTTAAATGTAAAAAGGAGGTTAATCCAACAATTCATACTTAGACTCAAATATGTCTTTGTAAAAAGTAAATAATATGAAGCATAAATATTATCAAGTGTAGAAACAGTGAATAAAAAATATTTCTTAGCATATGGATCTGATCCTTCAGAAAAAAAAGACCTGATTGGGAAATGCTAGTGAATTTATACTTGGAAAACAACTTGGAAAAAACCCACACTTTAAACTTGGAAAAAAAAAATTAAAAACTTGAGAGGTCACCTGTTGGTTATGCATAACAAGTAACACAGTTGTCTGCTATGTATGACTTCAGTTTTGCAGCAGAGCTGAAGATCATGGGTTTGCCCACTTGTATCAGCAGAACACTTAGAGTTATATTGAATTTTAAGTACATACTTATATTTCATTGGCTTCTGAACTGAAAGTGAAGTGCCTATGTGGTTTGCTGAATAGTGGTGGACCCCAGGACACTTGAGTGTTTTTTGTGTGCTTAGGCCTAATCAAGAAGTGTGTCTGGAATGCAGGATGTTTCTAGCAGAGTCTAGCAGTTTGACAGATCTCAAATTCAGCTTCTTTTTAGCACAGAAGTGTGTTTGTGCTGGAGCAGTGTGATTTGACTTGTAGAGTTTTATGCTTGTGTAAGGACTGTATTGTATGCTCTTTTAAAAGTAATACTAAACTAATTTAAAAAGAAAAACAACAACAAAGCCATAAGCCAAAAGAGGAACAGCTGCAGAACTCTTAAGGGAAGAGCTGTGCTTTGCTCCAAGGTTAAAAAGGGAAATTGAAACAAAAGAAGGACCAGTTAATAGTGTGTAGGCTGTTCAGGTAAAATGAAGTCAAGCTTAATCTATGATGAAGAAGGTACCTAATGTCTAGCAAGCATAGTCTGAAGAAGACATAATAACTAATAACTTATCTGTACCTGCGTTATTAGGATAAATCTGCAGATAAAGATATGTGTATAATGGAAGCTTCAACAGCTGAAAATCAGATGTGATGAATGATTCCAAGTACAACACATTAGCTTAGATTTTAATGTTTGTAAAATGAATGAAACAATACATCTATATGCCAAAGCCATATTATCATAAACGTATTTGCCAAAATATAAGACATAAATTGCACTTAAATTTAGTAATCTCTGATGGTAGGCTTGAATGTATCTTCATGATTAAATGTGAACAATTGCTCCTTTAAGGTAAAGGTCTGTGTATGTGCTATTAATCAGATTGAAATGACAGGGCGGACAGCTCCTGCCATGCCTAGTTATCAGAGTGATTGATTTTAGTCGATGCTGCTGGATGAAAAAATATCTGTTAATAACTACAGCTGCAAAACCCCTGATGTCACTGATAGCACAAATCGCTTCTTACATTCTGTATTATCTGGCTCATTTGCAGATACAGAGCCTACAAACTGATCCACTGGAACGCAAAATTATAACGTACAGATTTATGTAAGAGGGATGACTGCAAAATGCATTGCATGAGTAGTGTAAGGAGCTGAAAACTGCTGCTGTTATAGCTGTCAGAGACTCATTATTTTATTTGGTATGTGTGGAGTTTTTGCTGTCAGGCTTTTATCCTGCAGATTGTTTGTGCTGTATCTCTCTCTCTCTCTGGTTAAAATAGAAAACCAGTCGCTGAACCTGGATGCTATTAAGTGTTCTTAGAATAGCTCTTAACTAATAGAACTTATAATAGTTCTTAAACAACTAATAGTTGTTTTGCATTTCCTGATGAAAAAACATTTGGTTGTTTATCGCAGGCTCTGAACAAACATGTTGTTCCAAAATCAACAAATAAGATTACGAAGTACATTGCATCAACAGAATTGTTTCCAATAGGTATATTCATTGCCATATAATATTTATCTGTTTAGTTGGTATGGTTTTGTTTTGAAAGACCTGTAGATTATCTTCATCAAATGTGTCTTATCTGCATTTTGCAGGGTTTAACAGGAAATGTGTGTGTCATATGAACCCCTGAGGAGGACAACAAACAATCTTGCATGCTATGTAGGATGCCCCGTCCTTGCATTCTCTCTATTTACTGCTGCATGTAAGAGTCTCCCCTACCCTCTTCATTTGTACTGTTTCCTTTTCTCCCTTATCCCATCTGTTCATGGTGCTTAGCACCTCAAGGGGGATGAGCACGGGACTGAGAGAAGTGCAAATCCTTTTACATTAGTGTTAACTGCTTCTTCCTACCCTCCCCAGCCCCGCTCAAATTCATCACCTTATGCTGACTTTAGCCCCTTATCCAGCCTTTTTTACCTCTGCCACTCCTCACTGGCCTAAACCGACACATTTCATATTCCTCCAAACACAAACATTTTTGCAGGTTCTTATAGTCTCCTGTCTCCCCAGAATTAGCAAATTCATCTGATTTCTGGAAGCACATAGAATGGTGGTCAAAAATGCTGGGGTTCTTGATTTCTTGGAATAATAAGTAATTTGTCCTTTGTTATTTCAAGCTTCTTTTTTTTCTGCTTCATAGGTAAGTTCTTCAACTCTTTTATTATGTATGTTTTGTGTATTCATATTTGTGTAGTGATAAAAAATTCTATACTCGTTGAATGAGTAGGCTATTTCATCATGCTGCTTTGTAATTATGGCTGGTATTCTGCAGGTGACCAGAGTGTGGTCATAGTGACACAAGTCAACATTTTATGGATGTAAATGATAGGGTAAAACTGTTAAGTTACAAGAAAGTAGAGATGATTCTTATTTACTAGGATATTAAAGCATTACTGTTGTTATTATTTGTTCTTATTTCTCCAGAGGACCTTGGTCTTGATTATGATTCTGTTGTGGTAAGTGCCTCTATCAATCACAGGGAGATCAAGTTCTTGCCTGAAGGGGTGCATATAAAGATATCCCATACAGAAGCATGCCCTGAAGGAGCTAGGTGGTAATTTCCTAGGTGCCAAATATACTAATGTGAGTTCAGGTAGACTGGCATGTTTTTAAAATCTGAGGTATTTAAAGATTAAAATTTTTATTTAGTTAGTTTAATTATTCCTATGATTCTCTCAGGAATAACTGTGTTGCAGAAACAAAAGACTTGCCTGCCTTTCAGATCTGCAACCTTCTACGCTTTGAATGGTATATATATGGCACATAAAAATATGACTTTGTTTAATAATTTTCAACATTGCAGAATTTTTTATAAATATTAACAACATAACCCTCAACAACCCTGTTGGTATTGCCCTTTTACAGGTTGAGAAGGGATGTGTGGGAGTTCTCTATGAGATGCTTTCATTGAAGGAATGGAAAACTGAAGATGAATCCTTGCCACTAGTGCAGTTTACTTAGGAATTTACTGAGGAAACATCCCTTAATCTAAAATTCATAACATTTTAAATAAAAGACTTTTAATATCTAGAATGGACCCAGCCACCCTCAAAGCAGCTACTAATTTTGAAATGCTGTTGGCCACAAATACCCATAAACTACCTTCCCTCACTCTCCTTCCATACAATTAATGAACATTGCACTAAGATGCAAATATGCACTTATCTTTTTTTCAAACAGAAGAGGAAGAGTTGACTTCAAGCATGCTCATGTGTGTGTGGTGTTCCTGAATTCAGTGCTTGATTTGTTTGAAGATACACCAGTGAGAACTGAGATTTATTTAAAATACCACCAGTTGTTTTTATGTGTAGAATCCCAGGCATGAAGGAATCTGAACTAGGAGGATGAAATGAGACTTCTTGGCCATGATCTTTTTCTAACATTAGTAATCCATTGCTTTGGCCATAAGGTTGAATGAAGATGCATCACCCAAGGAATTTTAGATAGAAGGTCGTAGTTTGGCACTGAGTAGAGGGCATGCATATGCATCTTGCTCTGTCTCCAGGCAGGGCTGCAGGACTCTTCATGTATTAATAAATACCCTGGTGTAAAACAGATTATATTCCTCAGATATCAATCACTGGTAAATATCGTGTTTCTACTGACGGTGTAAGAATACTAAATGGAAACTCATGAAGATTTCAGATTGCCATTATATTTATAGTCCTGAGGGTTACTGCTGAGAATTATTGGGTATCTTTGCCTCTGACTATGGGCTGAAAGCTGCAATGGGTTGCACATTCCCAGTTTGCCTCTTAGACTTTCAAACTGACATTAATCTTATTTCTTACAACTCTACCTCTAAATCACTGAAAATAATGCAAAAAGCTACCAGTTTGTCTCAGCAAGGAAAAAAAAAAAACCCAAACCCAATCTTTTCTGATTCCATGTCTGGCGGATTGTTTGGACCAAAGTGTTCTGGGTATTGTGTGATTACAGGGACTGACTGCAGTGAGGGAGAAGCAGAGGATGAAGCTTGAAGCTTTGCAGTGCCTTCTAATAGCTGTATGATGAAAGGGCAATTGTTTCAATCCCCTTCCTTCTACTTGGTCATTAGCTCTTTTTTCTGTCAGCAGTCAGACACCCCGCATGTCCAGCTGCAAGTAGCATCCCTCCTTGTGCTGGCATCAAGAGGCAGGGCTGCTTCAGCACTAAATTATTGCCATCATTCTGTGGCAGTGATTCCTATTGTTTGGCAGTCTGTTCACATGCTTCTTTTACCAACCCCTCTTCTCCACTAGTCGAAGCAAAAGTGAGAGATTGCTTACAAAATCCAGGAGTTTTTGGGGGACTGTGCTGGGGACTGTCAGTGTTCAGAAAGAAGCTGCTGCTGGGTGTTTTGAGTCTAGATTTTGATGTTTTTTAATATGAATGCAGCTGCTGTTTGATTCCTTATGAATTTTTGCTTATTAAAAATATTTCAGATATCTTATTCTTAGAGGACAAAGTACAGTCAGAATAGGCATATTTTTTCCTTGTTTAGTATATCAATAGATTAGCAGCTTGTGGTCCTTTTAGATGAACTATCAGGATAAGAAGAAACTCAAAACTTTGTAAATACTCTTTTAGTCATTCTGGGTAGCAGTGAATGCATAAAGCTAGATGGCTATTTGTTACCCTTTTCCTTCTGGATAAAATTGCTTGTATTTTAGGGTTGGATTTTTTTTAAATATGCAACATCCATGTTTGATAACTAAAGGACAGGCACAAACAAAAGAGTAGCCTGGCCATGGAACAGAGTCAGCAGAGCAAAAACAATCTTGGTCAACCTGGGAGCTAAGAGGAGTGCACAGCACTTCTTTGACCTGATTTTGTTCAGGTATCCTGGAAGTAACCCTAAGGAGGCTATCTAGCCAAGCCAGGTAAGCTGGTAAGAGAATCACAGCTCCTTGGTGTAACCAGCTTCATCCTTAATGAGTTTTAACATGGAACAATAGAATTCAGGCTGACCAAAATTTTGATCTGTGTTGGGGGATGGTTATTTTCAACTGGGCTTTCTGAATTTTCTGAGAAAATGGCTTCAGCGTGGGGGGAAAGCTATTTTGCTGTCAGTTTGTATTAAAGAGTAAAAGATTTCCAGGTAAGAAGTGATTTGGCTTACTACAAAAATCTAATAGCATTTTCAAATGTAGAAAATGGAAGATTATTTTTACTAGTTCTAAAAAACACTCACCTGGAAGAAAGCCTTTTTGGATTGAGAAAGGGAGGTAAGGACATTTTAGAGGTATATTAAACTAGTTTTAATTCTCTTACATTATCTTAGGTATTTTCAAGCATTTTTTTTCAGTATATTCATATTTCAGACAGTATTTCTGGCAATCTAGTTTATGCTTCATTGACAACAAGGTATGAAATTCCAGTCCATATTGACGCAGTAGTGCCAAATTTGTAGTGATAAATGGATAACTTTTTTTTGAGTAGGTCTCTGGTGTTTGAGAACTGCAATTTTTTTTTTCAGTTCATTACTTCTGCTAATTTTCCATCTAGGAAAAAGTGATCAAAAGAGACAGAGGGTCCAACATGGAATATTGCCTTAGACTTCTTTTTCTTCATATAAAGAAAAAGAAGAAAGGGAATGTCCAAGGAAGGGTAGATATAGCATGTATTAATTTTTCTTGATCAGAATAAATTTCATAATTTTTTGACTTAATTCTTTTTGTTGACAAATGAAAGATGATATTTTTCATGGTGACAGTTTTTTCTATCCCAATATTGCTAGCCTTGGAAATGGGTTTAAAATGTGCAACTGATGAATCATAATTGGGTAACATGCTTGCTAGTGCTATTTTCATAGGCAAAGATCTTTTATTTAGGTCTACTATGAATCATATTTCTTGGAACTTCAACAGAATGGTAGTTGCTGAATTGCAACCTCCTATACTAAAAGCCACAATACCTCCTACCATTATTTAAGCATGTTATACTATACAATTATAAGAAGGAGAAAGCTGAAGAGGATATGAAGCACTGAGAAACTGCTTCTATTTTATTATGCTCTCTATTATTTTTTAGCCATTCTACAACAAACTATATCTCTTCATAAGGGGATCTTGAATCCAAAGAGTTAACTAGTGTTATTTGCCTAACACTACAGAGATTCACATTTTTAATTTCTCATGTAAGATTTTCCTGATCTTGGTCTTCAAAGCTGTGTGACTTTTTTCCCATATTTTCCTCACCCTAAACCTCTCCTCATTTAAAAAATGAAATATTTTGAATAAATTCTAACAAACAAAATTTAATACTTGAAAACATAAAATCTTTTAGGCATCTTCCTTGAGTAGGAGATGGAAGTCTTCAGAGGACAACTAGTTTTAAATAAATATATTAATATTTTTAGAAAATTATGAGCAACTAATTAGCCAACTGCCTTGTCATATACCTGTTTTAGCTACTGTAGCATGGATATTTAAAATCTCTACGTTACTGTATTTATTCATATTTTATGTCTGAATAAAATATTGTTCTTTTTTGTTTTTTCTTTAAATTGGCGGTAAATTTTCTTATATTCCCCTATGCTGTAATAGCTGGCAGAGTTCACCTTTTATACAGAATACAATAAAATAGAGAGGACACAGAGTGTGATTACAGGATGTCAGGAGGGCAAGGGAGGGAGTTTCCTACCTGAGGCCAATGAATAGCTTGAGAAAACTGAACAGTATTATGCTGTATCAAAGGCAATGCAGGAAAGTAACTGATCCTTATGGTGGAAAGAAAACTGCTTTCTTAACAATTTAAAGGCATACTGTGCTGAGGAATAGGACTAATTTTGCTTTCCATTATTTATTTGTGTCTGTGGCTTGTATACACACTCAGATGTATTACATTTCAATATGTATATTTTATGCTGTGAGCTGTTAAAATTCCTGGGGGGGTTGTCTATATTGAACCTACATGTTTATTTTTAAGAGGAAAATCCATTATTTCCACTATTACTATAACCTCTTATTTTCACTTTTCCTGGAACCCGTGATAGTTATCTATTTTAAAAATATTTGTTGTTGTTGCTGTTACATTTCAGCTTCCTTTTGCAGTTGTTTCAAAAGTCTGATTGTTTCTAGAAATGCTGGAGTGTTACATTACAGCACAAACAGAAGATCATTTGTTTAAGAAAGGAGGAAATGTTTAAACTGGCACATATGCATGTGTGTGTCTATATCTGGTTATGTATGAATATATACATATTCATACATATTCATGTATTCAATATATCACATATTTATATGTGCAAAATTCAGTTTTATATATATAATACTTATAACATCAATAACTCAAAAATATAACTGTGATCATACACTATAACTTGAATGGAGATTGCAGAATACCCAGGTGAATTTTTGTCTTTAAAATTCTTCTCTTTATTGTTACAATTTCAGTAAAGCTGCTTTCCATTAAAAGAAAGAATATGGTGAAAATAGAAGTTATTTCTACAGAAAACCTTTGCTTCGGGTTTTTTTTGACAGGGCTTACTGCTGGATTTCAGCAGGCTGTACATTTGAGATGTTGGTTTGTATTCTCACATGTGTTCCCTGTGCTTACCACAGTAAGCTACAGAAATCATAAAATACTTCTAGTATTGTTTAGACTTGAGATCATTATCCCACTCCCAGATTTGCTGGAACTTGGCCAACAAGCTAAAAAAAAAATCACTGTATCTAGAAAAAAGATGATCTCATTGAGTGAAACTTCTTCAGAAACCAGGCCAAAACAGTGTTAAAAGAAGACAAAAAGATACAGTTCTCATAATAAGAAAATGTAGAAATATTTTTACTATTTAGATTGGTGTTTTGAAAGAGAACAAAGACTTTTTTCTTGGGGTGGGAGTGGGGATTTGTTACTGACTGATCTCATCTATAATTCATCAGTCTTCTCCATTTATTTTGATACCTGTGAATTTGTAACATGAGCGATGACTCTTTAAAATGAAACACTTCTCCTCCTCTTCTTTTCTCACTGATTTTGTTTAACTTAAACTGTGTTGACAGAAAGGAGTTGGAAGGAAGGGAGTTTGGATGAATTTATCTCTGTCAGAAGGAAAGTCACACTTCTGAAAGGGAAGAAAAATTCCAAGGAAGAATTTCTAGTGTTTTAGCATGTATTAGAATATTAATAGACAATTATTACAATTAACTTAAAAATTCTGACTTCTGAGTAATGTGCCAATTTGCAAAACCAAAGTATCTCACGTTTTCTCTTACTTTAGGGATATGAATACTCCTACTGAAACTGGGAAATGCTAAAGCACATGTTCTATTGATCATGCCATATCCATCTATTTCTCTTTTCTCTTATTGAAAATGCAGGTTAGTCTAAGACTTATAATTGTTAATTTTCTGCTCTCTGTCTTTACTTGGATCTCCTCTATTCTCATGTGCAGTCAAAGAAGCATGAGTATAAGCTTCCATGCTGTGCATGTAAATAACTCCTCTAGCAAATGGTAAGAATTAAAACATGGCATTAGCTGTGATAGCTGCATTAGCTGGAATGGTTTACCCAGAATGCATTAACTAATAAACTTGTATCTATTTAAGAAAGATATAATTAGGACATTTTTGTTACATAAACCAAACCACATTGTTTATTGTAATAAAACCTACATAAGATAATGAATAGAACATCTATTTTATAATTTTATTCAAATGAGATGACTTGGAGGTAATTTCCACTTTTTATGCATTTAGTTTCATGGCATTCCCTTGCAATTGCCTGGCTATAATGCTTCAAATATTTGCCATTATTAAGAGACATATAAGATGAAATCAGTCATATTTTATAAGGAGAAAATATATTCTTTCAGGTGCTTTCCAATGGCTTTATGCCTGTAATTCTGTGCTTCTTCATAAAAATAAAATAGTTGCTATTAGGATATTGCACTTCTACCACATCCTTCTGTTTTGGGAGAGTCAGTAGCAAAACACTCTAAAGATTGTTTGAATTTTTTTCCAAATTCAGCTAGGAAAATTTTAGGAGTTCCTTCTCTCTCCTTACATCTCAGCAGCCTTTGGGGTCAAATTATGGCTGTTCCCAGGTGACTGAAGGGCTGCTCCCAAGTGTCTGAAGGGCTGTCCTCGACCCTTCATAACATGCTTTGTGTCTGGCACTGGGAGAGGCAGGTCCTGCAGGCCTCCTTGTTTTGTCAGGAGCAACCTGAAAATCACTGTGACATATATCATGTTGGTTCATATATCATGGTTTCTTCCATAGCAAAAAACTTGTGTTATGCTGTCTAAATGATGGTTTGTGTTTTCGAGGGGCCGTGGGTTGGAGGTGCTTGTCCTCAGTACTTGCAATCATCTTTTGAACTGTATCACAGTTTATGGATTTAATTTTAGGGTTTATGGTTTTATGGGTTTATGGATTTAGTTTTGCTTCCCAGGGAAGATGGGGTTTGCACCATGATAGCCCCTCAACCCCTCATGTGTAAGGCAGATTGCTCTGCTTAAATTGAGCCAGTGGCAGGGAACTACTAGAGAGAGTCTAGCAGAGGCCAGCCAAGATGACTGGGGGATTGGGGCATCTCATGACAAAAGACTGAGAGAGCTGAGACTCTTTAGCCTGGAGAAGAGAAGGCTGAGGGGAGAACTTTTAGTGCCTACACTTATTAAAAGGGTGGGTGCAAGGAGGTGCAACTGCTCTTCTCAGTAGTTTCTGGTGACAGGATGAGGGACAACAGGCACAAGCAGAGACATAGGAAGTTTCTTTTAAATATGAGAAAAAACTTCTTTACTATGAGGATGACAAAGCACTGGAACATGCTGCACAGGGAGGTTGTCCCCTTCCTTGGAAATATTCAAAACCTGCCTGGATGCAGTAAGGTGCTCTAGGTGATCCTGCTTTAGCATGAGTTGGACTCGACGATCTCTAGAGATCCATTCCAACTCTGACAATTCTGTGATTCTATGATTCAGTGAAGGGGAAGGGACAGAAGAAACTGAATCTCACTTTTAAAGGACTCTAATGGCAGGATTGCTACAAATATCCATATTGTAACTTTTAAACACGTGGTTTAAGAAAAAAAAAAAGTGGACCTTTTGAGGAGATGAGCCATATTGTACAGAGTTTAGTAGTCAAGGAACTGCATACCACCTGCTGCTGGCACATTAGGCCCATGTCCTTCTTGGCTAATACCCTCCTTTTTATGACCAGAACAGCAGGTCCCAAAATTTCCCTCTCAGGAGCTCATGACACATATCTTGGATTGAGATTCATTATCTCATGGGCTAGTGACCCCATTTTTAAGCACATCCTATCTTACAGCATGTGAACCCTCTCTGAGAAACTGCTGATGTGGACCATGCACAGGAGCTGGATTAGAGCAGCAGCAGCAGAAGTGGCAGCTGGGTGTGGATCTTCCTAAAGAATGGTCCCAATTTTAAAAAGAAACAGCACACAGATTTTTAGTAAGGTATGTCTACTGTGGGCTTTAGAGATGTTCTTCATGATAGAACATCAGTAAGCCTGAAGGAAGCAAAGTGTCTGCTCTGTACCCTGCATGATTCATTTATTTTCTGGCTATCTGATGACAAAACAGAGCTTGTTCTGTTGTGATGATACATTAAGCAAATTTCTTTCAGTGACTTAAAATAGAAATAATACTAGTCACTAAAGAGAGGAGAGGAATATTTCACGGAACCATTTAAAACTGTATAACTGAATAGAATGAGCAATATTTTTTTTTTTAACATTGTTTTCTAGTTTAGTTCAATCTGCTCTGTTCCGCAAAGTTTTGGGCATTTGTAAATTCTGTTAAGTCTTTATTTGTTTACAGGCAATATTGTTCTTCACTTAAAAGTTTGATTTGCTTCCTATGAGATTTCTTGATATATGGTATGAGTGTAATTATAACTTAAACTTGAAAAATCCCACCCTCCAAGTGCATGTATGTGAAGATGCTATAAGTCAATAGGGATATTCCAATATATATTGTTTTTTTCTAGCTTTGCAGGGGCCCAGTGTGGGTGGAACAAACATAAGTGAGAAGCTTTGTATTAGGCAGGATCAATGAAATTTTCCTTGAATTTTGCCATTTTTCAGTGTTCACAAAACTTATGTGTAGGAACACCTAAAATGCAACAGCATTCCTTTTAACACAAATGTTAAGAAATATAAGGGTCTAAAATAATCAAATAAAAATATTTCTTCTTATGTTGAGCATGGGATTCTAATTCTTTTAAAGCAGTTGTAGCTGTATACTTTGTAATTATTTTTAAAATTTATTGTATTTTCAAGGAGTCCCCTTAGTTATGTCTACTAATACAAGCAGCAGTTGTCATTCAATGTAGAAGGCTACTATTAATTTTTATTTGAAAGAATGATGACTTTGCTTTTTTTATTCTGCTTTTTTTGGCAAAGAGGAGTTGGAAGGAAAGACAGAACAGGGTGGCAATATCATTTCTTGCTGTTTAATGAAAAACAGTTACAAAGTCAACAGTAAGACAGGATTTATTTCCTTTCAGCACATACAAAAGAAATAAAAAATTGTTTACAATACCTTCCTTTTACCATTTACCAGCCCTCATTTGCTACATGACAAACACAGTATTTCTTATGTAAGAAGACAGTTTCTCTTTGTCATACACCCTGCAAAAATAATAGAAGCAATTAGTTCCTTGGGCACTGGTACTAATGAAATCTCTTCTACTGATTTGATCCTGTGGCTAATTGTACTTGGAGCTTTAGAAAGATGCAAAGATGGAAACTATTCACAGGTGTTGTGTGTGAGCTCTTCCCTACAGTGCATATGTTCATGCCACAGCCTGTCCCTCTTCAGGAGTGTGTGCTGGAGGTCTCTCCCTTTCACCAGAGTCCCTTTTGACAATACCTATGGGAAGAGTGCATTTAGCCCCTCTGCCCCCAAGTTAAGTATCAGCAAACATAACAGCTCAGAAAGTGATTAATGAGAGTGGTAAGAAGGCTGGCAGAGCAGATACCATAGACTGCATAACCTGTTTAGCTAGGAAACTAAACTATGGGGTTTTTTTTAACTATGGGTTAAAAAACCCATACAAAAAATGAATGTAACCTATAATGCTTCCTTATCATGTGTTACAAAAAGTGGGAGTCACTCACAGGAAGTTATAGTTCCAAGGAAAATGTGTGCCATTATGGTAAGTGTGCTATAAATATGTAGGCACGCTGGCTTTCACTGCTGCTAAGTCATGGTACAGCCCCAGATTGCCTCTGCTGTAGTGATTCATAGGCAATTTCTTATAAAGAAGAAGTTTCTTCCAAAACTCTGGTGGAACTTGCATTCTGATAGTATAGCTTGTTTTCAAATCACTCATGTATTTCTTTCAGGAAGATAGTAAAAGCTGAATCTAAGGCACAAGCAGAAGTTTCTTGCCTTTGTCCTTCAAATTCTTTTGGAAAGAACACATTTGACTCATTTTATAGAAGTGTGGCAGGACAGCTATTTTCTCTCTGGTTTCAGTCCCTATCTTAATTATTCAGAAAAACGGGGGAAATACTTGGTTTGCTATGTTGTCTGAGCCAGAAGTTGGGGTTAGCATTCTCACTTGTGGTGATGCTTGTCTGCATCATATAAAAGAAACAAATAAAATTGGGAGAGCTCATCACTTTTTGGATTAGTTTTTCTAGTAAAAGTAAATTTTTTTTGACACTCTGAAGTTAGGAAATGAAAATGTGAATGCTCTCATGGTAGCACTAAGATGCTTTACGCAAATACAACTTTTGAAAAATGTTTTTTGTGGATTTCTAATACTTATTATATTACCATTTGTTTTGCTCTGCATGGAAGAAATTGCCTTTCTTCCAAGGTATACATTGTCTTCTCTACACTGTCAATAACTGAACAGTACTGATAGCAATGATTAAAGGGTGGGATGTACAGCTTGGGTGAGTTTAATTAGAGGATGTTGGTTTTCATTTCCTGAGTCTTGATTGCCGATAATATTGGTGTAAACTTAATTTAATTGTGTATATGTTTTGAAATGTAAATATAAACCAGCACATCCAAAAATGTCATCAAGCATAAGTAAAATATGCTAGATGGTGTATCCCTCCAACGCAAAGCACAAAAAGCAAGAGAATAAGCATCTAAGTCACTCAATGTGCTGTGTGCTTCACTCAGGTTTGCATCTCAGCCGTATCTTCCTCCCTCCCATCCCACACAGCTCACCTGTCTTTACTCCCCCTATGCAAGTCTTTTTTTGTCACCTGCAATTGTAATTTGCCAACAAAATTAATAGAAATGACAGAGCTGAAGTTTATAAATCGGAAGTATCACATTGCTCAACTGCCCTTGGTGAATTTCTGCTCATGAGTTGCACTGGCTGGTGCAGCTAGACAATGGGATCATGTAGCAGGGCTTTTTAAAGTGAGCCTCTGTATTTTTCTGCACTTTTGAGGACTAAAGAGGTAGTCTCAGCATTGAGTGTGCTGCCCTCTGCTGCTGCTTCCCCTTCTTCCTCTAGTCTCTGTTCATGGTGAATACAGTATCATAGAATCAATTTGGTTAGAAAAGACTTTTAAAATCACCGGGTCCTACCATTAATCTAGCACACTGCCAAGTCCACCATTAAATCACGTCCCTAAGCACTACATCTGGGTATCTTCTAAATACATTCGGGGATGGTGAGTTGACCGCTCCTCTGGGAAACCTGTTCCAGTGCCTGATGACACTTTCTGTAAAGAAATTTCTCCTAATATCCAGTTTAAACCTCCCCTGGCACAACTTGAGGCCATTTCCTCTTGTTCTATCATTTTTAACTTGGGAGAAGACACCAACAACCACCTCACTACAACCTCCTTTCAGGTAGTTGTAGAGAGCAATCAGGTCTCCTCTCAGCTTCCTTTTCTCCAAGCTAAACAATCCCAGTTCCCTCAGCCACTCCTTGTAAGACTTGTTCTCTCCAGACCCTTCACCAGCTACATTACCCTTCTCTGGACACAGTCTAGTAGCACAAAACTGAACACGGTACTCGAGGTGCAGCCTCACCAGGGTCAAATACAGAGGGATAATCCCTGTCCTTGTCCTGCTGGCCCCACCTTGGCTATCAGTCTGTTTGTCAGATCATGGCTGGTGGAGGCAAGGTCCAGCAAGGACCAGTGAGTGAGGATCAGCAAGGTGTTGGTACCTACATCAGTACCTCCTGAGCTCAGAAGCAGGGTGAGGTTTCTCACTGTCTTCTGCAACAGCAAATCCAAAGTTATCCAGCAGCAGAATTATTGGAGTTGGCCTTGAGTACAGCATCTGAAGCCCAGAAGGGGTGGAGGAAGGGCTGCAGGGTGCCTCTGCAGCTCACTTGAGGGTCTGAAATAACCTGGCTCTATGGGGAGAGTGCATCTGTGTGGAGTTTAATGGCCATCTCTGCATTCAGTGCTGATAAATGGTGTGCGAGCCAGACCAGAACACAAGGAATTGGCAGAAATGGGAAGTTGTCTCGAATATTTGGCTCTATTGGCCACCTATGAAACCCGTACAATGAGACTTCAGCAGAGAAAGTTTGGATCTGAGGACTGCAGATCTGATGATGATTCTGATCCTAGTGACTAATGGTTACAGGGGAGAGGGAGAAGCTGATACCTTATGTGGGATACTGGAAACTAGTGGTCAAGGAAAAACTGAGCAGGAAAAAAGTCTGCTTTTAAGAATGCCTGAATATACTCAAGTTTTTGTCATAGACTTATTGTAACTCTACAACTTTGGCTTGATTTTCAGAAGAAAACCTCCTATCCAGTATTTGACACTTTTGCTGCTCTCTGGAACAGTGATTTTTCCCTTCTGGTTTTAAGCTTCATAAACTGCAATAAACCACTTAAATGTTTCACCTTTCTTTTGTTATCTGTTTTCTGTAGGAGTTGGGAAGATGTGTTGTTTAACATATGAAGAGTGAACAATTGAGAGACCTTGCTTCCTTCCTCGTGGATGTGAAGGCCAACTGTAGGTATCGATGCATTTGTTGATTTTTGTTAAGTAATGCAAGAAAGAAAGGAGAAAACTGCTTTTATCTTCTGTTTCCATTGGAAAAAGAACAGCAAATAGTCTGCGATGTATCATTATTAATATAGGTTATGGGAGAGGATATATTTGAACAAAATAATTCCAGAGGATCAAATAAGATTGGCTATCTGAAGGTCAGTTAGTTAAAAAATGTGCCCTATGGACTCTTTTTGTCACTCAGGTTCATCAGATGGAATGGTTAGTTTTGGTTTTTCTCAATATGAGTAAGTCCATTTTATTTCCTAAAACTGGGTAAAAGATGGTGAACTTACCTTTTTAAAGAGGGATACCTTTTTGTCAGCAAGAAAATAGACAAAATATTAGAAGAGGACAGGTCCAGAATTGTTCCTGGGGTGTCTTTCAGTCTGTGAGGAGGACCTCTTCGGTGTTACTGTTAGACACATTTATCCACTGTCCTTTTCATCTTTTCTTGGATATCTAAATTTCAGTAGTTAAAACTTTTTCCTTTCAGATACAGCAACAGAGAAATTTAAAGCCAAGGAAATAATTTGGCTTGAATTTAAATACATGTCTCCAGGGATTATAAACTCAAATCGGACTATTTTCTACCCAAAAGATTCTGCAGGCAATGCAATATAATTTTGAAATTTTTGCAGAGTCAACCTTGCCTGATCTCCCACCCCACACATTTGGAGTAGGGGGAGAGAAGACTTTAGTACTCCAGACAGAAAGTTACAGCTCCTTGTATTATTCCTTCTTTTTCATCCAACATCAGCTTGCCAACTGGTGCTCATTTCCATCTACCCCATACACCAGCTTGCTCATAACTGTCAAGGTTTCATGGTAAACACTTAAGCTACAACTTTCCTTCCTTTGATTTGGCTTGTGTGCTTTAGAATTCTTGAAGTGTTTTCATTTGAGAAGAAGAGGGCTCAGTAAAAACATAGACAAGTCATCCCAAATTGATGCTGCATGACTGTGTCATTGGCTGTGAATCCTCTGAGTAACTGTAACACTAGGGCTGTATGTGTGTTGTAAATCTCTGTATATTAAGGAATATAGAGACCAATGTCCTTGTGCATTTAATTCTCATTTTGATTCTGACAGTGTTGTGCATACGTTGTGTTCCCCTCAGGAAAAAAGATTTCTGTAGCATTGGCTGGTGTTAGATGTCAGACAGAAGGTGGCCCTCACAGGTGCTCCTGTTCCTCAGAAAACTAATGTTCTGGAAGAAGCTTTGCTCAACCTTCCAGCTGCAGCATCACAGCAGTCATGCAACACTTCCAAGGACTGGAATACTGTGGAGAGCACATGTTAAAATGCTTATGGGATTGACATATAAACTTAACTGGCTGAAAGCAATTAATAATTTCTTTTTACATAGGCTGGAAAAAAGCAGGGTAAGAGAGCAATTCAGCCCATCATGGAGAAGATGACCATAATACAGCATTTTAACAACCCAGAGAACTCATCCTATCCAAATCTTCCCCTGAGCCACCGTATGCAGTATTTTTTTTATCCAGCACACAGATTAAAAAGGAACAGAAAGTATGCAAAACCCACAAACCTTCAAGGTCAGTCAGTCCCAGTAATGACAGGCAATACAAATGCATTTTTATACATAAACAGAAAAGGAGTGGGCAAGCTCTTTCTCATTATGCCAACTAGCAGTCTGGCTATGATTTAATGCATTTGAAATTAAGTCTGTCTCTTCAGCTGTACATTTATACTGGATCTGCAGAACAGACTGTCAGACAGTGAGAGCAGATGCTTCTGGTTGGATCAGCCATAGGAGATGAAGGATAAGTTTCCTTGTGCTGGCTTTTCAGTCTGTTACCCTTTGAATCTTTGTGCAGGACAACAGCATCAGTGAACTATAGCTGTTTTTCAGATGAGGTGTTGGACCAAATGAGTTTACTGGTGTATCATCATAGGGAGTCTGTACAGGCAGCTTCTTTTTAAAGACCTCTGCTTACTGTGTAAGTAAAGAACAATTATGACTCCATGTGAAATTATTGTCTTTCTTCTTTTATCTTCATCTCCCTATGGCTCCTTAAAAAATAATATTTAGAGAATTCTTGTTATATTTTCACCAGTCAGTGCAACACCTCATCCTTCTGGTTTAACCTGAAATCAACGCATTATATCATAAGTAACCCAGGGAAAAGGAGATTGTGGTTTGGAGTTTTTTTCCTTCAGTAACAGAAGTAGTAGTAACCTACTTTTTCCTCCTGATGCTTTATGTGCGTGGGTGTTCCTGGACAGTTCTAGTGGGACATAGCTCATCAAGAGTCAAGCTCACAGTGTCAGTTTCCCACAGAAGGCCTTCTCTCTAGTAATCTTTTCCTGAAGAGTATGGAAAACATATCTTGCCTACCATTATGCACCACCACCTGTCTTAATACAATATATACATATAAAGAAGCACCTCCAGAATGATGTGAGATACAGTGTAGCTTAAAACGTGTTTGGAATTATGTCTGAGTGTCACTGAAAAAAGAGAAGTATGATTTTTTTTTTTTTTTTGATGTGTGTAGCTCAATAGCTCTCTTTTGCTTTTAAGCAGAAAATAATCTAGAGTCTCTGAAAAGTGATTATGCGTGCTTAAAAATAAAAATAAATTGCATTTGATGGAAAGGAGCTAAAAAAAAAACCAAAGAGAGTTTAAAAATGCACTTCTTGATAGTTATCTATATTCGTTATTTTGGTTTTTTGTTTTTTGTTTTTCTGGGGTTTTTTCTACTTAGAAGCTTTGTTATCTGGATCTTTAGTTCTTCCTGCTTCTTTCATATCTTAGCTGCTCTTTCAGCAAGAGTTGATGGCCTGAAAGCCAATTGCCTTTTTCTTCTTTAATTATGTAAGCTGAAGGCCACTTAGTCTGCCCTGAGTGCTTAATTGAAAGAGGACCATGCATGCTTTTTTGTTCCTGCCTAGCCTGCCAAGAGTATGGTGCACTTTATAGAAGGGACAACAGATTCTTTTCTGCTGGCATCCTGGAGCAAGGGGGGAGCCAATAAGGAGATTTTAGCACTATATCCCTTATATAGGAAGGATTGTGATGTCCTAGTCTAGATTAAGTAAATGTGGAATGTTCAGTTTACCTTTTACGTTGGCATGAGAAATGGAAAAGTTGTTTGATTTTTTGTTTTGTGGGTTTGTTTTGTTTTGTTTGGGGGTTTTTGTTTTTTAAAGGATCGCATTTAACATCTCTTGCATATCTTTTCCTTGCAAAAAGGGGGAGGAGTTTTTTTTACAAAGAAATGCCCTTCTTTCTACCCTTTCATCGCTATTTTTTTTCTCAGTATTTTATTTTGGAAGAAATGTTTGTACCGTCACTGCAGGCTGGCTGCTTGGCCTTTTATATGCCACCCCTGTGAATTAGACAGAATGTGACTTTGAACAATTATTATCTCTCTTTGAGTTTTCATCTTTATTTACCCTTGTTTAATGTATTTGCCCAATTTGATATACAAGTGAGTCATTGTTTTGTAAGAGGCACGTCTTTAAATAAAATTGTTAAATATGCTGATAAGATTTCTAAGCAGAGAAACATATTTGATTTGTTCTTACAGTATTTATGCTAAAATGACAATCAGACACTCCAGTTCTGCCCTGAGATACTTGTTAAAATGTTAGTGGGATTGAGCTCTGACTTTTCAGAACATGCAGATCTTATGAATGAGTCATGAAGGGTGAAGTGTCATATATCAAAGCTTAATTATTGAATAAGTTTATCCTTCAACTGTTCTTCTCTGATCTTCTCATACAAAAAATGAGGTATTTCCTGTTGTGATGTATTTTATTTTCCTAGGAACAAATCTAGTGATACCAAAGGAAGCTAAGGTTGCACTTTACTGACAGAATACAAAAAGGCATGTGGTGATTAGGTTATATTATGAATATTGGTTATAAATTATGTTTTCTCATGTAAGCACTTGAGGGTTCTGTCATCTTTTTCATTCTACTGCATCATTTTTGCACAATATTGGAAGCTTGGCCGTGTGCAGAGATTTTCTTATCTAAGGATACCAGCTGTTTACTGGATGTTGAAACTAGTTGTTCCTTTCTCAATGTCTGTCACAAGGAAACAAAAATGTGTGTATGACTTTCATGATTTGTTTTCATAACAACGAATGTATTTTAGTTGGGAAATTGATTACAAAAATAGAAACCAGGCTTTGAGAAGCAATTTCAAGGTATGGTGTAAATCTGTTATGATCATTTTAAGGATAATGAGTATATTTCATTTGTGTAGTTTTTTACTTGTTAATGTGGGAAGCCAATGTTGAGAGTAAGATGCATACTTTGCTGATAGGCACCTGAATTATATACTATTTAATGCATTATTTCCTTGAAAGGAATACATAGAATACAAGTGTAATATAAAGTTGAGGCAATAAGCTTTGTCAGAATGTACAAGTATCAGCACAGAAGTGCAATAATCTCACTTAAGATTTCTTTAAATAATGTTGAGAAAGGATTTTTAATCATACTGGGTTAGAGGCGTGAACAACAGTTTGAGAGTCAGGCTCTCTCAGATTCAGGCTATCCTTGAACCATGTTTCAAATCCGAGTCTTGAAATATCAGAAAGTCTAGGCCAATAAAAATCCTCCTTGTATCAAGGGAATATTGTCTTCAGATGACCCAGGGTCTGGACTCTTGTGTTTTGCTGTTTCTTCATTCCTTCCAGTGATCAGTATTGCTCCCTGTTACTCCTTATTACCTCTGACCAAAATAAGGGAGAATCCTCTTTGTAGGTATGGAAGAACTTTACCCCCGGATATCAACAAACTATGTATTTATTCTACAAATTCTGTGGATGTTGCCTAGGCAGGCCAGTTACTTCAAAAGCTATTAAGGCTTTGATTATGTTTTCAGTACCTTGCTGTCTTTGATAGTACTCCCACTAAATGAGGAAACAGAGCAGCTGTCATTAAGAAGAAAAAAAGTGTATGAAAAAAGTAAAATTTTAACATGCTAAAAACTGTAAACTTTTAAGTTCTGTTGGTTCAGTCTGGCCTTTATACACACTCATCTGTGGTTATTTTTCTCTCCTGACAATTAAGAGGGAGGCAAGAGAGACAGTGACTGTAGCCCTAAGGAGGTGGCAGGTAAACTTTATCATGATGCTTGCTCTCTCTGATTTGTTTTAATCAAAATCAGTATGGAAATGCCTGTGTTTCCACTTTGAGCGTTATTAGCCCATGATGAACTTTGCCATTTCATTTCTTTCCTTTGCCTAAAATTAATAAATGTTGTAGCAACTCAATGAAGAAGGCAATACAAATGAGTCTTTTCATATCTTTAGCAGAAGAAGTGTAGATTCTTAAAAGATCCAATTTTCTTTAGAAAAAAACAGGCTATGCCTTCTTGATTCTAAATCCTGAGTATATGGGAATACACTGGAAGAGTTACTGTACACTGCCCACGTGTACTTTGCAGCTTAAGACTTTCATTTTAAGAAGACCCCAAGACTTTGGTGTCTACATTTCTCGGCTAATGCCATCTCATCTTTTAAGGCAGTGTTTTGAGATACTTTCATACAATCTGTGCAAATTGGACATGTAAGAGCTGAGACACCTTGTGGTTTTGTGTATTTTTTTTTTTGTTTGTTTCCAATTCTGGTCTTGGTCCTGATTTGCCAGGCTGAGCACAAGACTGCATTGGATGATGGGAGATGAGGGTGGCTAAAGGTAGAGTCAGAGATGATTGTTCATGTTTTCTTAAACGCCGGTTCTTGGAGTTCTTCTACGTAGTGATGCCTCCAAGACATGGTGGAGAATTTAGCTAACCTTACTATGTTTAGCTTTGCATGCAGGTGGAGATCTGGTTATGTATAGAAGAACTTTCACAGAGTTGTCACACTAGCATCTAAATCTTTTCTTTCTACCACTGTGGGTGTGTTACATAAATTGCCACAATGGGGAGTGTATTTCAGATCTGTCAGCTCAGGGGCCATCTGTCACTGAAAGTTGTGCATTCCCTCTCTCTTCACTCCGGCAGCAGTGTGTGTGCTAGACGGGGAACATCCAGATGAAGTTAACAAACAGGAGGAGCTCTTCATACAGCTGAGTTTGGAAAGACTTAGTAGTCGAGTCACTCTTTCAGATGGGAGCAAACACCACAAATAGATTGCTCTTTCTATTCAAGAGAACACCGAGTGCTTTCCACTTTGCTGCAGAAAAGAGCAAACTTGTTCCCTGAAAGATATTTTTCTACTCAGTAGAATCCAGCATCACCTCTGTGGGCATTTCTCTACCATGCCTGGCCTGCAGGTAAACAAAGAAATTAATGAGAAAAATGTCCTCAAGTCCTTGGATAGATCTAGAGAGGATTCAGAATTTTATTATTTTAAATACTTTTGTATGTCTCCCTACTTCTCTTCCACCTTTGTATTTCCTTGAATTCTGAGGAAGTGGAAGTTGAAGCATGATGTTGATGACTTCTCCAAATATTATTTGTCTGGGGTGTATTTTGGCTTGAGAATATGTTTACATTTCTCTGTCTAACTTTTCTCTGTTCCATGTTCAATTAAAAGGGTGTAAGTTGCTGAAGGAAGAACTTGACAGTACGAATGTATGCTGACAATTTGCTCAAAGAATTCTAACTATGGGTCAGAGATTTTTCTTTCCAATCAGTGACAATGTACACAACATTTCTGTCTACTTTAAATGTTCCTGTCTGTAAAATGAGGTTTACTTGCCTGCCTCCCAGGCATATTGAAGCTTAATTAGCGTGGGTAATAAAAGCTAAGTATTATTTTTAAAGATCTATTGCATTCTAAAATGATCAAGTTCGGATCTTAATTCACAGCTTTATGGGGTAAATTTCAGTGTTGATTACCTTAGATTTTCACAAAGCCTCTCATGAATTTAATAAGAGATTTAACAAAATAACTCTTGAAAACATGATTTGTCATAATAAAAATCTAACTTGTACTTGCAAAAAGCTAGGCAAACTTTGCAAGTGATCGGTTTTCTTGAATGACATAGTCTTTGAAATGCAAATATTGTACAGGTCTTCCCTTTCTGAAGAATATATGCCTGTTATTCTATTAAATAATGTAAAATCTTTTTCTTCAGATATTTTCTGAAGGTGTGTTCTTCAGGCTTCAGTATAAAGGCAGAACATAATTTAAAATCACACTCATTTGGCATTCTTTCACTATTTCATAAATAAAACCAAATTACACAGTAAAAATGAGATCCATCTTTCTCGAGTGATATGACAAAGAATAAAATGTTGGAGTTTTGAGGTGCCAGACAGACTTTGTGCTGCATCATGTTTGATCACACAGGTAGCAATTATGAAAGACTGTAGGTCTGAGATCCCTTTCTTAGTATTTCTTGGAAGATGAGTGTTGCAGTTCTTTTTTTTCTTCTTGTTTCAGATGTGCTGCAGAGATCACATTTTTTTAAAACCAGTAGTATTACTGGAAAATTCCATCAATAGCATTAAAAAAGATGCAGCATAGAAATAAGGGACAATAGATGTTCTTCAAAGTTTAGAGGACTCCAGAAGGAGCTTTCTTGGCACTGGAAACTGCAGGTACTTCATCTATGTCTATTGTAAAGTTAGCTGTGTCTTTCTGTGCGTGTTCTGAATGTGATTGTCCTTTTTCTTTAAACGCTGTTCTTCTTGTACTTCTTCTTGAGAAAACATTTTGCAATTGTGGTATATAATGAAAATTAACCTTAATTTAGTTGGGATTCCAAGCAAGTTCCTCCCATTGATTCTTTTAATCAAAAGGTTGCCTAGAGCTCCAAAATGAAGATGTGATTGAAAGCTGCTGCAATGTAAACTTCTTTGTTATTGTTAAAAACCATCTCTACAGAACACAGAACATTCTTGGGGGAAGTGTCAAGGTTCTGGGTTTCTCTCAGGAGCTAAGAATAAGTCTCATTTTAGTCTCTGCTTTCGTTGGTGAGAATATTTTTGACCTTGCCTGTGTAAATGCACATGAATAAGCAGAAAACAAACAAAAAAATTATAACAAACTAATAAACAAGCAAAACAAAAAACAACCCAACCCAAAAGAAACAAGCAAACAAACAAAACAACAGAATAATGCCAACTGATGCCTTCATCTTAAGCCCCCAAACATTCTTCTCAGACCAAGAGGAAAAGAGAAACAAATATATCAGGTATTAATTATATTGCTAGATGCTCTTTTAAAAAGTGCTCAGGTGTTTTTAAGGCAAGGATTTAATGTGGTTTTGCTGATGTGCCAAAATAGGTGTTTGTTGGTTTTAATGCATGCATTGTAGTAACTACAGATAGTTGCAGTCACAGATGTGGTAGATAGATACACATAAGTAGTAGTGCATAAGCACACTCCCATGTAACATGTGCATAGATACGGCTTAGAAAGGACTTATCTCTTGGTGATTAGTTGATTTCCAATGATGAGAGGGCACTCTTTTGTCCTGGTGCAGTCGTTAGGTACTCCAGTAATGGAATTCAGGTTAGTTGTCTTTTAGCAAACATTTGCAATGTCTGAAAACAGTCTTTTTACAATGAATGGATAAACCATGTTGGGGGAGTTGCTGTATAGCACGGTTACATCTCTCCATCTACTTGAAGGGAAAAATATGAGTGCAAATTTTTTACTGAACTGGCATAAGGCAGTTAATTATGTCCTTGATTAAGAACTGGCACTCTTCTAGATTCATCTGATGCTTTCATTTGTTAAGGAAGATTTCCAGCAAACAGTTTTATATCTGCATATTTTAGCAACTTGAGATGTCACTGAAAACAAAGAAGTAAAGAAATTCTGTATTCTGTAACACTGGCCCAAATAGTGTTTAACTGTTCTTTAGAAGTTTAGAACTAGCTCACAATGACTTGTCTGACACTTCAGCCTCCACCTCCTGTACTTTGGTAATTTCTTTTCTTGTAAGGAAGCAAGTGACTTCTTAGATTCCACTTACCATACAAGAGAAATGTCTTTGTGATCTTGGAGACATATGTATTTCAGGATCTCAGTGGAGAGCTCTGGTTGTTCTGTCTTGGGAAATAGCTGATACTTTTGACAGGGAATTCTTGGCTATGTGTAAGTCACTGGCTTTGGCTCTGGCTGGTAGGGAATAGGCTACTGACTTCTAGAGCTGGTGGGTCAGGAGTTCATTTGGATCCAAGGAAATGGAGTGGAGATGCCTCAAGGGAAGTTCAGATTGAACATTAAGAATAGGTTCTTCACTAGCTGAATGGCTAGTCACTGGAATAGGCTCTCTAGGGACAGTACTGACCCTGTCAGAGTTCAGGGAGTGTCTGAACTATGCTCTTAGTCATATGGTTTAGTTTTAGGTAGTCCTGTAAGGAGCAGGTAGTTGGGCTTGTATGATCCTTACAAGGATATAAGGACCATATCCTTATGGTCCCTTCCAACTAGAGATATTCTGTGATCTAAGACTGCAGAGTTTTTGGCTGATTGAACTAGGACTGCAAATTTTAAAACATTGTATAGCTAATGCCTCCTGATAGGTTTCAGATTTTTTGGTCTTTAAATAAACACAATTGGTATAGAGGAAGTCTGTATTGGAAATCTGAGAAAGTAACAACTTTCTTTCCCTAGAAAAAAGAATTAAGAAAGTACTAGGTAATTGTAAAAAGGACTTCTTTTTTTTTTCTTTTTAAGTGAGAATATGTTCCCTCACTATGTGTCTAAGAATGAAACTGGAAAAGTATTATTAATTTCTTCTGTGGGGTAGTTCGCGAGGTGATAGGGGAAACCAATGATAATAACGACTGTTTCTTTGGCTACCTGGGCTGTTCCCTTCTCCTCTTTCCCCTAGCATGGAGGATGAGGAGATAGATCTCATTGCTGAAAAACAGTTGAGGAAGCAGAATTCTCTTTAGGTTTTTTGTTCCTGGGTTTTTCTGTTGTTGTTGGTTGGTTGGTTGGTTTTGGTTTTCTTCCTGTTTATTTGTTTTTGGTTTTTTGTTCGGTTTTTTGTTGCATATTGTAATGAATAACCATGAGATCTAAAAGTATTAATCTCTTCTGCCTAAGCTAAAAGACAAACAGTGTCTGCATGGGGTCTACCTGTGCAGCATATAGGGGGAAGGACTGTCACACTGAGCTTGACCTATTTTTCTTATTTGGTGAAGAGAAGGAGTGGATGTCCTGGAAGCTGTCAGCTGCGTGACTAAAGAAATATTTGTGTTTAAAGAGATTTAACTAAAAGTATATAGCAGCAAATATTTACTTCCTTTGTTTAGTACATTCCTGCTGTATTTAAGAATGTTCTCCAAGGAGAATATTCAAGCCGTGTGTAAAGGACCACAAAATTCTTTTTTAGCTTAGACTGTTAGTCAGCTCTTCATTTTAAATGCTCTGTTTAGTCCCTAATGGTTAAAAAATACTTGGTTTGTGTTTTGCTTCTCTAGAAGTAATTTCCTGAGGGTTCTCTGGCTTAGAGAAAGATGGTGGGTAAATTCAGCAGTTTTATACAATCCCCAGAAATGCAGTTGCCTTGTGACTCTTGCAGGAATCATTTGAACATCCTGTATATGTGAAGTTTAGAAAGAAAATCCGGTGAGAACATGATATAGCATTCCGAGGTAGGATGAAACTGCCTTCCATGATTTTTGTATTGTAAGAGACAGATTTTTCATCCTTACTCTTCTTTCATGTTTTTTTATTGATGAGTTATTTTTAAACAATGTTTTCCCATGTTGCATAGAAATTCTTCTAGAGTGATTCATGTTCATGTTGAGGTATGTGTGCATGCAGATTTTTAAAATTAATGTAATGTTTAAAAACAGGAGTGTGAAAAGTCATAATCCTATTGGAAAGTCTAATCACTAATGTTTAGCATGGTGTTTTGGTTTGTTTTTTTAGCAATGCATGAAAAAGTGAACAAAGGCAATATTTGTAATCGTAAGTCAGATGGCGTTGATTACTTGAATACAGTGCTTAATTGGCTCATTAAATGATTCTTGAGATGGTTGTGGTGGAAAATAGGGATGAAAAGTAGGTCCAGATTGTGTCAGTTCGCTACAAGTAAATTTGGTGGCTTACTGAGGGGTAACAGGACCTTCGGAAGCTTGGCTGTGTCGATGCTGTCCAGGACCACTTATGGAGTATGTCAGTAATCAACATGATCCCAATAACTGTCTGCTTTTTATTTTAAATCTCTGTTGGTAATCAATTTACATTTAGTTCTTCACTCACACCATGCTGCAAACTCTTTTTTCCGATAAATTTTATTGACAGTATATATTAGTATACTTTATGCTCACAGTTATCACCTGTTTAATGGATGTCAGTGTCTAACAGTTGATTTTAATATCCCAACAGCAAAAGCCAGTTGTATTATTCTCCCCATAAACGGATCACAATGAAATAGGGAGTCTGATAGTTTTCCATAGGTAATTAGTTTGGAAAGAAAAAAAAATTATTTCAATATCAGATAGAAAGTTGCCTGGTCTTAATCCTTTTTTTTTTTTTCTTTTTCTGAATTAAAATATGTTTAACTGTACTATATTCTGTAGGCCTTAAAATATTTGTTCCTGTGAATGTCGCATTAACTTTGCCAGTTTTATATGAAATGAATTTTTATAATCACCTGGAAAATCTCCAGCTCTAATGAGTTTTTGTAGTATGTTTATCACTGCCTGGTATGAATTCAGGTTTTTTAAGTTAGAGCATTTATGACTTACAAGAATAGAAACTCTCATGAAACTCATGAAACTGGAGCAACTGGCTAGGGTTAACCATGCACCCACTTTCTATTAAGCCAGTTGAAAGAGGGGAACCGTGCTTGCATTCTGCAATCTAAAGACTGCATTTCTAAAGGCATGATAACTGAATAAAAAAATGTTTACTTAGCTGAGTTCTGTTTTGTTGAGGAGGTGATGGTCTCATTTGTTTAGCAAGGGGTTAAACAAAACCTAATCCTTTGGGCTTACTTTGAAAGGTGGTTATCTTTCCAGCAAGAGAGAGCATTGTTTGCTTTGCCAGAAACAGTGTAATTGTTCCTTAAACCACTATGTTCTCTAAAAGAATAAACTTATTAGGAAGAGAAAAATACCATTGGCATAATCATTGTCTTTAAAAGATTAAAAAAAAATTAGTGAAAGTGCTTTCAGTTATATCTAATGAGCATAGGCATTTTGCATGATCTAAGCTGTATTAAAGCTTTTGTGAAGAGATTATTTTTTGTGTGAAGAGTGCTTTAATGGAAGTATCATAGGTTATGGGAAACAGAACAGTAGTATGGTTGGCTCAAGTTAATTATGTTTATTTAGGTGAAATACTGTTCTACTGTGCTCTTCAGGACAAGCAGAGAAAATACCAAAACCCTTTTTATCCAGCATTTATCTATTTCAATTATTTTTGACAGTGTGTGTTGCATGTGTGCTTTAGCTACAGTGCCTTTATATCGACAGTTGGTAGCACAAGCCTTTTAAAGCACAAAGGGTAGCAGTACTTCAGCCAATCTGTGATAAAGGGGAAAAAATGAAATCACTATGGAAACTGCAGGAAGAATCTAAAAGCTTTCTTTATAAAGTAAACGTCTGATGTTTGTGTCTGCGGGGGCAAAAAATTCATAAATCTGTACGATGCTATCATTTCTGATTTGTTATCGCAGCAAATGCCAAGTCTAAGCAGTCTGACCTTAGCCTTATTAAGTGCTTTCTTTTCAGATACAGTTATTATTCGACAATAGAGAGACTGCAGTGCTGCAAGGGGGAAAACTCATATATTTAAAGTGTGAGTGTGTGTGTGTGTGTGTGTGTGTGTGTGTGTGTATATATAACTATCCATCTTTTTTTCCGTGCGACGCGTATGGTGTTGGGAATGTGAGAACTCAGGGACTACTATTCTGAGCACAATTGAGAAAACTGTGTTTTGTCCCATTGCATGTGCCTGTCTTTGATCTCAAATTGAAAATCTCTGAGCCTGTTCCTCCAATCCAAAAGCAAGTACTGAGAGAAAGAACCCTCTCTCCTCTCAGCACACTGGGCCTCCATGACTGAAAAGTAAAGGTGAATGGGAGAGCTCTGATGAACCTGTTTGGACAACAGACAGCAACAAATACCTGTCTTGGTGGAGGAGTTTGAGAGCACTGCAGAGATCCTCAGACAGTACAGACTATCTTGGCTCACACAGGCCACTCTCTTTATCTCAAAACAATACCAGCCAAGCTCCTCCGTACCTACAACTGAAGAGCTGCAGGAACAGGAGAACAGGAACCAATACAGCTTTTAAATTTGAATCTCCTTGTCTTATTTGAAAAAAAAAAAAAAAAAAAAAAAGAAAAGAGAAAAGAAAAAGAGATGCATTCTAAGCAAGATGAGGTAAGTATTGTTATTGCATTTGATTGCTTTAAGTTGAAGATTATTTTTACTTATATATATATATCTGCTATAAACAGGGCTAAGGGTTGTATGATTGAAGGGGTTTTGTTAAGTTTTTTAATTATGGAAAAATGCAATGCCTGTTTCTTTGTGTTTCCAACTTTGATAGCTTTTGCAGTTCCTTGTTTTGTTGCTCTGCTGTAATAAGCTTTGCAGGTCTGATGTTTCAAGATGCTCAAAAGAGCACTGTTGTTCCTAGGCTCTTTGAATATAAACATGCCCAGAGGTAATGCATGTTATTGTATATTATATACATACAATAACAGGCTCTAATATTTGTTTTAATATAGCAATTTCAAAATATACTGATAATGACCCAGGACAGGCAAGTACTTTCCAACTAAGTGTTTTAAGCTCTCGTAACAGTGCGAATGTTTTAACTCTTGTTGAACAAGTTTCTAAGTGAAGTTTAAATCTATGGCAGATGACAGCATGAAGTTATTTGACTGTAAGTGTGAGAGGCCAGAAAAAAATCCTGATTACATTCAGATTTCGTAGTTCATTGGTGTACTACTATACTGTGTGTTTATGTTATTAAAATGTTATGTTATTAAAAGATTTCAGGTTAACAGTGGTAAAACAGAAACAATTCAATTCTTGCAAGTGCAGGTCAGTCTTTCAGTAATAAATATAAATCCTAAAAAATATATAGTTTGACATATTGGCTTCATTTCAGCTTTTTATACATATAATGAAAACCCGTTATCTGCGGAGAAAATTTGACTTGGTGGAATGGAATTAAATTGCTTTTTAAAGGCTTTCTTAAACAGTATTAGCTGGAGGGAAGTCCAGTAACATTTTTAGCTCTGAATTGTAATGACTTTGACATACTAATAAATCATGGCATTTCTTACTTTTATCAAAAGATTCCAAGGAAGAAAACTATACACAGCAGGATGAAGCTGACTGTTTTTTCTCCATCCAGCTACTTTACTTATGGCCCTTCAGAACCAGCAATCCATGTGGATCAGCACTTACAGCGGTAGGTACAAATCCATCCAAGCTGTTGAAAACTATTGATAAATATAAATTCCTGCTAACAAGTGAATTGTCAGGCTGTAATGTATTCTTGCCACTGAAACCACTGTTTTTAAAGAACCAAGGGGGAAAATTCTATTCATGTTCGTCACATTTTATGAAGGGGAGTGTTGTTTTGAGGGGTTAGGGTGTTTTTTGTGTTTTTGTGGTTTTTGATTAATTGGTTGTTTTTCTTTTTAATAAGGAAAAACATTGTTCTATTTATTCTTTTTATCTGTTGTCTTGGTATGGAACTTGTTAAAAGATCTTTACTTTTCAAAAGTAAACTTTTTGTAAAGAGAGTGTTTAATGTACTCAACAAGGTGTGAATATGCCCTGTTGCTTTAATTCAGGTACTGCCAGTTAGCTGGGTGTTTGGGCTCAGTGTTGAATATAAGAAGGTTTAGTAAAGTATGTATTTGGGATTCAGAAACTGAATCTTTAAAAAAGAAAAACATCTGAACAGTGGTTTGGTCTGCCAATGTTAGCTCTAAAGTAATTGTGGAAGGAAAAAAAAGATACTGTCAAATTCTACTTATTTTTCCCAACAGATCAAGTATCAAAAGTGTAATCTGTAAGAGGAAGGTGAAGTGGTGAAATGTATCTTTGTTGCTGGTTACCTATGTTATTATGTAGAATGTTTGTAATTTCCTTGCTGAGTTGTAATCCTTGATGTTTGCTTTCAGAAGGCATCTAGTGGAGAATGCAATACCCCAATTATGTTTCTGAGAGTTGAGGGGAAAAAAAGTATTGCTCTTCAGCACAGCATTATAAAGGAAAGCTATTTCACTGACAGTACATATATCTCAAACTTTTAGAAAGCTAGGGATACTTACTCAACTGTAATTCCTGGTTGTTTTGTATGCAGTGTACAAGCATAGTTGAGGGTATGTCAATCGTCTGTTCTTATCTAAACTGCGTGCTGTACTTGCCTACATCCAAAGCACAACAGGCACTGGCTCCATTCTAAACATTTTTATATCTTTATGTTTGCTATCTTACATTTATAAATATTTTATGAGATAAATAAAGCCTGTTTACCACATTTTGAAAAAATATATTGTTTTTTAGAGAAATAATCAGTACTTTCTTATATGATGCTTTACAGTATATTAAGAAAATGAAGATCAAGATTAACAGCAAGTTTAATTTGAATTACAGCTCCTGAATATCTCCTCAAATTATGTTCTTTTGTGTAGGGAACTAGCCATAAATAATGTGAAGTTGTAAAACTGATTTTTGATCACAGGGAAAGTTCACCTTTTGAAGACAGGTTTGTATACAAACTGAGGCAAAATGTTAATTGAGGTTACATCCTTGGCTACATTATGTCCATTTCACCTCTCTAACACAGTTCCTCACTGAAAAAGTGGGCTTTTTTATATCTGCTGTGAGTAATTTCTAAATACAAAGCTATTTACTAAAGATTAATTCAAATGGAATCTCCAAAGGGAAGTGGATATGTGATACTGGTATGTGGCTTTGTTCAGCAAAGTGAGGCTCTGTGGGTTAGCTGGAAGAAATGGCTCCAGCAGTCTCTTCTCAAGCAAAATGCCCAGGTGCAGCATTATTGTACAGGACATACCTGGCTTTCTTTATGCTCTGCTTTTGGGAAGTCAGTTCAAACTGCTCAAATATCCTATATTCACAAGATGAGGTATCCAATATTGTGCCCATCATGCCTGCTGTTATTAAATGAGCTGGACAACTGAAAAAAAAAAAAAAATAGCACCAGTTAGTATAAATAAACATCATCCTTTATAGAAATCCCATAATTTGTACTTCATAGGAAGGTGTCTGTTTCCAGTGGTTTGCGCCAGGCTTGACTGAGGAGATGTGCAATCTTGATGCTCAAAGGCCAGCTTCAGAGAGTGCAGGAATTCTTTGGATAGAATACTTTTATTTACTCTTGTCTCAAAACCTGAAGGAAATTGTTTCCCTTATGGATGTAAGCTGGGGATTGCTTCAGTAAAAGCAGAGAGGCTTTCTGAGGAGAAGATCATGCCTTCATAGTGTCAATTTCTCCATCTTCCTCCGAGGTGCTGAGATGTGATGTGAGGTAACTGCAGAAAGTTTTCCTTTTCATTGTCCCATAAACTCCTGGCCTTTTAAGGCTGTGTTTCTTTTTTAGTGCCATGTGTGGTCGTGGAGATACCAAGCCTACTCTGGCAGAGTAGGCTTGATACTCTGATGAGAACATACCATGATTATACAGCACTGGAAGATGTGTGGGAGGCTCAGCTCAGGGTTAAATATCCCAGGATATTGCACTGAGCAAGGCCTAACCAGAGGCAGAAATCATATATGACCATGCTGAGAAGCTCATCACGTGGACCTCAGGTGGGCTTCAGACCTCTCATTTCCCAGTGCGGAGCCAGTGTTCTCCATATTGCAGTGGACCACATATGCTGGGTAGGGCCAGCACTCCCAGGTAGTCATGTCTACTCCACTGCCCTTTGGGGTGAAGGTTGCATGGCAGATTCTCACTTGGAAGGGGCTGGCATGGTTCCTGCACAGTCTACACCAGCATCAGATCTGTCTGGCATATAATCTCCCCAGGAATTTTTAATTACATTTTTAGTTTTAGGGGCATCAGTTTTTTACCAGTTTGCTCAAAGCACAAAGGAAATGAGTGCAGAATGCTTCAGAAATTGTAGTACATTAATCGTTCTAACAACACTATTTATTACTAAATATATTTATAATTGAAAGCTTTTTCCTACCTAGTGCTGGGCATTACATAAGCTGATGATAGAAAAAGTACAGTCTAATGGATGACTCTGTTCTTAAAGACTGATAATTCCATTGATGTGAACAAGATATGCTGGAATTATACAGCAGCGTTTGTGAGTGTGGAGTCCTGGTTCTTGAAAACACGTTAGGTAGTCTAGAGGTATACACACGATGAAGTAACCATTGGCAATTTTTAAAATAAATCATGTGCAGTCATTGAACATGTTGTTTTGAAGCTATCGATAAAATAATTGTTTGTGTAATGCATAGGAAAACTTCTCTGAATTGATAGGTTCTGCCAAGTTAAAATACTAGGTTTGATGTCATGCCTCTAATTTGCACCTGAGTTAGCAGTCTGAATAGTAAAAAAAAAAAAAACAAAAACAAAAAAACCAACCAAAACCAAAAAACCCACCCCCCCCAGATTTATAACCCTTCAACCCTTACAACTTAAAACTGACCTAAACCAATCCAACCAACCCACGCAAAAGCAAGTATACCCAGGCACAATCACATCCTATTGTAACCTGCTTTAAATGAAGACTCTCTTCTAGGAAAGGAGAGGAGGAGAGGGGAGGAGAGGAGATGAAAAGAAAGAGAAAGAGAGAGAGAAAGAGAAAGAGAAAGGAAAAGGGAAAGGGAAAGAGAAAGAGAAAGAGAAAGAGAAAGAGAAAGGGAAAGAAAGAGGAAGAGAAAGGAGTGTTTTAAAGCTGAAGTATACACCTGGGCTGAACTTTTACAATATTTATACAGAATGCAAAATCATTAGCTTTTCATATAATAATGCATTACTTCCTAAAAGTCAAACACAGAGTGTAAATGTCAGGATATTTTTTCTAACAGCTTCATTGACTGCATATTCATGAATAAATTCTTAAGCTCCATGTCATAGAAAATTAAATAAAACCCAACTTTTGTGCAAGTAAAATCTTCTTATTGAAATATAAAACCGCTGCAAAGCTGAAATAAATATCTGCTTCTTCTTATGCCAAGTAATTAGCTAACTATCTACTTGCTTTTGCACAGTTTTTTGTTGGAGACGCTAACTTCATTTCGAGTCAACAATGAAAACTGATTTCTAGTGGAAAACTGCTGAAGCGTATACACTAAATTGCTCTCTTTCTTAGTAGCTAGGATATTTGTGTAAAGATGCATGTTATCTATTCAAACTGTTTTATTTTCCTATGAATTATGAGAATTCAGAGGAAGGGAGAGCAGGAGTTATTTGCTTTACAGAACTGGAATCCTGTTTTATGCTGATGTGTGCTATTGCTGTGTTGTCCGACCCCAGACTAGATGAGATCTCAAAATTAAAATCAATACTCCTAAATTTGTATACGATTATTGCCTATGCATGTGAAACCTTGAAAGATTATTCTTCACAAAATCAGAACAGTTTACTGATTTTTCTTTTTGTTTTTTGTTTCTTTTTTTGTTCCCTGCCCCTCCCTCTCCAGAGGAAAAGGAGCTCCTTGTAAAAAGTAAAGCTCTAGTAAACAAAGAGTTAAACCGAAGGCAGGCTCACTGGTTTGTTGAGATCTGTCAGAGTCTGAGTGGCTGGCTACATATCTGTCTCCCGAACAATAGCTACCTGTATTCTGCATGGACTGCTGGGCAGGCACTAGCAATCTGGGGAAGGTCTGCCTCTGTTAGAGGCTTTTTAGTGGGAATCCCTAATGACAGCCCTACTTCTCATTGGGGGGAGGGAGGGAGAAAGGGGGTGGGGGGAGAAATCTTGTCTAGTCTGTTGATGAGGGACAGAGCTTTGATCATTTTTACTCAGCCTTGACTTGGCCTGAGGTTTAGGTTCCCAGTCCTGAAGTCAGCAGTCTCTCTTTTCTCACAGATGCAGGCGTACACACTCACTCCTCACTCACTCACACGCAGACACACACGCACCCCTTTGCTGGTCTGTGCAGGCAGATTAGTGTCACGGCTGTAACTGAGGCACAGAGCAATAAACATAGCAGAACCAATCTCCATGGTGGCAAGAGGGGGCACTGGAGGTGACAACAATGGAGAAGGATCTTTCTTCTGACAAGTTTTAGGTAAGAGAGAATATTTATACCCTCAGCCAAGTATTTATAGCCTTCTAAATAAGTTTGAAATTGTTAGGTTGCAAACGTGCCTTGTTATAGAAATATTTTAGTTCACTGCCGTATCCAGGCTGTTACTAGCTTTAAACCTGTAATTGCCGTGCTTTGTGTTACCAGAATGTTTGCAGAAAGCAGGCAGGGTTTCTCCATGGAAGTGGTGGCTACTAATGTTACATTCTTAAAAATATTTTATTTCTGACATTTGCATTTCTAAAATTTACCAGGAAGCTTCATTTTGGCTATGTTAAAATTACGCTCAGCTATAATAAATACCCGTACCCAATAAAATGTTTTGTAGCCAGCTGATAGAGCATACAAGATTAAGACAGTGCTCCCTCAACCCTAATTTGTAATTATTTTTTTACACTCTTAACTGCACTGGGGTCAGAGAGTTTTAAAAATTAATGAGATTCCCTGCTGAGTTCAGATAGTATAATCTACAGGAGTTGTTGCTGTGGCAGGTTGAGATTATTTCTGCATATTTTTAATTAGGCGTAGAATTTTTGTTTCTATATATTGCTTTCAAGCACTTTCCTTTAAATGTCAGTTTATGCAACCTGCAGGAAGGGAGGAACGATGATCCGTTTTTAATAATGACAGTTTGAGTACGGGAGATGCAGGGCATGTGGGGAGAATGTAAAGCAAAAATTTGCTGGATATGTTTTCTGATTTCATGTGTTAGATCTGTGTTAGATTCCTGCAGCTGTGATCAGCTTCCCCTATTTCCAAATAACTGCTGCTCTAGGAAGAGGAAAAACAGCAATACCTAGTGCTTTGTGTGAGATTGAAGTAATAGGTTTGAAATGTTAAAAGGAACTGTTGGAGTTCTTGAAAATATTTATAAAAAGAGAATAGCAACAGTGAGGAAAGAGGCAGTAAAAATGAAATACTGTCCTATCCCTTTTCCTGGAAGAGGTAGACAGATAATATCATCAGCACTCCTGGAAAGTAGAATTTACTGAATATCCTCAAATGGAAAGACTGGAAAGGAAAAGGGGAGGGAGCTGCTTACTATGAAATTTCCATATTGAAATAATGACAAAGTTTCATACCTCAAAATTGAAGGCATCGTTTATTATTTATTATAAACTGAGGTATGTTATGCTTAAATAGTAAGCATTTTAAAGCTGAATATAGTTTAATCATGCTAAAGATGTGTTGTACTCTGTCTTCCATTTGCAAGACCCACTCTGAGCTTCCTGTGATATATTGTTATGTAAATAAGGTGCAGCAAGGGAAAGCAGCCCTATGGAGATTCAATTTACTTTGAAAGTTGTTCATTATGGAAGGGATGAATGTTATTTATTTGATGTGAATCAAAGGCTAGAAATGACTTTTTCACTGTGAAGTCTATTGTGATGGGTGCAGCGTGATCTAATCTTTTTAATTTTGGCTTTCACACCAGTGGAGATGAAAAGAGATCTCAGCTCATTTATTGGTTGCTAAGTCTTACTGGAGGCCTAAGTACCATTCTTGGTTGCTATGGCCAATCTGACCTCAATCTATGCAGTTTTAGGGACTTAAGCAATCCCTTTTTTATTTAGGAGCATGTACCTTGATTTATGTCCAAAATTGTGCCCAAATGTCTTTGTCTACCAGTGATAAATGGTGGTGTGCAATTCATCAGTTCTTACAAGTAAACACTGCTGTCCCACTAAAAATATGTTTTGTTCTGAGTTAATGGTATGGAACAAGCCAGTCTCCACAAAAAGCTATCTTTTATTGTAGAGAGCCACTGAAACTTGGAGCAAAGTGAAGGAAACTGGCATTCATCTTCTCTGCCATTAGCATCTCATTTGTGCTCTCTGGAGATGAGACTGTGTGTCTGTTGACAATGGAAGGCTAGCGTTGTCCTTCCTCGCTTGAATATGTAATTGATCAATTATGAATTTATTTTTTCCATATAGATATTAAAGTCAGGAATACAATTTCTTCTGTTGTTTGCCTGCCACTTCAGTCTTACTAACAATACAAGTATTTGCAGTCAAGTAAACTGTGGCTTGGCTGTAGGAAATTCCCAGCTTCTTAGGCAAGTTCCCTGTATTCAAGTAATATCAGATATTTGTTACGACCAGACATATACTACTGTGGTTCTTAATGTTGCTTACTCTTTCATATATGTTAGGATTTCTTCCAGTAGGAGCTGTTCTAAGAGGTAATTGAGAATATAAAGTGTTTTTAATAATATGAGCAGTAATAATTTTGCTGCATTAAAATTGCTGGTAGTCACTCATGATGTACATACACGTGATACTGAATACACAATAGTAGAAACTGGGATTTTTGGGGATTTTTTTGTGGGGTTTGGTTTGGTGTTGTTTTGTAATGATCGAGTAATAATAATAAAACTATATGAAGCTGGATGTCAATATGGCTTCCATTAAATTGGCAACCATAGATTTACTAGTCCATAGAGAGAAAAGTCAGATCAATTTTTGATCTTAGTCCTTGACAGTATGCTTGATATGTAATTAATAATTTTATACATATATAGCACTTGAATGTTTTGCTTACAATCCCCTCAAACTTGCTTTTTAAAAATGTAAGGAATAGCTTGCTGTAATAGAGTTCAGAAAAGCTGAGCACATGTGGAGAAAATACAGTTTTTCAATCCTATGTATGTTGCAGCTAGTGTACTTGAAATAAAAGTGGTATTTCCTGAAGCCTGATTTTTTCATAGCTTATTTTCAGTAATAGGCTACAGTGAGCCTTAGTGTTTTAATTGAGCCCATTGAGCCAATTTTTAGTCTTCCTGAGGTGAATTTTTAAAATTTGAAACTACAGTGGTGACAGATTCTCCCAATTATGATCTGTAGATGGTAATTGCTAGTGGAATAAATTCTCAAATAGATGGAATTTACAAAGGTTTTTGGAGCTGCTGCACTGCTTTCAGCATCAGATTGATAGAATTTGCAGAGGCTGTTCCTTGGGGTTAGTTCACAATAGTGCTGCTGCTTCAGGGCTTTTAAAAGTAGCAGTTGTTAGTAGCTATTGCTAAAAAATCATCTGAGATCCTAGTTACAGAACTAACCTGGATGTTCTTGTAAAAGTGCTTTGTTATAGTCCGATGCTATATATATAAAGTATAATTGCTTTATACAATAAGAAGCTGTTCAACCAGTCCTGCACACTTGGATGTGGACTTTTTGATATATATTTTTAAAAAATATAAGCACTACCAAGATTAAAGTCTTTTTTTGGGGTTTTTTGTGGTTTTTTTTTTGAAAGACAAATGTCTTAGAAAAACATTTAAAACTACTAATCAGAAGTAATTTATTGTGGCTATGATGGTATTTCAGGGTTCACTATTTGTTTCTACAAATGTAAGGAAAAATAGTTCTTTAATCTTATGAAAAAAAATTGTTTGATAGCATCATGATTAGCATGATATAGCACCCTTGCTGGAGGGTGCATATCTTTGTGGTTTTTTTCACACCAGTATTTGAGTTAACCGGTTTCTGCATGCAAAGGCAGAAATTGCTTTTGGAGTAATATTTTATAGGCTCAGGACACACAGTGTATCCTTGTTCTTGTTACATGTTGTTCTTCTTAATTGCAAGTATAATAATTGGGATACTTGCCTCAGAGTTCCAGAATTATACTTAAAGGAAGAGGATACAGACATTATGTCTTTGTATTTCATTAGTGCATAATGCAACAGTGTTGACTAACTAGCAAAAATGTCACTGCCACCTCAGTGAAGTACAAAAGTGAAAGAAAAAAGCATCATTGCATTTTTTGAGACTCTCTTCAACTAGTGAAACCAGTTTCCTTTACTGACATTGCAGTGTTAATTTCTGTAGAAGACTTGCCATATATGAAACCTTATAATAAGTAAGGTCCATCAGTTTGCAAATTGTGCAAGAAAATAGGAAATATTTATAAGTTTATTTTAGTTAGTGGTCATCTGTGAATAGATTTTCTTGTTTTTCAACAGCTGCCTTATTGGCTAAGCTTTTCGAATAAAATTATAACCTTTGAAATAAGTCTTCAAACTATACCTCAAAAGGTGTGGCAAGAGAAACCTCTATTATTGCTCTATAAAATGCATGATTCTGCATGTAGTCTTGACAATAAGATGTGCATATTTTGGATATATTGACTGTGGAGTAGTTTAACAGAATTAACTAATATTTTTTATCTTTTGGAAGAGGAGTATATCATAATACAGTGTGTAAATTGGTGAATTGGTGCTTTATGGTAAATCTTGGGTTTATCCCCTCCCTTGTGTTTTTCATGAGGCATATGCACATTCTGTTACATGTACAGAGGGTGTGCAAGCTGAGATGTGTAAAACCAATTCCCATGACTGAATTTTGGATGAAGCCAAAATTGTGTATGAACAAATTTCTGTAAGATACATAGTTTTTACTAAATTTTTTACACCGTACCAGGTTACAGTTGTCCATACACAGGTAAAATTGAGCACAGAGAAGTTTATAAAGACTTAATTTTTTTACCTTTGAATTTTCTGGCAGCTTTGGCACAGATCATGCGTCAGGGACACCAAATGAGGTAGCTCTCAGATGAGGTGTGCCTTATCCAGCCTGGTCTTGCCCCTGGCTGCATGGGACTAGTGAGGTATCAGTGGCTCATTGGGGGAAATGTCCTTGGCTCATGTTCCTACACCTGGGACAACTGAGTCAGCCCGTGAGCACAGGCTGGGGAAAATCCTCTCTCACAAGTGGACACCATGTATTTGTCTCTATCACTGTCATTGTTTCTCATCAGACATGCATTTGTGCTTACCTAATGAGTCTAAGGCCCAACATTTACTCGTATTCATAATTTCCTTGTATAATTTGCCCTATCTCAGTGTCTGACTGTCTGCAAGACTTTATGCTCTTGTCTCTCTCTTGAGACATCTCATTGACTAGAGCCTTCTGAAGGGTGGAAGCAGAAGAGGACTTCTAGGTTTGATGCTGATTGGTAATAACACAAGCCCTTTTAGCATCTGGTGGTTGACACAGGCCTCATTACTATGTCATCTCTATTCTCCACTGGATGTATTCCCCATCTTTTGTGTTGTCTGTATCTCCCTTCGTAGGCTGAGGAAGTTTGAGAGCAACATAATTTGGATGAAACAATCTGTTATTCAGTAACAGTCTTCTCCCACGTTTAATCAGCTAACAGTCCTGTCAAAAAAAAAAAAGAAAAGTAATAATAATAATAAAAATATAGTTGTACAATGAAATGCAACATTATAAGTTCCAGTTCTTAATTAATGGCAAGCCTTGATTTTGGTACCTCTTCTATTGTTTAATAAATTTGCACCCTTTGTCATAATCTTTAACATTAATCTCTGTGTGTTCATATCTATGGGTAAATTGTGTGTGTGGTGTCGGTTCACAGTTTGTAAGAATTACAGCTTTGTCGACTTAAAGTGACACCCAAGATAAACTCTCGAGTTTGTCTGAATATTGTTTCCTATAATGTTTTGCTTGCTGCAAATCAGTAGATTCTGCCAGAGCCTGGCTGAGCGAGAGCAGTTTGCTTTGTCTCTTTCTCTATGAATTTCATAATCTCCAATCATCCTGGTGATTCTACTGACCAATTCTATAAAATATTTTCAGGTCCCAAACATAGGCTGATATATTCTGTCTGCAGAGTAGACAAGGAAGAAGTAGTTATCATTCATTCAGCTGGAGATCTTTTGGGTCAGCTGTTTGGTAATTTGCACAAACTGGGGGCTGAGCTGCCCTCCACTAAACTAAATATGTGCCTATATAAGGGGGGGAGATCACTGGGTTTAGGGTTTCCTGCTTAGTAGTAGGGTGATTGTGTGGATGAAGAAGAGAGCAAGAGCTTTGGAAGCATCTTAGCTGACCTGGGCCTGTGATGCCACCGAAAGCCTCCTCTTTGTGACAGAAATTACTTCTAAAGCTTCCTGATCAACTCAAAAACTGATCTATCTTTCCCATTCCTGGAAGGGTTAGTTTTCAGTCAGATCCCATCACCTGATCCAGCGGACTCCATGGCTGCTCAGGCACCGGTGCAAGCACTAGAGAGGCCGCTGTGAGACGGGACAAGGCTGGGCCCGGCAGGACGGGGCCGGCCCGTGCTATGGGGGCAGCGCTGGGGCTCCAGAAGGTGTATGAGGGAGTTTGTGGGAAAGCAGCTCTGGCTCACTGTTGCTGTCCCTCTTGCTTCTGAGCTTTCTGGAGCAAAAGCCGCCTGCCTCCTTGATTCTGAGTGCCAAATAGTGTAGTGTTTAGGATGCTTTTCTTCTCTGCACTTGCACCTGGAAAGGGATTTGATAGCATGTTTCTTGCTCTGGGATGGTAACGTTGTTCCTCACAAAAAACCCAAAATATCTGAATCAGTCTATAGGTCCGTCTCTTAGACAAAGATTTGATTCCCTTAAACCTGAACGAGAATGGAGTCCTCCTTGAATTCCAGAATCAATTCTCAATGCTCTCCATGTGCCATCCTGTGATTAAATTGCAAGTGCACTACAGAAATAGATAGATTTTGTCTTCCAGTGGTGTCTCTTACCTCTAAGGGTTTTTTCTCTAGCTTGTCAAGGTGTTTCCTTTAGCTTCTTTTTCTTTTTTTTTTTTTTTTTCTTTTCAGTTATTGACTACATGGGTTCCATCCCTCTCCTTTAAAGAAGTAGAAGTTTGCTCTTTTCATTGCTTGCTAGTAATTCCTCAAGCTGTTCTACAAAATCATCCTTACCTTCAATAGCAGTTGTCATCTTCCTCTGGGCCTGCAGCACCAAAAAATGGTGGCAGTGTGTTCATTGTTGATGGCACTGACTTCAATCTGAGTAAATCAATTTTTGTAGTGTTATTCTCATCTTTTGGAATCAAATTTTTAAAGTTTTGAAATCAGCTACACTACATAGTTATACTATATATGTGATCTCTACAAATAACTTCTGTAGCAATCCTATTTTCATCTTTCATGTCTTATTTTCTTAAAAATCCGAATTCCCGTTACTGTAACAGGGCCTTTGCATCTGGGAATGGAGAACCGAGGCCTCTAAGACTTTTCTGTGGCCATCAGCTGAAAACTGTAGATTTTTCCAACTCATTGTTGGAAACTTAAACATTTTATTTTATTTACATTCATTTTATTGTTTAACCATAGCACTAGCCTTGGTTTCTGTCACTGCTGATCCATGGCAAAAAAAGAGAATGTGGCTGGGGCACATGTAAATCTCTCTGTCAAATGAAATGATCAGCTTGGCGTGTCTGGGTAGGGTTGTTGTATTGACCCAGAGGGGAATTGTATTGTTCCATATGAGGAATGTTGCTTTGAGCAGACTGTATTCTTCATTCGATGATGAGAACCCAAATTCACACCATTCAGTGTAATGCAACACATACTGACACAAAAATAAAATCCGTAATACTGAGTATAATTGTCCCATAAATTATACCTTTGAAAAGTTTTATTGGAAAACAAATTATTTACTAGTAGGTTGAAGTGCACAATTTTAGAAAATTGCTTTCTGGAAGAAGTAAGTGGTTTGAGCACAAAATGTTGCAAATGTAAATAAATTTGCACTGATACTGTAGAAGATAACAGTCTTCTTCAGAAGTACCTTGAGATCATTGTGCTCTGTGCTCTGCATATTGGTTCAAAAATGTTATTGCACAAAATGGACACTTTTCCTTTCAGTTCATCACCTTCTGTATCTATGAAATGCAGTTAAAACCTAAATATTTGTCCTAATATGTTCCTTATATTTAGAAATTCTTCACAACTCTAGATGTAATAGAAGCTAAACATGCAAATGCATTCTTGCACCACTGTATACATTTGGATTGTCAGTTTACTTTAGCATTTGATGAAAAGCAGTATATACATATTATCTATAACTTAAGCATCATGAGTGAATATTCATATATATTTGCATGTTCATCATGCTTATTGTATAACTCATAGACCTCCTTACACCCGACAAAACTTCAAATCTGTTCTGTAATGCATAGTTTGATTTTCATAATTTTCTAATGTTTGGTGTAGAGGTTGAGTCTTTAATACATTGGAAAAATAATAATTAAAAAATCAGTTATACAGCTTCTGCATTGTAAGGAGATCTGCCACACTGTGGGAACATCTCTTTAACAGAAACTGTCTCTGGGGCCTAATAGGTACAAAAAAAGAGGAACCATTGTCAGGTATTATAGCAGTAGTTCTCAGATTTATAAGGATAGCCCTTCCTTTCTTGAGATTTCCACAAGATAGATTTTGCCACCGCTTACTACACGTTGATTATCTCCTTAGGCTCCCTTGTTGGTAGTAAGTTGGTAGCAGTCTTTATTGTGTATTTGTTTCCATAATCCATGTTCCCCTATCATGGTGTGCCTGAGAGAAGGTGAGATTTATTTTAAGAACAATTTACTGAAACTAAAATGAGATTAACTGGGGTTGGCAGAGGAAGCCACTGGACACACTTCCTCCTTTTGATCAGAGGAACTCACCATCCTGGGGTGTTTTGTAGTCCTCTTGGGCAGTCTGTAGAGAGTAGTACTTTTTCTTGCCTTTGACTGGTCCATTTTGATCACCTGATAACTCACAATTTTCCTCACAAAATATCGTGTTTTGGGTATATTTCAATTGGAATAAAGGAGATGGAGAAGTTGCAGCAGGTTAAAAAGTATAATATAGCTAATTATCAATTTACAAACCATTTAAATAAATAAATAAATGCAAATTAATTGCCTGTGCCTTCTCTCTATAAAACTAATTATTGACCAACAAGGAGTATTTTTCATCCTAGATAAACTAAAGTGGACAGCCAGCTTTCCAGGTGTGTTTTTCCACAGTACAGGTGTTGTTACAATGTGCTTCTTAATATTCTGAATCCACTTCCTGACACTGTCCACTACACTTTTCTAAACGCAGAGAAAAGGGAGTAAGAATCTGAGAAGCCCCCTGCTTAGCAGCTGTGTAACTTTTGCTGTGCTGATTATGTAGATCACTACCCCTCCATTTCACTGATTTTCCAACTTCTGTGGGCTCTAATTTATGAGGACTGAGATGTGTTTTTCATCACAGTCCATGTATGCATCTGTCTGGGGGGGATATGAAGAACAGAGAGGAGCTGGGATTTGGTTGAATCTCCTACCCCAGTCTGTGCAGTGTGGTGGAGCTGACTTCTCTGTTTTACATATGTGGTCGCTGTGTGATGGGAGGCCAGGAACGTGGACCTCAGCACTGAAGCAGTGCTGCCATTAGCCTCTGGCTTGCCCAGTCAGGTTTGGCATCGACTGGATCTGAAGACTTTCAGGATGGTGAGGCAGGTGATGCAGCTGTGAGGTTTCTATGGAAACAGAAGTGGGAGATGAGAGGCAACTAATAAGAGCTCAACTCAGCCAGCTCTTGGATGCTGATTTAAAAATACAGACTTTTAAAAATAACCTTCTACCTTATTTCCCCCCACCTAATCTTTGTTTCTGAAGAAAGGAATCAGAAAGGCAGTGGGTTGCTAGCAGGAATGAATGAGAGCTCTCACTCACCACTTTCATCTGTTGGCTGTGATGTAAGACCTGTAAGTAGCAGTTTACTAAAGCCGGCTGCAGGCTTATAAAGTGTGCAATAATTGTAATTTTGGACTGGAAGAGAACATGAAATGCATTTTAAAGGTGTTCTTCCACGCCCTTTTTCATCCTTTTGAATGGCACAAAGGTGCTTTCTAAACTATGAACTTACACTAGGTATTAATTCTGTTAGAGTGTATGTGAATTTCATGTGAATGCATGAAAAATACCATATTGTACCCATATTGCAAATAGGATCTAAGTCTGTTATACATTTTAATTTCTTATTTTCTCTTCATCCTTCCTGGAGTTGTCCCTGTACTGGCAAGTTCTAATCTTGTAGACCTAAAATGCTTCGAGAAAAATTTTGTGAAGTTTTTTCCAAGCAAGATAGATCCCGTGTGTTACTTAAATGGCTTAGATATTTTCTTTTTCCCCTCAAAGGATTTAGGAGGTGGAAAATTGTGATTGTACAGGTTTCTTATATAAAATTGAAAAATTATACCTGTAGTCATTGCTGTTCAGGCTGAATTTATTCATTCTAATTCATTCATTCATTCTAAGGCATTCATTCTAAACCTGGATTGCTTTTTGCTGTTGTTAAGTTAATGTGACTCTTGGATGCTTGTATTAATCTTTGGAATACAGAAACTAGTTCAGATTGTGACTCAACTACTTAGTCATTTTTTAAAAAAATCAGTTGACTATCTATATAAAAAAATAATAAAAATAGGGACTCTTATGAGAGGTGGGACCTCCACAACTTAGTGTTACATGGTAGTTCCCATCCATGCAGATGCTAAACCAGAATGAGAGAATCAGCGAGCTAGTGGTGTTGTGTGTCTGCTTGCCTCTCCTGAGACTCAGCTATCCTGTCCTATCCCTCTCGCTGATGTCTTTGGGATACTAGGAAGCCTGGAGCAGAAGCAGCAGGACACTGCTTTCTCTGTCCTGTTACCTGTGCACAGGAGTATTCCTACTCTCCATACTGTGCCCAGAGTCTGATTTGCTTCCCAAGGCCATTTGTGCATCTTATAGGTATGTCTGCAACCATGTGGTTGTGTGGTGCTGCTGACAAAACTCTCCAGGGAAATGAAGCAGTGATGAATACCAGAAATGAAAAGTTTGTGGAAACTGGGAGCGCTGTTGTGTGATCCAGTTCTGTGGATCAAGGGATGCAGTTTATCAAGGGATAAACTCCTGCACTCATGCCTCACTTAAGAGGCACTTCCAAAATTTTAAAGAAAAAAAATCTACTTGTGTGGATAAATGGCTGTTTAAGTAATGGGAGAAAAGGTACTGTGCTGGAAATGGCCATATGTACAAGGGGGTCATATTTTTTTTTTCTCTTTGCATTTTCTAAATATTTTTTCTAAACTTTCACTTGGAAAATTCCATTACTTTTAGGAAAAAAGTTACCAAAACTGAAGTTCCACTATAGAGTAAACCCAAGGAATTTTACTTTACCTATGAATGCAAATTGTTGAAGGCTGTGTAAGTTTCCATCACATTGACATTTCAGTTTTTCTCAGTCCTTTCTGGGGAGTGGGAAGAGGAAAGGGAGTAGGGAGCAGGGGAAGGAGTGGCTAAGGCTTATTTTCATTAATAGTGATTTAAATATGAGCAGTTTTCAGCATCCTAGAATTTTTTTCCAGAAGAGAGCCATTACTATCTACTATGTTTTATTTCTCCCCTTGATGTACTCTGCATTCCTCCTGTTAATTATAATATACTTAACAGTTGTGCTTGCAAACTTGCAGATGTAACGTGTTGATTTGTCCTCCCACAGGCGTGGTATGCCATTTGGCATGCAATTTTTGAAATACTGTATTTGTCATTGTTGAAAATCTTCTAAGACTCAAAACATTATTAGTTCATAATAAAAAAAAAAACCAAACCACCTCAATTGCTATAGCTTGTTGTTTTTACTACATATATAAACAGGTATTGCAATGAGTATTGCAATAAACGAGTATTGCAATGATAATACGTAAAACCACTTTTCAGTAGGTTTTTCTGCTGTAAAATAATCAGTCTGTTCATTATAGCTGTTTTCCTCATCACTGTGCTGACAAGGACTTGTTATTTTGAGTATCTCTCAGACATGCCAGGATAAAAGTAGGATTATACTGCTGGCAGGATGGAGAGCAAGCCACTTTCCAGGGACAGTCAATGAAATTTATCCTTGTGAGTGTGGAAGTTCCCCTTGGAATGTGATCAAGGTACTTAAGCACTTCTTAATTTTTACAGCAAATCATAGACTTTCCTGGATTGCCTTTTAAATCTTCTACCAAGTGACAGCAGTTGAAGTGTTGCCAGCAGAACTGGTAGACATACCAATCCATTTGTGGAAAATAGCTGAGACTGTATGTAAGTCTTGGTGTTCCTAGGGTAGTGCCCGTCACCACAGCCTCAGCATGATTTATTAAAACATTGTTTTTTCTTTTTGTCTCGTTAACTATCCCTGCTGGCATGAGTTAAGCTTATATGTAATATATTTAATAATGTTTAATAATATTTAGACTAGTCCAGCTGGCATGAGTCACACTGTGGAAAGAAAAGATAACAGTTTTGATATAATTTGCTTAGATCCTTGTGCAGGAGGTCCTAACAATCCTGTGGAAATGAACAGCTTTAACTTGTGATGGTACTTTTGCGGTACTTTTTCAGGGTGTGGGGAGCAAATATTAGCATTTTCTCTGAATGTTTCTTTTCAAAGAAAGAGTTAGGAAGCAATTTTAGAGCCTTGGTTCTGCTTCTGTGTAGGGTTTTTGTTTAATCCACCCTTATGAGGTTTCTCTCTACTATTTTACCAGTGTCATTGTTCTTCTGGAATGTCACCTTCATGAAACATAGTGCCTGCGGAGGCAGAGAATCTGAGAGAGAAGAGGGCTTTTAAGAAACTTGAGCTAATCCCATTCATCCCTCAAATTATCCCTGTTTCACAGGAGCCATTTACCCTATGAGTGTATGATAGCCATCCATCAGCAGTTCCAACTCTGTAGAGGTTGTGTCAGGCTGAAGTCAGGTTTGTACAGTGTTTGTTAAACACTGATACTGCATGTGGAAAGTAACCTGTTAGAAGGTCTATTTAAGTTTTATTTTCTTTTTTTTCCTCCTTGCGTGTAATTATATCTTTACTTGGTTTTTTTATCTTTTAGCTTGCAGTGTTCTCAGAAATGTAACTTGCAGTGACAAGAGTTTCTTCGCTTAAGAAATCTCATTAGCTAATGGTGTTTTCTACTTTTCAGTCCTAATTTTTTCCCTTTTTAATGTCATCTCATTAAAGCTACCTCACCTTCTGCACCACACTGAGTGATTTACTGAATCCGATGAAATACAGATTTGTTCAGGCCAAATAGCTCAGTTAACATCAGCTCTCTCTATGTTACAAAAATTGTGTATTCTTTTTAAACTTTATTGTCCTCCATCACTCTGTTTGCTCCATTTTATTCTTTTTGGTAGGGCTCAGAATAAACACACTTTGCCTCTGAGGAGTTTTTTTACCACTTTTTTTAACAAGTCCCTGGGCCTCCAGGGATGGTTAAACATATATTAAACTAAAGGAATCAGATAGCAGGTCAGGGGCTTTGCTGAACAGTTGTTTTAAAGCTAACAAATATTATGGCTGATTTAGGTACAGCCATAACTACATATATCTCTCAGCTCAGGAACAGAGCTACTGAAAGACTCACAGACCAGAGCTGACTGGTGGAACAGTCATGAGTCTCCTGGCAGGAGTGTGCTGGAAGAAGAAAGGGAGTTTCTTTGAAGAGGAAATTTACTGCTGGGTTCACAATAGGGTGAACAAGTTGATAGAAAAATCAGGAGAAGTGGCAGGGTGGAAAAGTCTGTCTCTCTCTCTTACGGTACAATTAGTCCAGAGTTGGATCTCCTTTCACCAGCATGTGTGAGGAGAAGGTGACCAGAGAATAACTAGTTAATGTTTCTTCTGTCTGCCTAGTAAAAGTAAGTTTTAAAACCTTTCCTGCCATTGTGGAGCTGGGTTGTGGAACTCGGTGCCAGAGGAAATTAAGGAGGACAAAGGTATAAATGAGTTAAAAATGGAATTAGGAAGGTTCATCAAAGATAGTCTATGTGGTAGCTATAAAGCAAAAGTGTCCAGATGGAGTCTGCTCATTCAGGTTCACTTTAAATCTCTAATTTAATAGAAATATGGGAAGGAATACGTCCTAGTTTAGTACTCTTCCTTAACTGCCTACTCTGAGCCCTGGTCAAGGACAGTGTTTAGGGTACTGGCAAGACTATTCTTGCAGGTTAGAGGCCTTAGATTTTTAAATTTAGAGATAGCAGATATTAATTCAGTGTATATGTCTGTTTTTTAGGTGTTTTGTTTTTTTTTTAAATGCTGCACTGAATATATATTTTCCAATGATATTATTCAGGCTTTGTTCTGACTTGGGAAAAGGTAATACATAGATGTTCATTAGGAACCTGAAGGGATCTGGGAGGCTGGATCTTTTGCTAGACTCTTGTACTCTTTAAGCAACTCTGAAGGTCTTGGGTAGAAACTGAATTATGTATTTATTACTGCACACTCAGCTTACAGAATGGATCCAACTGATGTTTCATATTTCAATATTTCGTATTTCTAGAAACCACATGCTGCACGGCTCTCTACTACTTTTGTGATGGCTTGTATCCTTTAAAATTATATCACAAGCAGCTTCATTGTGTGTCAGTCAAGATAGATTTTTACATCATACACATAATTGTGTGTCAGGCAAGATAGATTTACTAGATTCTGACTCTCTGGTTATTTTTTTTCTTTTTAATTTCATAGTGGTACAGATAGAGGACTTTGGTTTAATACAGTCTATTTGGAATTTGATTTCAGATAATTAGAGAAGAAACAAATACCAGAAATTACTTCTTACCCGAATTGTTTTATTCTGAAGCTTTTTGATATGTGGCAATCTTTGGCATTTTTGGAATCAGTTCAAAAGAGTATTTGAGACTTGCATTCCAGGCTTATGGTACCATGCTGATTATTTCTGAAAAAAATGTGTCTGGCACATAGTGAATTATATTGTTGAGTTCTTCAGGATTGAAACAAATATTTACAAGTGTATCTCAGTCCATTCTCCATGTGACTTTTCTGTTCTCTGTTCCTGTAAGATAAGACTGTGGAGCTGGTGGGGATGGGCTGGGGTGAGTAGGAGAGAGATTCTCAGTACTGAAGGCAGATAACTATTCGACTTTAGATATTTCAAATTTCTGCTTGGATTTTGAAATCTAGTATTTTTAGTAAAGAAAAAAAAAATTGCTTATGTCATTAGCATTTTCCTGTATGGATAATCCTATTTTAAGTCATCTTCCCAGGAGTAGTTTTAGTGTTGGTGCTACTGACTCCAGGAGAAAAGAAAGTAAAGATTGCTTTTAGATTGGTTGTTGGGAATTTACTTAAACATGAATCCCTGAAGAGCAGAACCACTTGAGTTCTGTTTAGCTCTACCTTAATTGTGTTGAAATGCTTCAGGAGATAGTTATTATATGAAATATCATCCATCACTTAGGAACAGATGTGGAATTATTTTATAGTATGAATTGTCAGAGTTACTGGAGTTACTAGTACAGAATTGTGAAAAAAAAAAAATCCATAAATTTTGGGGTGAACATTAGTTCTCTTGGTAACCGGCTGAACTATATTGAAATGTATATAGATAGTACTATATCTAAACAGTATAGCAACATTTGGTACAGTTACCCTAGGTGTGATACCTCTACCAGGAGACCATCCTGAACTGCTGGAAAACATTTTCTTGTTATGTTGAAGTGTAGAGAGATACAGATTACTAAAGCCTAGGGAAGCCTGTATTATATTTTTATTGCAAAACTTGTCATGCGAGTGCATATGGCAGCACATGCATCCTTTGTTTTCTAGAAATCCAGAAACCAATGAACACTGTTAGGTTTTGTTGTTATGATCCGCATTTTATATCCGTTTATGAAGCAAAATTTAAATTACTGAAGTCTACATAAGGTTTCTTAAGGTATATAAGCTTATATTTAAGATTTTCTTCCTGAGAATATGTCCTTCTCTTGGAAGAAAAAATGAGAGGATGTGCACTGGTCAGAAATATACACAAGTTTCCAAGCCCTCAAGACCTTAGTATTTCGTAGCTCTTCCCAGCTGGGTTTCAACCTAATTTGGCACATAAATTGTAGTTGACCTCAGACAGAATAATTCAGATGTTTGAACCTCTTAGATGTATAGCCAAAAGCAAATTGTCTTGTTGCATGTATTTTTAAACATCTGCAAGTGGAGCTAGAAAGCAGAGAGCAGATTGTGGGACTTGAAGATACCTGTGAAGTTACGAAAAACTCTTTGGGATTATGGGAAGTCCTGAAGCCTACAAACCTGTGGGGTTTTTTCCATGCATTCTCTATTTGAAATTTTTAATATTTGTTTTAATTTCTAGTAACTCAAGAACAAATTACAATAGAAGCTCATCAATAATTTAGTAGTAAATGTACAATCTGAGATAATACCTTTTGCTGACCCTTTTGACATTCATAAAGACTGGAGGATTGTTTTCTTCAGTTTGTATTTCTTCTGTATTTCAATACATTAGAAATGTGTTGTTCAGGTATGACAAAAAAGTTTTATGTTGTATCTGGTTAACACTAGCAGAATTGTTGTTTCAGTAATGCTCTTTTACTCAGGTAGATACCAGTACGTAGGCAAATGAGATTTCCAATAGACTACAAAGGATTTCCCATGTGACTTAGTGAGGAGTAAGAAGGGGCTAACTTCTCAGCTCATGATGATTTTTGTATTTAGGTGGGGAGGTTTGAGTTAGCACTTTGAAACTGTTGACTAATATAAAGATGCAGGAATTATTTTAGCTTGATTAAATGTTTATGCCCTAGTTTCATTATACAGTAGTTTTTACTTGAGACAGTCCATTCTCTGATCATGTTTCTTTAAGAGCAGTGTGGGAAAGCCTGCATTGCAGTAGGATGTCTTACATTCACCTGTTGGCCTCTGAGGGAGAATGGTATCTAAGCATTGATTTTTGAAATACTTACATTTTGAAATACTTACATTTCACGATTCTAATGGTGAAATACACCATTATAAAGCCTTTAGTATGAGTTTTGTTGATATTTTTTCTGTAGAGATTGTTCTGGTAAGCACCTATAATCCAAGATTCTCTCAGCTACAAAAACACATCACTGCTCTTTTTTTGTAATGGTAAGCTCTCAATTTTGGCCAAACTCCTGTTTAGTTATAAGCTTATAACTTACACCCACCTTCTTCTACCAGCCATCCTGGATGAAGCTGCATTTCAGTGGTTGGTGAAATGACTTGTCTGTCTTGTGATTTACATGATGCTCTCGAGTCTTTGAAAAGTTGCAGTCTGTTTTCAGAAATACTGTGAGCATTTCTTGCAGTAAGGAATGTGTAGACGACTTTGTCACATGCTCAAAACAAGACAAAATTCATTAGTTACAAAATTTTCCTTAGGCTTGCTTAGTTCCATTCTGTAAAGTCTTTTGTTGTTAAATCTGTTGTTTTATGAAAGAGAAGACAACAAATTACATGTGTCGTCCCCCACCCTCCCCAAGATTCTGAGTTTATTTGGTATCCCCATGCAGGATCTGCTGCCAGTCTGCATCCACAGATGGGACCAAACATGCTGTCGTCTCTCCACAGCAATGCCTTTTCTTCTGAAAATATTGGTTTTTAAAAATAGACAAATATGTTAGTCTGGGATAATGTTTTCTAGCCTTTGAGCTTCAGTAGGAAAATGGAGCAGACTGTGTGAGAAAGAAATTGCCGTGTGTGTTTCATATAATGTTCGAGTCATCTTTGCCTCCTCATCTTCAATAATGAGGCATGCAGGAGCTGCTTCTCTGAATAGTCCCCTCACTGATCTTATTTGACTTGACAATATCTAATGTCATGGCAGTGATAACTGAGAGAGGCTTATTTTCCTTCCTGTAAGGGAAGGTGAGGAGCTGTGATTATTATCTATTTCCCATCTGTGCCATGGAAATTAGCTTTTTTTCTTGTGTACCTTAGTAAAATTTTGGTCTTGATCTTTGGAAGATTGAGGTGGAGAAAAAGGAGAGAAATAGCTGAACTCCATTCCATAAAGCAAAATATCCAGGGACAGTATCCATGTGAGAATTCAGTGTATTTCTCAGCACTACAATCAACATATATAGTAACCATGATTTGGCACATCAGCAACCAAAAGTAGGAAATCGCCTTAGCTGGTATAATTTCAACTGAGGCTGATAGACTGTAATAATTTTCTAACTACATATATCATAACATGTTAGTATGCAAATACATGATCCTGAAAAACATGTTAGAACTGCACTCTTATATACTAAGTGCCTTAATAAAATAATAATAATAAAAATATATTATATATATGTAATATATAACATATAACAAACATAACATATGCCAACATAATAGATAATATGTAATGTATACTATATACTATACACTATATATTATATATATAATTAATATGTAACATATATGAAATATAAAATATATTATGTAATATATGTGTAATATATATGTATATATAACATATATGTATATATATAATATATAATATGTAATATAATGTGTAATACATATGTAATGTATATAATATATAATGTATTATATATAGGTAATATATATGGCATATATATATATATGACATGTTGAGCTGGGAAAAAGCTGCCTGAGCAGTTTCAGGAGAATGGAAGCAAGGAGGGACACGTGTTGCAGCTGGTTTGCAGAGAAAGATAGTGCACTGTGGTTTTCTTGGGCTTTCTTCATTCACAGTTGTGACACTTCTGATTAACTCTGAAGTTCTTGGTGGTGTCTCATTATGAAGTAAACTGAAGTACAGAGCCTGTTAAAGAATTATGGAGTAAAAAGGAGCTTTATTTATAATGAACTTGAAAGGAAGCCCTGTTCTTTGGAAAAAAATACTCATCAGGAGGTATCAAGTCACCTTTATGTCACTTTAAGTGTATTTGGTAGGATGTCTTTCCTCTAGGTTTCTTTCTGTCACTCCTTAACACCAGGCTTGACAGATAGCAACTCCAACCGTGTCATTTCAAACTAGGATGTCACCTATATTGTTGAAAGCAACATTTATTCTTTCTGTTTCTCGGGATTTGCTAACAGAGCAGCAAGGTTACCAGAAATCATCTCTGTCTCACCTTGTGCTTTCACTTCACAGATGCCAGGGGCTCACTGAGCTGTCTCCAACCCCGGGCAGTGAGGCTGTGCTGGGCAGGAGGGCTGCAGCAAATGTCTTCCCACAGCCTGGGGGAGCCAGGAGGCGACTGCGGCAAAACCCTCCGGGACAGTACCACAGGTGTGTGAGAAACATTGGGAACATGGCTCGTTATTGATTTTGCATTAATGTTTGACACACATAGCAGGGATAATATTCCAGTGGCAATTACCCTGAAGACATTCAACATTATACAAAATAAATGTCAGCTCTTGCTTTCTGTGGTGCACACAGCCTGCTAACACGCACACACGCACACGTGCTGCTGATTTGAACATCTCGAATTTTTTAGGTTGTCCACTCCTCTATCCTGGCAGACCACAGTTTGCCTGAAACAATTGTTAAAAAAATAATTGCTGCTGTTCTTTGGAATCGTAGAGCTTGCCTACAAGGAGAAGTGCTCAGGTCTGATCTATCCAGTTTTCCCCTACTCTCTGCTGCACCTTTTCTGTATTTCCCGTATCTCCTTTCTGATGCCTTCTTAGTAAACTTCTTAGCCCAGTTTCAGGTAGTCAGTAGTGGACAGCATAGAGAAAGAGTACTGATGTTGAGTATAGATTAATTTCTGATAAGTCACAGATAAGTGTTTTATTAAAGTCAGTTTCTGATAAAACATGCATCAAGCCTTGTATTTGAAAATACATGGTTTGTTGGGGGTCTTAACAATTCAAATATTTTTCCTTGAATGTTCATTTCTAAATTATTACAATTGCACTCAGGTGAAAGCTGAAGCTTTTGTGATTTTAGTGTCAGTTAAAGGTGCGTGTTTCATAGGCAAAGACTGAAATCAACTATTCTTTTAGTCAAACAATGGTGCATAAAAGAAGGGAAAGAAAGACTGCTGCACTCTGTTTCATGTGGTAACACTGAGATTTACAGACGAAAGTTGCGTTCATTTTTTTTGGTTCTCTGCTGAGAACGGAAACTGTAAATGTCACTGTGGAGAACACTGTCCACTGATACATGGAGAGAAATATGTAATTAATGTATTTTATTACATGATAACTAATTTTAGTAAAGTGAAATAATAATTTGCTACGCTGAACTTGAAGACAGGACTGGGAAAGTCCAGGGTGTAAGCCTTCCATGTGACTGGAATCAGCAAGACTGGCAGGAGCAGTGCATCTTGAGCATGGAAATGGTACATTCTGGGATGAGAACTCGATTTTTACTTTAAATTTTCTGGAGCTATGTGCTCCTTTCGGTGGTCTCTAATCCCTTACAGGAAAAAAAATGATAATATCTCTAAATTAGCATGGTTTTATGTTTTACTAAAGGACGCGTAAAAACATACTCATAAAAACATACATAAAAAAATGCTTCATAAAAACAAGTCTTTAGAAAAAGTCCTTTCCTTTGGGAAGACAAAGCATTGTGTATTTCTCACTTTCTGTTTTCTCTGTGATTTATGAGAACAAAAAAACCCATGTTGGGCTATGATGATGTATTGCCTGTTTCATCATTAAAAGCATAACTTTGTTAAGTTATTCAAAAGTAGTAAGAGACAGTAGAGGTACCAAATTAGATGCATAAAAGAACTGAATTTTTTTTAGACAACACAATCTTGTAGTCTCTTTCCTGGGCAGGTAATACATTCAAGGCTTAAACAAAAAAATGTAAGCTTCAAATATCTTCTCTTTTTATATTCTTTAGACTTACTGTTCATTAATCTATGTAAGTGGCTTCTGTTGCTCTCTTAATGACTACCTATTTTTCTTGCTGTGTTTTCTTGCATAGGATCACAGGACAACCATAAAATACCACTTTTGACCGTGTACTATATTCAGTGGTGTTTGATTCACAAATATTTTCATTTCCTCCCTAAGTAATCTGCCAAGTCTAGAAAAATAAATGTTATTATTCAAAATAAGTTATTGTGCATGTTTCTTACTGGATATGATGATTAAAGTATTAATTCTTTCTGGCAATATATTTTCCAAGCATAAATGTAAATGGTATACAAAGTTAATTGAGCAATATCTTTATATTACTTACCCTGTCAAGCACATAAGCTTCTTCCAATGAAACAGAAAATGTATTTCAACTTCCAGTTAGGCAGAAAGACACTCATTCAATTTTTATTTAATGAATTTTCTTAAAAAAAGAAAATAAGTTTTCTTTTATTCTATGTTTTCAAAGAAAAAAGTGAGGAATATTTAATGTTTTTTCACCAAAGGAAACAATACTGATAACAGCAGAAATTGTTTATCAGGAGTATAAAGCATTTCCCTGCCCTTAGGAGGTGCAAATACCATTTGTTTCACTGTATCAGCAAAGTTCTCTTCACGTGTTGTGGGTTATTGTTTGTCTATAGCTTCTGGCACAGAATATTTTTTTGAGATGCAGTTTAGACAGTAAGCCTGTAATAGTTCATTATTTTGGGAATTTCCATTGCTCATTCCTATTGTGCAGGTAATGATTTTGGGGATGGAGAGTGAAATGAAATTCACTGTTCCCTATAAATTCCCATATAGACCAGCTGATAGTGAGAACCTCTCCTAGTTTTCAGCCTTTTACTCAAGATGAGTGAGGTAACCACATGGCTTGGATTGCCTCCAAACAAAAAGCTCTTCTTCATAAAGAGTGGTTGAAAGACTATTGCTGCATTATTAATAAAAAAATAGAGGCGACACAAAATCTCTGATGTGTCAGGATAATGAGTGAGACTTTGAATTGTCCCATAGGAAACAGTTTTATTTTATTTATTTTCTCCCAACAAGTTTTGCGTTTCCTTTGTTGCCACAGGCAGCGGTAATGCTTTCACGTATAGAGTGCAAAATGCAAATAGCAACTCTACAGCTGATAAAGTACTTGGAAATGTTTAGTGCCACTGCATGGTAAACTTGCTTGGAATGTGTTATCTCATACATATATTTCTATTTTGTAGTATATTTTCTAAGGCTTCCTGGGTAGCTTTGACTAGTAAGAAACAATTCACAGGGATGCTCATGCTCAGCTAATGTTATAGTGCTGAAAATATGTTCTGGTAAAATAGGGCAAGCATCTAAAGAGAATAGTATTGCTTCAGGGAAAAGGTAATCACTGTTGTTAATCACTAGTGATAGACTTTGAATTCGTTAAGGGCATGTAGTTAGAGGGTCATTGTTTCATTAACATCACTGGTGACATCACTCAATGGTGTAATTTAAAATTAACACTTAGCAAGGAATCAACTGTGCTTAACATGTACTATCATCACTTTTATTTTGATTATTTAGACTCTGTGCTCCAGCAGCCCTGCCTTGGGGACACTGGCTAGCAAGTTTGGTTTGTCATGTTTAACAGGAGCCAGGGGAGCAATGACATCTCACCTGTGTGAGATACGAGGAGCAAGGGAATCCCACTGACCTAGTACATCCCTATTGCTTACAGTTTCCCATCAGTTGCACCTCTTTCAAAAGGAACCAGTTCTCTTCATAATACATTGCACTTACTTACATTTTTTACTTAATGGAAGTAACTTTATTCAAGTGAATGAACACATGATGCTAATTCTTCTGGTCCCTGTTTTTGAATAGGAACACAGAATAGGTGTATATGGAATGTCTATCAGCCTACTCTAAGTACTTAGGTAATGAAACAACACATTTTAAAAACAATGCACATTGAATAGGTGATGTAATATTCAAGGACAAGTCAAACCACAAAACAGGGTGCAAAATTTAAATTAATGATGTTTGAGGTTTTGCTTTTTTTTTGGTTTTGGTTTGTTCAAATTATTTTGTATTATGCAGGTATTTGGTTTTATTCCCTATTTCACAGTTTTATTAGTAAAAGCTGCTGAGGGACAGTTTCAGTTTAAAAAGAGCAGCACTTGGCAAGTGTTAATTGCAGTAGGCATGTGCCGGGTTTGGCAGTGAAGAAGAGAAGGCTGTAGAAGTTAACTGATTGCAGTTTCATATCATACTGGTTGCAGTTTCATATCATAGTTTAGTTGGTCCATGAGTTTCATGCAAGTCCAAAGAAAACTGACCATAAGAGTCATCGTTGTAGAGGACTTTGGCAAAAAACACAATCTGAAAGAATTAGTCTGTTGAAGAAAATATTTAAGAATTGGATTAAAATACATGAAAGGTTGCTGCAAAGAGGAAATTAACAAACTGTTCTCGAGCACAGACCCTATGAAGAGAGGCTGAGGGAGCTGGGGCTGTTCAGCCTGAAGAAGAGGCGGCTCAGGGGAGACCTCATCACTCTCTACAACTCCCTGAAAGGAGGGGGTAGCCAGGTGGGGGTTGGTCTCTTTTCCCAGACGACTTTCAACAAGACAAGAGGGCATGGTCTTAAGTTGTGCCAGGGGAAGTTTAGGTTGGATATTAGAAAGAATTTCTTTACAGAGAGGGTGATCAAGCTTTGGAATGGGCTGCCCAGGGAAGTGGTGGATTCTCTATCCCTGGAGATATTTAAAAAGAGACTGGATGTGGCACTCAGTGCCATGGTCTGGTAACTGCAGGGTTGGGTCAAGGGTTGGACTTGATGATCTCTGAGGTCCCTTCCAATCCAGCCAATTCTATGATTCTATGATTCTCTTTGCAGGAAACTCGATAAGAATCGTAGTGTACTTAAATTGTAGTGAGAGAGATCAGGCAAACCTTTATAAATGTAAGATTAGTGAAGGACAGCAGCTGATTGATTTGATATGCTGCGGCATCTCTTGGAGATTTTGGAGATGAGTTGGGCAAGCATCTGTTGGAGGCAGTTGAGTGATCCCTGCTGGGATCAGAAGGTTGGGCAAGATGGCTCCCTGACATCACTTCCCACCCTGCCTGGCCCAGGCATATTTAATGACATTCTTGGGACCCAGTAAGGTTGGAAGCTCTGAAATCAAAAAGCTTTTTTACTCTAAACTATTTTATTGCTCTGTGTCTTATTTTGCTCTTGTTAGGTTATAAGATAAAGCTTTAATATACTTTTCACCAGCAAATTTCTATAGCTTTCTTTTCCCAAGAAGGGTATTAAAAGAATAGTCAAATCCAAACAAGATTTGGTTTTGACTTGTGAAAATACAGCATCTCTATTTAGTACTATTTGAACTCTGGCTTTGTTTTATTTGGCAGTATTCTTTGTTCATATGTTGTGAATGAAGCATTTTTCTAATGGATTGAAACAACTCGTGTATTTTAGGTGAAATTGAACCTCAGAAATTTATGCCTTCAATTCCCCTTTTATTTAAAGAAGATTTGATGAAAATAATTAAAAATGGGGTTGCAAAATGCCCTTCTGTTTCTTTGGATGTAGGAACAAAAAAAAAATAAATTCCCTTCTATTCCGAGTCTCAGTGCCATTACACGATTTTCAGCATCAGTTTAAACTTCTCTAGAGAAGTTGCTATTTACAGTGAAATCCTATGCTATGCAAAGTAATATAATATAGAATCACAGAATCACAGGATACGGTGAGTTGGAAGGGACCTATTAGGATTATCAAGCCCCAAATCTGTCCCTGTTCAGGGCACCCCCAGGAGCACACCATGTGTCTGAGAGCATCATCCAAACACTTCTTGAACTCAGGCATGTCTGGTCTCAGTTGATGAAGACACTGTTTTCTAGAATGGATACTAAATCTCATCAGAGGATTGAGAAGAGTGTTCTTGGTATCTCATACATGGGTACATCTAGACACTTGAATCATCAACAGATTAGAGTGGCCACCTGTAACAATACCAGTGTTGGTGGTGTGAAAATAGCAATATTTCATGCTCATCATTATCTGCCTTCCCCATTTCTCTTAGCATCTGATCTTTCTTGCTTAGGTAGTAATTTACCCTTCTTGTGGTTTGTCTTTCCATTTTGTCTTTTTGTTTCGGGTCAACAGCTGGAAGGGAGAAGTATTGGAGCCCTATTGATGTATTTTCATTGAACAATAATAGATTTCAACCAACTCGTATTTTGCAGTCCAAAGTAATTTTATTTACAGCATTCTAACAGAAATCAAACCATTGTTATGCACAAATGATTATTCCAGCATGCTCTTAGATTTGGAAAAAGATCAATGCAAAGTTCTATCGATATTTTTTAATTAGGAAACATTTTAATTGTTGTCTCAGACTTCAAATAGATCTGAGGTCTTTCTGAGAACAAAAATAGTAGCATATGTGGTTCCTGTTTCTCTTAAGTCTCTGCTTTGAAAAGCACAATTAAAGGTGTATTTTTGCTGCTACTGCTGCATTAATTCTACAGCAATTTTAAAGGGGGAGTTTGCTTTGAGTCCAACAGGATGGGGCAGAAACACTACACATGAGAGAGAATATATTCTAGTGGGTTTTTAATAGATTTTATTAAAAAAGCACTGTTTGTCTTACAGAAACAAGTAAAGGGCCTCCTGTGACACATAAGATTTTGTAAGCACACTGAACTGGCAATCAGCTAATCTCCAGTGTCAGAATGATATCAGTAATTGGATCCCTTATGAAACAGCAGGAGTCAGTGGTGGGTGGATTGTTTCTTTGCAGTGCGGTGCAGGCAGCTGAGTTCTCCGTGCTCAGCTGTGAGGTTGTGGGAGCATGATTGCCACAGTACCAGGAGAATTGAGGCAGGTTTTTAATTACTGCTTTATTGAATTATTTGGTATTATTTCTTGCAAGTGCGCAATAAAGCACCATGTGAGAATACTAATTTCTACTCGGTTAATCATGGGTGGTAGCACATCTTCTGCGTGCTTGTAGCTGGCTTCTGTGGTTTGGTTTTATATTAATCATGAGAGATGCCACTTTTACATTTCTGTAGTTAACTTAGGTAATTTTTTTGAGTCAGAAATAACATTATCAATGTGCTTCTGATATTATGATGGGAAGTCACGGGAGAGATTTCAGCTTTACATCATGGAAATAGCTTGTTTGTGAACAAAGCCAACCCGAACTGTAGAAGGCAGAAGCAAGAAAGTGTCTTCTCTTGTTTGTAATACGTAGGCCTGTTTTGACTCAACTAATTATCAGAAGTCCCTGTTCTGCTGTATTTTCACCAAGAGCAATAACTCCTACAAGACAGATGTCCTGATATTTTGAAGGAGTAGTTTAAATATGTATGTGTATGGGGTTTTGCATCTATTTGATGATTAAATTAATTTTATAGACAGCCATGGATGTAAGATGCTCTTTCTCTTTTAACTGCCTCAGTCCATACTTCTGTGAAATAGTACAGCATATTTTTGAAGCCATTTAGGACCCTAAAAGGCTAACTTCTTACTGACTAAAGTGCCAAATAAAGCCAAGCCTTTGAAACTGTATAAAGAAGTGTTAGTGTCACATAATGTATTTAGAATGCCTTGAACAACAGCTTCAATCTTTTGAAGTTGATTTTTTTCCATCTTTGACATGCTTTTCCCTACCTCATTACCTGCAATTGTTACTGATGCTTGAATGAGTCAAAATACTTGGAATCTGTTTTCCTATCATATGCTAAATCTGGAAGACCTCAAAGTCAGTCCCTATTCAGATGATTTCCACTGAACTGGGATTACAGAATGTCACTGTGGGGAATGTATATAGATGGGGAATAGGAAATATAGAGGCAGGGGAATACAGGGAGGGAGGATTTTAAGTTGCATTTTATTATAATAGATGTCTCTGTGTTCTGCATTTGTGCTCTATTTTAATAACTCTTTAAGAAGTCAGCTTAGTTTCAGTGTTTATCCCCTATCCACAGTGTCACTTTATTTGTTACCTTGTGGATCAGAACCAGGCAAATAGGAGGAGTTTTAATAACTTCTCAGAGAAAGGCAAATTTTATCTGAGTGAATATAGAGAAGCAGGGATTTCCTTCAAGATATCATCACAAAGAGAAATCAACAGTTGTAGTGGTTATTCAACCTCATCATTTGTCCTTTTTACTTTGTAGAATATGTTTTTTCTCTTTCAAAGTAATTTTGTCTTCCATAATATTGCAGAACTGCTTCATAAAAATTAGTTCTTAAGTGAAAGTAATTACTAATGTTGAGCTCAAGTCAGTTTTTACTTTCCTTCCCTCAGTGGCTAAATAAAAAACCCCAACAAACCTAAAGGTATTTTGGCCCCATATTATTATTTGCCTAATGAATGCTGCACACAGAAGTCAGTTCTCCTCTTGCAGACTTCTTAAATATCTGATTATCACCACCTGAAATATCTAAATATCTCTTGCTAGAATATCCATAATCTTAATTTTTTTTCCTTCCTTACTTTAAGCAAGTTTTCTGTGAGAAGACATTATGTGCAGGATTTTGCTGCAGCCGCTTTTCACATTTACTGAGTTCTGCTTTTCCAGCTTATTTTGGCAGATAGAGCAAAGTGATAAGATCGCTATGTAAGAAAGCTGGACAAATACATGAACGCTGTGCTTGGCACTGGTATTTTTCTAAATACCCCATTTTCTTTTTTGTCATTTTCATATTGCCTGTAATCCCAGTATCACAGTTTCAGCTTCTTAATCAGATACCAGGTTGGTGGTTAGCCCCTTGCTTTCAATACAATTTTTTTCAACAATGCTGTGCAATAGATTGTGTTTTTCCCTTTATTTTCTTTATGTGAGAAACTCCACTTAGGTTTTACTTTGCTGAAATTATACATATTTTTGCACCTGCTGTCCCTGTGGCTCCGTGTGCAGTGAGAAAGCTTCTTGGTTTGCAGTGCTGGCTTGCTGTGACAGGCTGTGTTGACTAATTGGTCTCTGCCATTTTCTTGATCTTTGTCTTCTTTCTCTTGCTTTCCCAGTTAGAGCAGAGCCTCACTGAGAACAGCCCACAGGAAAGCACTGTCCCTGAGCTTCTTACAACCACCCCATCTCTCTCACTTGGTGCTATTATTAACGAAACAAAATCAGAAGTTCTCATACGGGCTTCTTGCAAGCAGCGAGGTGCCAAACTGTGTATTAAACATCTTTTGCCTACTTTGTGGCTAAGAAAGAAACAGCTGAGTGATGTTTCTGAACTACAGATTGATAGGCTTTTTAAGAACACCAGAGAGACTAGCTGTAAAGTTTTTTGTATTATGTTCAGTTTCTTTTAAAAGAAAAAAACCACAAAGTAACGGAATAGTACAATGTCACATTTAGAAGGGCAATAGTGTTAAGAACTGACTCAGAATTATAAATATAATACTCCATTCTCACACACTATATATAACTTTTAGCATCTTTCTGCTATTCAAATTGAGTAAATCCATACAGAAATGGATAGCACTGCCAGTGTTCAGAGAAAGGAAGGAAATTAAAACTGTGATTTAATCTTGTGTTTACCTGCTTCACTAGAATTTTAATTCGGGTTGGAAAGTATAGAGAAGCTTTCTATTAATGGTTTTTTGTGTTATTTTAAAACATTTTCTCATGAACTGATGCCATTTTAGAGCAGAACAATCAGCTCTGGGGAATTTTCAACAAATACAAAGGTACAGAACCTTTCATGTATTCAGATTTAAAGTTGCACTTAAAAAAAAAAAAAAGTGCACTTAGAAGAATACAGAAATATACAAAGATTGCAGCATCTAGACTGCCTTGATGCCTCAAAATGCCCTGTACCTATAATATGATTGTGTTTAAAAAGTTTCAGCATTCATGATTGTCGAGAAATTAATAGCAGTTAGACTGTTTTTTCACATATTTTATTTTTCCTTGCAACAGATAAGTGGTCCAAAGCTACATCTTTTGTACCATCTTACTTATGTTTTCCCCCATTTAACTTTAAATTCCTTAATCATTTAAAAACATTTTCTGCATTAATTATACCTCTACAAAACTATTTGTTTAATGAATGCAAATCAGAAATCCAAAAGTACAGTGTATTTTTTATAAATGCCGGTAGACTAAATGGCTTTGAACAGCTTGTGCTGGAGTATATCACCAAAAGTAACTTCATCATTTTGCCAGTAGTATGCAAAGCAAAGGTTTTCTTTCAAAGAAATTTACTGTGTTGTGGCTTTATCAGTCATCCCTGTGTTTAAGGAAAGAGATAAGACCTGAAATCACTTGCTTGGGAAAGTGAGAGATATTATCACTTATGACCTATTGCTGCATCTGTGTTTATTACCTTAGTCTTGTAGTTTCATGCTACGAGGCTGTAACACTGGGTATAAAAAGGCTGATACTGCTGCCCCGTTCCCTCCTCTTCCTCCAGTGAGACTGGAAATAGTTTATGTGCTTCCCAGCACACTGAACGTGGTGAGAGGGACGTGGGATTCAGAGGCAAAGTAGGGAGCTCCAAGAGGACCAGTGGTGGTGTCACTCACCCATCTGTGATCTGGAGGAGCTGAGGTCCTGTTCATCCTCCTTAGTGGGCACACAGAGGCAGCAGATGAAATCTCTGCAGTTTGTCCCTTCTGTTCCCTGGGGGTGGTGGTCTCTTCCTGGTGGTGTCTGGGGAGCCAGGCCCTTCCCTTATCCCACCTTTGAGTTAGCGGGAGCAGAGCAGGACACGGTGTTAGGAAAAGGCAGGCCTGGACTTGGCAATAAACACTTTTTTAAGTCTTTGAGTGATGAATACAAGCTTAGGGAGGAGATGGGAGTGTTGCCTAGAACATTTTGGCTGCTGTCAATTGCCTCTCTGCATTTCTAACTAGTTAGTACTGGCGTTTTCCTTAAAAATCAAAGTGGTCAAAATTCTGGTGTATGTGCAGCAAAACCAGACAAGTTTCAGGACCCTTTAACTTGAAATCTTTTGACTGAGTTGACAATAGAAAATAAGAAGAGTAGGCACACTTCATCAGGAATAGCAAAATAGACCTGGGACCACTTATTCTTTGCTAGATCTTGCCACTGCTGCCTTTAATTGCTAACAGATGTGGGCACATAGAGTCATGGAATCCTTTTGGTTGGAGAAGACCGTTAAAATCATCAAATCCCAGCACTGCCAAGTCCCCCAGCAAACCATCTCCCTAAATGCCACATCTGCACATCTTTTAAATGCCTCCAGTGATGGTGACTCAACCACTTCCCTGGGCGACCTGTTCCAATGCCTGACAACCATTTTGTGAAGAAATTTATCCTAATCCAATCTAAATCCTCCTTGGCACTTGGTCCTTGGGGCTATTTCTTCCTGTTCTATCACTTGTTACTTGGGAGAGAATACCAACAACTCACCTTGAGACAATCTCCTTCCAGGTAGCTGCAGAAAGCTAAAAAATCTTTTGTGAGACCTTACCATCCTTATCAACAACACCAAACCCCCCAGCCACTCCTCCTAAGACTTGTACTCTAGACCCTTCAAAGCTTTGTTGTCCTTTGGATATGTGACCACCTTTTCTTTGCTGTTATTCTGCAGGTAACTTTAAGGTAATGACCCTCACATGGGGGAAAGAAAAAAAAAAAAAGAAAAAAGAAAAAAAAAAAAGGATACTAAATGAGGAAAACCTTTCAAAGACTTTTCTGAAAACTCAATCATGTTGTTTTTAACGTGTATGTTGTGTAAAGTGCCTACCGTAATTGTTGCAAATGAAGGTGAGATTGTCAGAAGGAATTAGAATATTGTTTATATTAGTTGTGGGGTTTTATTCAAGACTGTATGTACCCTTGTCTGATGATCGTTTAAGTTCATTTGCAAATATGAACAAAGGGGAACGAGGTGATTCAGGGAAAAACTCTGATACAAAGCCTTCTATTGCATAATAGAACTAAAAATGTAAACTCAAGTAGCAGTGATTCAGGAGTTAGCTGTTTACATTTGTTCAACAGCAAAATGAGAAATCAAGATGGTACCAACTCAGTATTTTTGAAAAACTCTTTTCTATCTGAAGCAAAATGTATTTGCTGATGCTAATGGGTGTTGTACAGGGAATGAAGCTGGAGGCATTTTCTAAGTCATCCTATATTTAATGGTCGCGACTGGTACTTGCCGTACCTGAGAGCAGATGTTAGATGGAAAGTCCTCTGTTTTGGCTGCTTTTTGGTATTTTTTTCTAGCCTTTCTTCCTATGATGTTTGTGCCAGTATAGACTTTTTATTAACTTCAATGGATGTGGCATCATGGCCTTACGTCATAATTTTATTGAATCTTATTGGAAAAAATGTTCTCATAGACCTGAAAATGTTTTATATTTCAGAGGAAACAGACTACATTAAGGTTGTGTTCAGAGAATGAGGAAGAAAGCTTAAAAGTAGACTATAATTCCTGCAGATGGTACTTTATTAATAACAAGTGCTAGAAATGCCTTTGTGGTTTAATTCTCACTTGATGACTGCAGAGAACAGTAAAGAAGGAAAGTATTTCTTTGCCAGGGCTGTTACTTGCTGGTCTTGTTCTATGAGTACAGCAAAATTTCTGGCTGGTCCTATAGAAATGACTGAAAAATGTCTGTTAAATTAAGAAAAAACAGCTGAAAATGTACCATATATATAGCTCATCTAATTTTAATATAGGCTCCCGGTTCAAATTTACATCCCTTTGTCAGTAAGTTAATATGAATGAGGGAAATAGCTTTTACCCTGTTCCTCAGTGGGGCTGTGCTTTCAAACCTATTCAAATTCATCATCAGTCTTGTACAAATTATCTTAGAAAGCCCAAGGAAAAATCAATGGGAATATTTCCCTCAGGGTCCAGCATGTTGATTGTAAAAATATCCATACTTAATACTGAGTTTATGCTTATATATTCACAACTGAACATGAAACAGAATTAGTGTATACATTCATATGGAGCTGATGATGTTGCAAGTGCTTGGGGTGCTGGTAAATTTGTAGAGATTTGCATTTACACCAAACTGTGCTTTGCACTTCTGACGAAGAAAATGTATGTAACTTCCAGGGAATAGCATGTGTGCTCATTTTCTCACCACATGTAAGAAGGCTCTGGGGGAGACCTTATTGCAGCTTCTCAGTACTTAGAGGGTTCCTATAAGAGAGATGGGAACAGACTTTTTAGTAGGGTCTGTTGCAACAGGACAAGGGGTAATCATTTTAAATTAAGAAGAAATTTGTTACACTCTTACAGGTTGACAATCTCACAGGATGCCCCATCCCTGGAAGCCTTCAAGGTCAGGTTGGATGGAGGTCTGAGCAATCTGATATATTTGAAGATGCCCCTCCTCTCTGCAAGGGGGGGTTGAACTGGAGGGCCTTTAAAGATTCCTTACAACCCAAACCATTCTGTGATTATATGTGTCAATCTAATGCACCAGACTGGACCGAGTCTATCGGATCTCTTGGTTTGAACTATCTCTACTAACACTCTCATCTACTCTAATAAACCCTTAACTTTCATAGGGTAAGTTACAAATGTTTGCAGTGATGCAAGGCATAAATTTAAACGTTGACTGTGTCATGCAACAGTGACTTCTTGTCATTCTCACCACCTGCGTGGTCCTATAATGTACAATAACAGCTGGAACTCGGTTCTGAAATAAAGACTATACAGTTGGCTTTTGTGGAGCCCTGGGTAAGTGTTGCCAAAATGTAATGTATGACATTTTACTGGCTGGTTTTTTTTTAAAGAATGTCAAGCTTTTACAAATAGCATTGCTGTTTGCCTTCAACTAGGCTTAAAAATTGTCAGTGATAATGTTTCAATAGAAGTTTATTCTCCTTTAATTGTTTAACTTAAATTTTGCTGTGGTGGAAACTTGGCCTGAATTATATCAGGCTGAAGGTCAAATTCTTTTACAAAGGAAGATGAAATTGGATTAAGTTCCCTATTTTTGGAGAACCTTAGTAATGTTCACAGTCCTCTGCTTCCCACAGCAATTTCTGATGGCTATAAAGTCGTTCAGTCCCATCACCACTGCTGTCAGGAAGGAGTGCAGCAGTGGTAGAAGGGACTTCTAATTTGCATATGTAGTTTTAAATACATGACAGAATGGTGAAGACAGTAGAAGATACAGATTTTCCACAATGTCCACCTTGTTATAGACTTTTGTTGCCTGGTCTTATTTCAGCCTTACAGGCACAGAGGTGTTGAATTCTGTCACTTTGAACATAGGTATTTGATTGTTCAGAAGCTAAGTAAAATTAATGACATCTTCAGGATCTCTTCCTTTTGGCCAAGGCTGCTATTTTGCACATGATGAAAAAATTATTTGCCTTCCAGACAGCACTATATAACAGGCTCATGTGCTGAATCTTTGAAACCAGAGCACAGTTGTTTTACCACAAAGCAGTCAGTTGGTTGCCTTCTTAGGCTTTTAGAGACATGCTTGCTACTCTTTGACCTGCTGGGTATCTTAGGTATTAAAATTCATGCTGTTAGAGCTTGCTGGGAGACGCAGACAGGTCCCTGAAAAGGATGTCCTGTTTGTATCCAACCCAGAATTAGGGGAATTTCTTAGGAAGAATGCAGTTCAGAAGTGGCAGCCTTGCAACAGAAATCCCAAACTGGATGTCTTGTGCTTTTGTTGCTGTGGCCAGTGTGATGTCTCTGTGGTCGGAGGTGCTGATGCCCTCCAGAAGGGATTGGTAACTGCAACTCGCTTGTTATGGATGCTGTGTCTGTTGAGCCCTGCAACTCCAAAGCATTGTTTATCAAACCAACCAAACAAGGGAATTAAAGAGATTATAGGCTTATCGTTGAGCAAGTGAAAGACAGAAAGAGTGTAATTGGAAAGAAGAATGTTTTGACAGCTTCTGCAGGTGGCAGCAGACAGAAGGGAGGATTCCGTTCCTAAAGTGTAACTTTTTATTAATAAGGATCAAAAAATTCTAGCAGCGCTCTTGAGGATTTGTCATGAATAGTATGACTGGGTTTCTTTCTAAATATTGGCTATGACAGTTTTACTTGTGGATTTTTTTTTCGTTTGTTTGGGGTTTTTTGTTTGGTTGTTTGTTTTGGTTTTTTTATGATCCAGAACACATTCTGAGCAATGCCATTGTGCAAATTATGTACTAATTTTCGAAGCAGCACTGATCTGTTTTGTAATGCTGTGTTCCTTGGAAGGATCAGGAGATTGGTATTGTCTCAGAGATTTTGCACTGTTGTATCACTCAGCAGTGTTTTCATATTCAGTATCATGTCTGAGACAAAAATATTTAAATGGAAGATTGTTTTAGAATACTTATTTTTTAGAAACATATGTGAACATAAAAATAATACAGTGGAGAATGTATTTTTTACATGCTTTTGGCTTTTGCCTTCTACAAACTAAAAGAATTTCCTTCAGGATTTGCTTGTCTAAATCCATTTTCTCTCCAGCATATGAAATGACAGGCTATACAAAATGCCCAAATATTAATTTTTGTGGCATGTTTGTATATTCATCTGTCAACCTTCAGTGAATTTTCTGGTTTTCTATTAGCTTGCCCCAAACTGCTGGCAAGCTAAATTTCTCTAACAGGCATCAATTCACTGCATTAAATGCCTGTTCTGCCCTGCAAGATATATTGATTATTTTTTTCTCAGCAAAGTGACAAATACCATTTTCATGACAATAATAGAGATTGATTACGATTTTATGGAACAGAGAAGGAGCTGATATTGCTGAGAGAACCTTGGGGCTTATAAAAAATTGAAAAAAAAATCATTTGAATTAATAAGGAAATTAATGAATTCATCTGTTGCTGATGAAGCTGAAGCATTTTTGGTACAATGAAAACTACAATAAATGCTTTGCTGAAGTGAGGCAAGTTTAAATATATTTATGGCATCTGGTGTCTGAAATTACTTGGAGATGTGCTAGTAATCCATTTTGAAGATCTCAGACTGAAGTCTTTGAGAATTTAAGGTGAAGTTTCGATAAGTTTAGGTATGAATGATCATGTACAGCTGAATATTTCAGTACTTCTCTTAATCAGTGGAAGCTCTAAAATTTTCTACTGTATTCTTTTGCTGCAAAAAGTTATTTCAAGAGTGTATCTAAAACTATCCAGCGGTATTTAAAGGAAGAGAAAGTGAGATTATGCCTTCATTAGAAAAAAGAATGGCTATGACCTTTTAAATGACAGCTGTAGTGCCAAACATCTGGCAGACAGGTTGAAATTTTTCAAGGTGGCAGCTCTGTCTCTAGGGAAATGTCTTTGAAATGTCTCTATGAAAATGGTTGTGATTTTGTCTGAGGGTATTGTTATTTTCCCATGGGCAGTAAAATTTTAGTAATAGAATATCCACAGGGTTACTTGGAAGAGCAATTGGCTTACTCTGCTTACGGATCTTCTGTGAGTTTTACAGAACATGCACCTGGGATTTGCTGGAGTCCTGATTTCACTGGCTGTTGGCTGTAAATGATGGGCTTCCTCTTGACTGATTTGTAGTGTGCTAACAAGCATGTTTATGCTCCAAGAGGTCAGGAAATTTGTACTGCTAAAGATTTGGGCATAGTATTGGTTTCCTTAAGTTTTCTTCTCCTTGAAAAGAGAACTCTGTTCAGGCTGTGATTAGTCTTGGGCAGAGCTGAAGAGGACCCTGAGAGTCCTTAGACCAGCCCCAGTGTGTGGCTCTGCCACTGGTGTCTGCTTTGATTCATGAGCAGGTGGGACCACAGTTGAGGTATAGCACCAGCCTTCAGCCCTTTAGGACCCAAATTAGTGTTACATAGAAACAGTGGAGAAGCCTCGGAGCAGCACTCCCTGAAGGAGACAGAGTGGCAGAGGAGTAGCAGGGACACCATTGTGTCCTGCTGCATACCTTGACCTTACTCCTTAAACCAGGATGAATGTGGATTCTGTGGTGAACGTGGGCATGGTGATCCCTCCACGGAACTAACCAGGTGGCCTTCCACAGAGTACTTTGGCATCTGATTTAGGCTATGCCCACGGCAGTGCTGTCTGGAAGCAGCATCTTCAATGATGTATGCCAATCCTGTTTTGCATTAAAAAATGCTAAGTATAGAGGAGTTCCATCAGCACTCAGTGGGTCCTTAACAGTGCTGTGCTTCCACACCATTTTGTACAGTGGTAAAGTTCAGTGGGCATAAAATGGCGTCAGAAAATAAAAGTTAAAATACGCTCTGTGACTTTTTGCTGAAACAGAAAATTAGCCTGATTTGTTTATAGCAAAGTAATTCTGTTTGACTGCTCAAGGCTAGGCAAATGTTTTGAAAAGTTATTTTAAATATTATCCACAGCTTGAACATATGCAATCAGGAAGTAATGTATTACCAGTGTAACAACACATAAAATTCCTCAGAGGAATGCTTGCTGAATTTTGTTTTACTGTTCTCATTTTGGCCTGATGTACCGAAAGGAGCGCTGTAGAAATTCTGCTTAAAACTGTGCTACACAGATTCACATTTGCAACTAATTTGGAAATGTGAGAGTTTTGAAAATGCTTCTTCTTTATTTTAATTTCCATTTTAAAATATACATTCCTTTTAAATCACCAAAACTAAATGTAATGATTGCATGTGATTGATAAATTAAATTATCATTGCAGTGGCTGATTTTTTAATACCTTGGGTTTGTAGTGAAGTCTTCAAGAATCTAGCCAGATTAGGGGCTGTGGGATGAAGCCCTACTTTCATGCAATATGTGAAGGACTCTTAAATCAGTTCCTGGAGTCATTTAACGGTTACCAATTACTCCTGCATTGTAAACAATCAAAGTGCTTGTATCTGCAGGCAGTAGATAACCTGAAAATCAAATATATCAGCTCTGCCCAGATCCTTGAAGAGATTGTCCTATCAACCAAAAAAAGAATAAAAGATGTGATTGTAAATAACATTCATGGGACAAGCAGGTTAGTAACATTCATTTTAAAAATAAATAAAGAGCCACCTGTAGCAGGCAGTTGACATTAATTGAACGTCTAGCAGAAAGCAAAGCCTTAAGAAACTTGCAAGCATGTACACATACAGGTGGCTTTGTTCACTGTTTCCGTTAGGTTATGGTTTGCCATCTTCTGATGCAAAGATTTCCTTTATCCGTTCCTTGCAAGAAGGCATAGCCCTTAACACCAATTCTTTCGCAGGTTTTAGAAAATTCTGCAGTTCAGCTCCTTTCAGTAGTGGAATGAATCCTAGCGCTTTTTTTTTCCATTTTTTCTTTATGTAAGGGTTGTGTTTATGGCTAAATGCATACCATAGGGATTTTACTTTAATACAAGAACTAATTGAATTAATTACTTGAACTGAAGAGTGTTTCCTACCTGTTATTAACAGCTCTTTTTCTGATGTTGTTTCTTGAAGAAACAAAAAAGAAACTGCTCCATACCAATAATTCTTGATTGTTGAAATGTTTCCTTGTATATCTAAAGACTAGACAAAAAAAGTGAAGATTTATATATATAACATTATTTAAAATGGGATCAGAATACTATCAGTTTTAGTGACTGTCAGACTTACTTAATCCTGCAGCACTGAAGATATTAGAGCTTTGACCATTTAACACCTATGCTAGAGCAGAACAACAGATTCCAAACCAGAAATATTGCAACAGATATTTTCACTGAGAATCCTATGCTGACCCTGCTATATATGAATGTCTGTGGTCACACTTTAAGTATGCTCTAAGTTTTTTTTCTTTTATTTCAAGGGAATGAGTCATTTTTGGTGGAAATACTTGGTAAATAAACTAAATGGAGAGGAAAGAGCAAATCTGTTTGCTGCTGTTTTCTTGTGTCGACTCTTTTTGTTATTCTCCTAAAGATAGCTATTTAGTCCATCAGTGGATTTCTTTCTCCTTCCAGGCTGGCTTCCTGGAGGTTTCACTGTGGAGTAGCAGGTGTACAATTCCAAAGTGTCTTTACAAGTGGCTCAGCAGGGCTTCCTGTGCCGTACATTCACTGGAGACAGCTCATCTGTTTAATCCTTATGTTTTAGTCAACCTTTCTTATTATGCGGACAGGGCTCCCATGCTCAGCTGGATTTTGACTCTCAGAATGAATTGATGGAGCTCTTTGATCTTCACTGTGTATTGCATCTGTTTCATCTTTCATCTTAATGCATGATCTTCCTAACTCCTAGCTAGTGCTTTATTTTATTTGTTTTATTTATTTTTTCTAGAACCCATCAATTTTACTTTGTTCATTTTGGCATGCCTTTTTATGTGCAATGAACTTGATTGCACAACTTTAGCATAATGATAATGGACTTGGTACGGGTCTTTAAAAACACAAGCAAAGACTCAGACAGCCACGTTTCCTCAGGGTTGGCACTTAGTGTTTTAAAACCTTGACCAGAATCCTTAAATGGGATCTGTGTGGTTCTTTACAAACTTGCAGATTTCTGTACCTAGTGTTTGTGATAAATAGGCGAAATACCAAAGAATCACAAGATGTGACAGCTTGTATGTTTGGAGTAGCCTGCATCTGAGTATCGACACTTAGACTGCAGCCTAACACTTCAGGGGCCTAACACTGGAGCGTGTTTTGAGGTAAATACCTTCTAAATTCTTGTTCAAAATTAAGCACCTTAGGTGCTGTTAAGCAGCAGTACTTTTCCTTAGCTGTAGGTTTATTCTGCTATGGACAGTTTTGATTAAAGACACTCGAAAGTTCCATGTTTTAGCTCAATTAAATAGGGAGTTAAAGTCAGGTTTTTTTGTTTTGCTTTGTTTTGTTACTAAATTTAAATATGAAAACCAGAAAGAGATTATTAGTTTTTCAAATGAGAACAACAAAGAAAAAATTTTGACTTTTTAGTTGAAACTATGAGCAGAACATTTTATACTGGTATATTTGATTCCTGTGCTTACAAAATATAGTTTAAATTCCCCTCTCAAAGTTTTAAATTAGTGTTCAGTATTAAGTAGGGGTGGCAATTTAATTTTTCTGGTGATCATTAACACTAGTTACAAGAGCATTTTCAAGTGATCAAAGAGATTTTTGTTTGCAACTACTAAAATCTTAAGGAGACTTTGCTCACAAGAGGTTTCACTGCAGTCCAGCATCTTACATACATGGCATACTCAGAAAGTATTTCGTATTTTGCTCCATATGCTGGTCATGTATTTGTCTTAGAAACCCTTTTGGAATAGGTGCCATCTGGGTGTTTTTTGTGGGTATTTCTTTTCTTATTTCTCAGGAGAGGGGTCCTTGTGCAGAACTTGGAACTCCCGATTGGGTGTGCTGAGGCCTGGGCAAGGGGGTTGTTACATAGTGGGGAGCCCCCAAGTACAGCTGGAGAGGGATCCTTGAGTGATGCTTTGGTCAACTACATGTGATGCGTTCAGTCGTATTACATGGGAATCTTTTAATATCTTCATGAAAATGCCATGTTTAAAAGAAAAAAAACCCCAAAACATAAACTTCTGATTTTGGGGAAATAACATTTTTCCTTTTGAACTTGTTGGGCTTTGTTTAAAGGGAATATTTGGAAGGTTTGAGTACCTCTGTTGTTTTCACAGATTTTAAAATGTATCACACGTATATAATACATTACATTTAAGACAGTCATGTACTTCTCACAAGAATTTTTGATGTGCATGTTTGAAATTGGCCTCACAAAATGACTGATGTTAGGTTTGATTTCGCTGGGGCGTAGGTTGATACCACTATTCCGAGCAGTAATTTCTAGAATGAAAAAGTAAAAGGGGATCAATCTGGTGTGATGAAATATCAGTGATGTTGTTAAAAAAGGATAATTTGATCATTTTTTCATGGTATAATAAGTATCTTCCCCCTTCCTTCCCCCCGTCAAGCTGTGTAAGCTGTAAACCTTGCCCCAATCAAAGCAGTAAACTTACTGTTGGACCTCCTTTTTGGTACGACTTGACATAAGACTCTGTAAGAGCCAACTGCCCTCCAACACTGAAAATACTGGGTAACAGCCATTAATGTAGAATGTTAATGTATGTAATGTAGAGTTTCAGAGTATATAAAAAAGAAATTTAGATTTGGAAAAAAAAAATATTACTGGCTCAGCCTCCTTGTTCTTTTATTATTTTTTTTTTTCTTTTAATTTGCCTTAGGAGCTATTGCCTTTTAACTGCTCTGAAATTAATCAGGTGTAAAGTATTATCTGTCAAGAGATTAACTAATTGTATTGAAAGTAGCTCATTAAGTCAATCTGGAAAATTATTAAAATCCTGAATGTCTGTGTTTGGGCAGTTTCACAATTTGAGACCTACCTTTGGAGAATCCAGACCCAACAAAATGTAACTGCATTCACTTTTTTATGTTTCATTTAAAGAGTGAATTATAAGCAGATGATTTTAGTTTCTTGGGTTGCTGGTTTGTTGTTTTTTTCCCATTTTGTTCTGTTTTTTCTTTTTTTTTTTTATTTTTAATTTCCTGTCAGTTAAGTCTTTGAGTTTATGTCGCTTTGGTTGTATTGCAGATACAACTTTACTATTGAATCACATACCAGGGTTTGCTTCTGCCACATTTTAGTGTTTTACTTGCTTCAATCTTTTTACAGACAAAATGTATTATTTTAGGGGGGGCTGCATCAGTGCTAAGTCCTGGGTTTTTTTTGAGAGGTGGGGAAAAGAAAGTACTATATAGTCCAAAGAGCTACTAACAGGCCAGTATATTTTCCACAACATATTTTATGATCAGTGTCTTCAGAATAAATATCTGTTTAATTCAGTTACCATTTCATTCTGTATGTGCATGTATCTGTCTGCCATTGCAGTTGCAGTGATATGCAGATAGCAACTTTCAGATAGGAGAAACCTCTGTTTGGGAATGAATTTCTGCACATTATTTTCTTGCCAAATGTTGCAAAACCTGTCTTTAGGGAAAAGCTATTGCTGGCTCCTGGAGTCACAGTTCTCAAATGTCTCACTTGACCTCGTGGGGGTCTCTCTGAGGCGGTGCATTATATAGGAAAAATATTAAGACCATGCAAGGTTTTTATTGTCTCATATTTGCAGAATGGTACAAACAAAACTCAAACTCAGAATTCTCAGTAGTCTGAAAGCAACTGAAGGGCTTGCCATTTTTGTTGTTATTGTAAATTGAGATAGATTTTTTTTTTTTAGATTTCAGCTAATTTTTAGTTCCACTGTTCTCGTGAACTTAACTTATATCACAGAAACATTGTCAGTTACCTGTGCAGTCTTGCCACCAATTTTTGTCGTTCTGCAACACAGGAGAACTGTACTGAAAACTTGTCTAATGCATTGCATTAGGCCATCCTAACATGTCAGGTACTAAGTAAACTTTCATGCCATATGAGAGCAAAGTTTAGTAGAGTATGCTGGGAAAAAATTGCTTAGTGCTTGCCCTTGTTCTTTTCCCTGGACACCTGCTACTGCACATCGTCAAAGGGAGAGTGCTGGATTTCCGAGCCATTGTATATATTCTTGCTGATCAGTTTAAAAAGACTTATGTATTATGTGGGTTACAGAATAACAGAATACTGGTGCAAGGAAAACGGAGTGGAAAGGAAAAAAATTTTTGCAGTTTTCAAGCTCGCCTTCAGCCATTCACAGCAGAATAGTAGAACAAAAATCCTTTAGTTCACATGTACTAACAAACAGTGTTACAGCAGGATAAAACAGAAGCTGCTTATAATGGTGCAGGAGGAAAAAATGGTATGGTTTTTTTTTTTTTTGGTTTTTGGGTTTTTTTTTGACACTTTCGAGACTGCAAGCAACATTGGTTTTCTTGCAATGCATTAATATTTCACCTCTATTCAGTCTGTGCTAAGAATTGACGCAACATGTGGCCTCTTCACATCTGCCTTGTGGCACTTCCTCCTCAAGAAGCTATGCGTGACCTTTGCAGACATTGTTCTGCACTATGAAACTTTATGGCTTCTGTCTTTTCAGTGGCGTATACATGTAGTTTATGATGCGGGCTAACTCTCGATTTGCACTGCTAAAAATAAAATTTAAAAACCCCCAACCACCTATGACATTTTTTGATGTATATGATGTGCCAGAATGAGAAACTATACCATAAGCTGCTCTTGGGACGAGAGGGGAATCAGTGAGTGAGAGGGTCAGTGTGTTGCCAAGCCTTCAAAGTTCCTGATGTCAGAAGGAGGCTCATCACAGGAGGGACGGTGCTTCTCGGATCCAGGCTCTGCCACACGTGCCCCCCTAAACCTGCTGGCTAGCATCTCTGCACCATCCTGCACTGGCTTTGTGCCCTTGTATTGCTTCTTTCCTTCTCCTTGTTTGTGTGTTGTAGCACAGTCAAACGAGGAGGCTCCTTATTAATTGGCAGCCGATGAACATTAGAAGTTAATTTAAAAGCCCACTGGATTACAATGTGAAGAGTATTCCTTTCATTACATTCCCCATTATTTTAAATGTACAATTTACATATATTATTGCTTAATTTCACTTAGTTTTTTGTAATGAGGTACTGAATGGAAGATTTACAGGTTTTAATAGAGTACAAATGCAAGGTTTATTGAGGCAGGCATACTTAAGGTTAAGCTTATGATGAATAGGTAGGCATAATTAAAAGTAAATGCATTTATATCAGGCTCGGGTTGTGAAATACAATTGTGGCTATTGATCAAGACGTTTTAGATTTTATTTTTTTTTTTAAATCCTTTTTTTATGCTTCCTTCAAGGGTTTGGTTTAGGGTTTTTTTGTTAGCATTTTTCTGTGTCCAGTGAATGCAGAAAGTATTGTGGAAATCCTGGAGTAATCTTGTCTTTACCAGAATAAAGCTCTACTCTGAGCCAGGACCACCATTATTATGGTCATGGATAGTGGTATTTTAAGCTTCATGTGCTTTAGGGTAATTGGGGCCTATCCTTTGCTATACCTCACTCCCTGTTAAGGAAGTTTTACTTATATCTGACCCTCGGTTTACTCGTCCTTTACTGCTCACTTTCCTTTTCTCTTCATATATCAGGTGTGTTGTTTAGCTGCCTCCTCAGAGGTCTTGCTGTACTTCCTTCTTTGTGTATTCCCTTTGATACTTCCTTTTCTCTGTCCCTCTTCTATAGATGATTTGGCAATTCTCCTCTTTTTGTCTCAGTGTAGGGGTGGAAAAAAGCAAAAAAATGGCTCATTTTTCAGAAGGTTAGCAAGGTGAGGGCCAGACCACCCAGAGGAGCTGCCTTACCTTTCTGAAAGAATTACACATGTAATTCATGTAGCTGAGTGAATATCATGACTTTTAGTACTTTTCTTGCTTTTACCTTAGCCAGCTCATAGATCAATGGAATAATTCACGTTGGAAGAGATGACAGGAGGTCAGCTAGTCCAACCTCCAACTCCAAGACAGGTTAAAAACTGGATTCAGACCAGTTTTGTAGTCTCCATGACAGCCAACAGAGAGAGCAGTACATCTGTTGGACGAGTCATTCCACCAATATCTAACTATGGAAATAGGTATAATAATTCATGCTTAGCAGATCCCTGTTGTGCACTCCTTCATCCTGGTGGTGACAGAGAAGAGCATAGCAGAGCAGCCTAGTTGCCTTTTTTAATAGCTGACAGTGGGTGAGATTAATTCTGTATTTTTCCACAGTGAGCTCTGAAGTAATGAAAAAGTGTGAGAGAAACACCTGACGTATTTATTGAAAATGGACAAATGCAAGTGCTTCTAGGTACCAAGTTGTATCTTTCGTTCCTTTTATTCTTGAATAACTTTTAATCTGTACCTGTCAGAGAATATCCTGTTTGTTTTCCAGGTCTGCCAGCTCAAATCTCTTCTGACAGCTTAGAAACCTGGTCAGTTCTATGCTGGTGGCTGACTGGAGATGCTGTGTACATGGATAGCCTTATGTATCTGATGTTTTGGTTCCCCTTCTAGAAAACTGAATCAGATGTTTCAGCAGACCCCTATTTTTGTGTCCTTCTCAAGTTCCTCAGTCATTTCCTGTGCACAGTTATTTCCTCATCTTAAAACTGTGTGTTAGGATTTAGACTACTTCTTCATATTTAAGGGCTATAAAAAAAAAAATAAATAGTGACTCGAGTATAGTAATAGGAATGAGAAGGAATAATGCACAAAGGGCTTTCTTAACTTCCAAGTAAACTCCTCGTGCCAGCAGATGTTTTAATACAGAGAATTAGTCATTTTAGTAGGGCCAGCAGATGTTTTAATACAGAGAATTAGTCATTTTAGTAGGGCTAGAACTGAGTTTTCTAACAGTGTGTCTGCCACTGCGTCGGTGACAATATGGTGTGGAGGTACTTGAGCTAAGTCTCAACTTGTTAACAGTTTCAATGTGGGTAGCAGAACTGTGCAGGACAGAACCGGTGCATTCTTCAATATCTGCCTGAGAAGCTCTGTGAATACTTGATCAGTCATCCAAAATGACTGGTGTGATGACATTACAGGAAGTAATTTATTTTCCTGCCATCATCCTTTCCGACAAATACCAGAAAGCAATTAGTTGTGTTTCGACCAACAGTGAACACCATAACGATTCTTGTATTTGGCCTTGTAAACTTCCCAAAGGAGACAGTTACATAAAAGAAAAATTTGACTTCTGAAAGGCAAAGCAGGTTCTTGCGGTACTGTATTTTTAAGAGAGTGAGGTCAGGGTATTATTTGTACTCCTCAAGGTGCTGTTTTGTAACTGCCACAGTTTTCGGTTTGGATTGTGTAAAAATATTTTGATTGTTTGGACTTGGAAAGTGTGAAAATTTTATCTGAATTGTGTGTGAAAATTCTGAAGAAAAAAACCCCAACATTATTTTCAGTGGACTGACTAAGGAGACGGCTTATTCTATGCTACCAAGTCCAGAGCATATTCTTGTTGAAGACTGAGTATTGTTGTATTCTACCTTTAATATTAAACCAGCTTTAAATTAAGGTGAAGTAAACATAGGATCACACTTTCCGTAAAGATGTGGTTTTGGAAAAGCAGTCATTACTCCAAGTGCTAACGCAGCCAGTGTGTGAATCCATCAATCCAAAAATGGTCCTTAATGCTTTTCCATGTACAATTAGTTAAGGGGAATTGTCAGCGGGCATTTTGAAATGTAACAAGTTTTTGGTTGGGTTTTTTTTTTTATTTCGTTGGTTTGGGTTTTTTCATTTCGTTTTTTGGTTTTTGTTTTTGGATTTTTTACGAGAACGAATTATTAAGATGGCATTTATTCTATTGTAACCTTTCTTTCTACTTTATATGAACTACCTTTCAGTACTTTGCAGTGTATTTGGCTTGTAAAAAAATGTGTTACTGCAGGAGCACAAGATTGTCCAATGCTGCCGTAAGTGAAAAGTGGTCCAACGTTGCTGTAAATGAAGGACTGCCATAAATGAAAAGCTCAAATACATTATTGGCTTCTAGGATGATGCTAAAATTAACTATTAACTCAAATTTTGTTAGGATGCTTTTATATTTTGGGCTTATAATGTATTTTTGTCTTTAACCTTCTCAAAGTGTAGTCTTCACTAGTTGGGATTTATAGATGATCAGGCTAGTTGAGAGGAAGATGTATACAGAGAAGCCCTTAATGGTAGCTAACTGCTTCTGTGGGCCCAATTAAGACTATCCAACTGTGAAACACAGTCCCCTGAGTAACAGTGAAGTCAGCTTGCCTGGGATTTTTGAGGTGGGGGGAAGTAGGCCTGAAATAAGAGAATAGCCAGTGGAGCTGTGAAGAAATCAAATATTAAAGTACGAAATTTCTCAAATTGTGCTCATAAAAGGAAAAAAACCAAAACAGCAAATCAAAAGAAAAAGACTCCCCCCCAAACAAGAAGCAACCCATAAACTTTTGGTATGCAGTATTAATAGAGGTTGAGGTCAGCTTTACGTATGCACCACTTTCTAGACTTGATGCCGTAGTAGCTGTGCCTGAGATCTGGATGTGTTGTTGGTCCAAAATCAATCTTGTCGCTCCTCAGAAGGCAATGAGAGATAATAAGTACTATTCACCTGATTGCCTTCCTGTTCTGAGACAGCTGGTGACGCTTGTCTTCCTGATAACCAGGAGTTTCAGATCTAAGGCAGGGATAAAGAAAAGCTGGGAGCTTGCTGAATCTAAATTTGACAGTCGATGGCTGTGTAGAGGGTTGGAAGGGATAGAATCTGTGACACGTATAAGAAAGGAACAAAATTTATCTGCTCTGGTTTCAATGATTAGATGTCTCTTTGTCTGGCTTTCTTACAGTGGATGATTGATTGTACCCGCCAGCTGGCTAATATCATAATTAACAAAGTTGCTACCATGTCTGAGAAGTTTAATCGAAAAAATTGCTGGCAGTATGATGCCATTGTCACAGAGATCACAAGCGCTGCAGTGTCGACTTTTGTACTGGTGGAGCTGCAGAACGATGTAGATGTGCTGAGAAGTCGTTCGCTGGGATAACTAAAGGTATGTTTCTCTCCCCATACATTTCTCCACTGTTTGTTCTTTTGAAAAATGAACTAGATGGTCCTTTGATGGTATCTTTGATTCTAGGCTGCCACGTGAAGCGATTCTCTCGTATCTTAAAGCAGTTTCAATAGCAATCTAGAATATGCTTTATCAATGCATCAAAAGGTGAATAATTAAAACCGTAGTTCAGTGCTACTCACCCTTATTAAGTGGTCTTCGCTGTCTTGCCGTGTGGTTTTTGTCAAAAAACTACACGTGTGTTTTTTCATAGGTAATTTTCTCAGTTGGAGGAACTGCAAATGCTGTTGACAGTCTGTATTCTAGGAACTCATAGTTCAGTTTGGGTTTATGTTTTGTAACATTTTTTTTTCATTCATTACTTCAGGTTAGAATGTAATTTAAAAGGAAAAACAGAACAAAACCTAAAAAACATCCCAGGGGAAACTCCATATTCTTGCGTTCTCAATTCAGCATTAAAAATTTCTTGCTAACATACTTACTTTTGTATATGCATATTTGTGTCTGTGTGTGTGTGAAGTGGGAGCAGCATCAGTGCTGTTAGCTGGAGAGCCACTTCCCAGCACTTTTGTAAAATATTGCCTGAGAATCTCACTTATTCCTTTTGTACGTTTACCTAGTTTTCCAAGTTAAAAATGATTCTGCTGAGCTCTTCTTCTCTGCAGTTGTATTTTTACCTGTGTGTGTGTGCTCTGTGTGCTAGTTCAGTTATGCTCTGGAGTATGTGTTGAAAATGCCAGCCTGACATATTGCTAATGAGTGTGCATATTGACAGTGACGGGGGCGTGTGTCTGTCTGTGTGCCATATATTAAAACAAAAAGAGGAGAGAGACGGAGACAGAGAGAGACAGAGAAACAGAGGAGGAAATATTGAGATGGGAAAGAACAGTTTATTTACATTACGGTATGTCAAAATGTTATTATGGCTAAAAAATCCATTTTAACTAGACATGTGATGGCAGACGGTTCCTTCTCTTTCTTTCAGGAGCTAATATGGCCATGGTAGGGGAATAAGGGAGCCCCATTTATTTTGGTGGCATTAGTATTTTTCTGCCCAAGTAATTTTGGCTTTTTGGTACCAGGTTCTAAAATTTGGGAAATGAATTGCTTGCCTTATGCTTCTGTTCCGCAGTTCTCTCCCTGAGTTTTCTGTAGCTCTTCTTCTCTGTATCTTTACAGGTAAAATAGTTCTGAGCATTCAGGTGAAATTGTTACAGTAGACTTTTGAAGGGAGGAATGTATTGCTGTATAGGTAGCACAGCTGATCTTTATTTAAAAGCAACAAATTTGTGTGATGCGCTCTTTTCTATTTTATGATTCTCTGTTTAGAGTTAAATAACTGTATAGTTTTGAGCTGATATTGTTGCAATGGTAATTTAAAACTAATCCTAACTTGAATTTTTTCAGAGAGATTTTGCAGTTCTCAGTCAGTTAAATAGCAGAAAAATTATTTTTCATTTGCAAACCAAATTGGAAGTACTAACTAAAATACTGTTTTTCTTTATATCTTTTATTTGCTAACAGGCTGTGCCTCAAAAGAAACTTCTGTTTTGTGAGGCCAAAAAAATATTCCTAGCATCATTATTATTCCTATTGTCAGTAACCGATTCTAGGTTTTAACTTATGCTTGTAAATCTATTGCTATTCAAGGGCTGCTAAGCAAAATTAACAATCTATATTTTGTTTTGAATAGAAAATGCTGTGCAGAGGGGCAAAATAGATTAGCATTGTGATTGCAGACAATAGGGAAGATTAAGTAACTAAACCAGTATATTGTTGTTATAAACTAAACCCTGTAATATTTTGTGTAATTGAGACTTTGTGCATTGTTAGAACTCGGTTGGAGTATCAAACGGTTGTGAGGATTAGAGCAGACAACTAAAGCAATGTCACAGTAGATATGGCTGGTTTTTAACAGGATTATCTTCCGAGATGTGTAGAAACAAGCTCTTGTAATAGTTTCAGAGGAATTAATAATTTTAGTAAAATGTTAATGGCAAATGTGCTAATGTAAAGAGTTACAAGATTAGTAATGCATTCTTTTGCATGGAAATAAGAATATAATAAATGTCCTGCAGGTGACTGAAGCTACTGCATTTTTATTGGAGATTAAAGTTTGATTGACCTTTGCTGAGGTGATTAACCCTTCTGAAATTAAAAGCCAGTGGTAAATTATTCTGTCCAATTTAAATGCAAACACAGAACGGTATGCTGTGTCATTCAAGTGTAAGAGAAAAAAAAAAAAAACAACTTAATTTTCCTTTTGCACTCAGTGAGATGTGATTGCAGACGGCTCGCAACTGGGCTCCGGTAGAACTGGCCAGTGGCAACCTGCCTTTGCTCTACTTGTCACTGCTGGAGCAGCTGTGCCAGGGGAATGCCAAACTTGGGAGCAGTAACGAGCCCTCACATGGAGGAATGTCAGCAGGAATGCACGGAGGCACATCAGCCAGGTAAGCAGTGAAAATCATGGTGGATATGCTTTGTCTGGTAGCATAGACCTTGAGTCGGCTGAAGGGTGCAGGAGCGGGCAGCATCACTCAGGTGAGGATCCCGGTTCCCCCTCGCTGGAGCTGTGTTGCTAGTCTTGATCTTTTGCAGAGTTAGAAGTAAAGCTGCATGTGTGTTGCTCTTTCTGCTGGTTTTTCCCTTCTCCCTAACACTTAAAAAGTCAGGTTTACCAGCCTGCAGAATTGTACTTTTTGTCTGGCAGAGCGCTTCCTCAGGAATGGGCTAAGTGCAGGTGTGCAAATTGTTGCTCAGCTTAAATGCTGCAATTCCAGCCCTTCCTTCTAAATGTGTGCAAGGAGCTTATTAGGTTGGAGCCGGTACGTCATGCTGGATGGGTAGGATCAGGACACAATCTTAGCAGTTGACTAAAACCCTTGGGGTTACTTGCATATGTGAAGTCATGCAGGTCATCCTCAGAGCCGCTGTGCCTGCTGTGTTACTGAGTGGCCTTTGAAAAATGAGGAAGTTGATTTCCAATAGATTTTATAATTCTGTTTCACGTTACAGTCGGTATCTGTGTGTGTGAACTTTATTTATTAATATTAAATTGGAAAGATCTCAGTGTTACGGTTGCTGCATTTTTTATGAATCTTTCATTAAAAGTTGAACACTTAGATATTCCTCCCAGAGTATCTGCCTCACTCCGTGGGTTTTTTTAAAAGAGAAATAAATGTCAGGGCACTGGTTTATTTTGTAATGAATTACACTTAATTTTCCCAGATTTAGGAGATCAGTGTGCTCTTATAAAAGAGCATGCTGTCTAAAAGCAGTTCTGGAGGACTGTAGTGACTCTGAGGGCTTACCTTTATACTGTCTAGAACCATTACAATTGATTCCATTTCAAATTCACATATTTGTTTGCTTTTCGTAAAAAACGATATATTTGTTAAAAGCCTTGCACCAAATTAGCAGTAAATTTAAAGTAGTTTAGTGACTTGAGATTGGTTCAGTTTGCACAAACAAGCTCTTGAAGCATTGCTGTCTCTTTCTTTCATCTGCTGGTCCAGGGAGGGGGGCAAGTGGATCAGTTCTGCACCCAGGGTTTTTTGGATAAAACTACCAGTTTGGGTTTTTTTCTTCCTCTCTCTGAGTCCACCTCTCTGTGACCACCCCATGAGTCCACCTCTCAGACCACCTGAGAAGAGATAAAAAGCTATTTGCAGCCTTTTCCTTACATGCAGCATCAGTAGTGTTGGGAACTGGGCTGAAGGGCAGAAGGGCTGCTGCAACTCTCTGGCCTTGAGTGTGCTTCCTGCTGAGAAAATTTCTTACCCTTTCACGCAGCTGCAAAGCATTAAGATTATAATGAATGTGCTATCTGCATTCCATATTCAGTTTTCCTCACTTTTCATCAAGGAAGACTTCCTATTGCATCTGTCAAGGTAGGGAAGTCCAAGGAATTGCAGTTCAGAAACTGAGGACCCTGAGGTAGTGGCTCACTTCTGTCTTGTCTATTCATTTACACATTAAACAGCCTTCAGAGAAATGGGCTGCTGCTTCTGGGACCTAGTGAAGAAAGTGAGGTAATAGATAAAAGCTAAACTTGTGGTGGAGTGACCTAAATGGAACAGCTGGCAAAAGTATAGAGAGGATCCTCCAGGGTACTGAATTATACCTTCAGGCTTGGATTAGTAGCATGTTTAACAAAGAGATCCATTTGCCAAAAAGATCTCTGCCTGATTTTTAATTATGGAACTACCTCTTCCTGCAACATTTGTAAATTACTGAGCTTTTTTTGTTCTTTTAAGGTACTTTTTCGTACACTTGTCAGAGTACTAATTGTTGGCTATGGGCTCTAGCTTCTGCTTTTCTCAAACTAAAATTTCTGCATGTTCTTGATGTGACCCTGTGAGTACTAGGGACATGAAACATTTCAACAGTTTATAGGTTATGAATAATGAGAGTCATGCTCTATAGATGAAATAAATACAAACTCTAAAAACCTTTTGGTTTGCTTATAATCCTAGAATGCTTTTGAGTGCTTGGAATTGGATGAAACTTTTCTTTAAATTGAGGAAAATAGTATTTATACAATCTTTTTAGTCATACATGTCTATGGTACTTTAGCTAACAACATGTATGCAGCACCCAACTTTTTTTTTTCTTTTTTCAATTTTACAGTGGTCTACATCCCATTGCATATTTTACAGTAGAGCAATGAAAGAGAGGAGAAAATAGTGGGACTGCATATGTGAGAAATTCCTGTTGTGCCAGCCAACTTTCATATAACATATTCTTTTTTGAGATTTCCGTTATGCACTTGTCTGTTATCAACCAGGATTGCTGCATATTTGTTAAATCTCAACACACACAAAAAAATTCCAAATTGCAAGAAATACTAATGCTCCAGCATGATGTAAGGTTTTCGAATGGGTGTTGCATCAGGACAATTTATGTTGAAATAATGTGCTATGTATAAAGAGGTGCTCTTAAATGTGTCTGTTTGTATTTAGTGATATAGTCAGTCAAAACAGATAGGACAGCATAGTAAAGTCTTTCTGGAAAGTCTGTTGGAATACTTACTATATCTGTCTGCTTTAGGCAAAAAAGTTCTTAGAAGGTGCATGTGTGTGTGAGGCTAGGATGTTGCCACAGAACTCACTCCCTACAGAATATAACATCTAAAATAAAGACTGCTGGTCACTTCACCTTCTATTTTGCTTTCTCGAAAAAGTGTTTACCAAGCAGGAAAAATTATTTCAGAGACAGGTGACATAATATTGTTTTGATGATACTCACTGTAGGTTGATGTTCATAAGCCATATGAGAGATTGGACAGCTGCTTAGTGTGTGGTATGACGCATAGCTGAGTCTGTCTTGCAACAGAAAAATGGAAAAAAATGGAAAAAGGTGAAATTATAATGTCATTTACCATTGACCCCAGTAAGGAAGGCATAGGGAACTGCACAAAGTTGGTCTGTCAGTGTGTTAGAAATGGTCTTGTCAGCATTCTATCATTGCACTCCGTTAACAATGTTCATTGTGATTATTTGAACAGAAAATACTTCAAAATTTTAATTCTTCCACAATTTTTATTTTTGTTCAGAATTCTCTGCCAGTATTCTCTCAATACTCTGTCAATAGATAAACAAAAGTTGGAGATTTGGTGCCCTTTAAACTACAGAATATGTTCAGCAATTTTCCTTTATTTTTTCATAATAGAACAATCACAGTTTTGGATACAAACAAAGCTTTCTCAATAGTGGTACACATACTGTACTGTGTAGGATTGCAAAATCCAGTGCAGATTCAATAGGTATAGAGAGTTAGACCTAGGAAATTTTTATTCTTTACATTTGAAGCTCTCAGCAAAAGCTGTGTATTCCATGTTGCAAATCTACACATGATGAAAATGTGTTGCATATCCCTCCCCAAGAGCTGCCCTGAAATCAGGGCAGAAGACACATCCTGTCTAGTCTGACTAAATGTATTATACTAGTTAGGAAGTAAAATTATCTTGTCTTACTTGTTTGCTTGTGAAGAATAAATGAACTGGAAATAGGCAAAAAGGGTAGATTCATTCTAGTCTTATGTTAAAAATCAGTAATTGCCTAGGCATTTTTTTGTGTCAGTCTTACAATTTATGGAAGATTAGCTACAAGTTGATAACTGCCTTTTTCTGTCTATCATCAGACTTACGTGGTTTTCTGAAAGAGTGCATAAGAGAGAACTGAATTTCAATGACTTGAATAGCTGCATATGAAAACTCTTGGAGTATAACCTTACAATGAACATTTCTTCTTTCTGTTTCAATAGGAATATTTTGGGGGTTTTATGCATATAAAGCTTCTTTCACTGATTAAATGTTTTTCATAGGTTTTAGAAGGCTTCAAATTCTGTTTTGGGGATGAGGGGAAGGAAAGAAAAGGATGTGAAACTTGCAGTTCTGGTAAAACTTCATAGGTGAAGGTGGAATGTTTTTGAAATATTTACTACTTTATATTCTCAAAATAGATGGTGGGAGAAACTTCTAGAAGCTTTTCTTTAGAGTAAACTAAAATATGCCGTCTTTAAAGAAATCAAATTGAAAATGAAGTCAGGGCATTTTCATTAAAAACCACCTGACTGGAAATGAGAACAAACTGGACCATTATGTTCAACAGTTCAAAAAGTGCTTGAAGAAACATTAACTTTTAAAGTCCTATTTGAATAATCACTAAACCTTTAGTCAGAAATGAATCCACTTTTCCATGTGGAAACAGTGAGGAAAACATTTATATGGAAAAATATAGTCCAATTTCTGAAAATACAGACCAATTAGTGAGACTTAATTTAGGTATTTGTCACTGAGTATGCATCATGTATATATGTTAGAGCTGATTTACCATTATTTCCTTGTCTTATTTGCAAAAAGAGACTCCTACTTATTGAAATATTACTGAAGAATCTAGCTTTCCCCACAAATTACACACTTCTTGCATAAATGTGCCTAATTACCTGAATTCAGTTTTGATTAGCAGTGTTAATTGATGCAGCTGTGGATGGGCTCTGTTTACCTAAATTACCATGTGCAAACAGCAATACGTCTGAAAGTGAATATGCTAAACTGAAAATACTAATTAGCAAAGACAGATTGTTATTCAAGTCACATCTCAGAGCTTTTTAATGAAAGCCTGAATGTGTCAGGGCTTTATGATATTCAGACAGAAATGTCTATATTACATATGATTTCTAAATTTAATTCCTGGGAACAGATGGGATGTCGGCCTGGGTTCTTCTCCATCGCTTCCAGTATTAATGTGAATATTTTACTCTACTGGAGATGTTTTTGACTGTGTGTATGTGAAAGAGAAAGTGTGTGAGAGAGAGAGGAGGGAGGAACTCATTGTGTGCATTGACAGTGTGCCAGCCAAGCATCTAACTGGTCTATTTTTGACCGACATATTTGCAAATTATAGCCACCTACTTTCCCAGAATGAAGATAAACAAACTATATTGCAAATTTAATAAAGCCGGATAGTAAGTGTTATAGAACCAAGTAACAGAAAGGTTAAACAGATCTCAGTAATGAAGAGATCTTTCACAACAACAGAGATTTTTTTGTTTTGCAACTAATAAAAAAATATGTCATTTTTTTATTTAAAAGAAGGATTGGGCTTCATATTTCAAATTGTTTTAGAAAGGACTGTAATTACATTAAGCTGTGTTGTGAAATACAAATACAGATTAGTTTCTCAGGCTTATTTAGAACAGTACATATTTAGGTTTTCAGATAGTGCACTTAATCCCTCTCTATAATTCTTTGAGGCAAAACTGTAAATAAGTTTGAAAGTAGTATAAAAGAGTATCTAGAGTATTTGCATTGACTTAAGTGTTCTTAATATAGATCAGCAGCTGTACCATATATACCCAGTCCTCAATCCATTTATTCTTTGCTTCAGAGCTTAAATATTCAGAGGTCAGCTCCCATGTGAAATTCAGTAATTCCAACAGAAGCTTTTCCCACAATGTCCTGTCAAAATGCAAAGCAAGGATTATAAGTACTGTGCCCAACTATTTATACTAAAATAATAGTTACAGTCATAATGTTCTAATTTTCCTGTTTGGACACTTCTTGTATAGATGTTCTCAAGATATCTGTTGCAGTCTTAAACAGCTATGGTTACATCTACATAAAGTGTCAAATCTTTTGACATAAATTCGTCAGAATCTATTTCCTTGTATGTGTGTGTGGGAGACTCCTTTGGCTCTTATTCCACAGTTATGTTGAATACGGTAAATAGAATTTGTGCTGCTTACTTCCTTTGGGGAACATAGTACTAATTTTTCAAAAGGTTCAATAGATCTGTTTTCATCTAATTTGGCATGTAGAGCTCATGATATTTTCTGCAATTATCTAAGCTCCTAAGCTTTATACCTGAATCCTCTAGTCGTGCCCTCTTGTACTTCATTGGTGTGGGCTTTTCAGATGGAATATATTCCTAAATAAATCCACCACAGATGCCCTCATTGTTCAGCTGGCAATTAACTGAGGCAAAGGAGTAGAACAGCAATGGTGCGAGTCAGGTTTGGACCTCTGTGGTAAAAGGATCACTTCATTCCTATTACATTTGCAAAATATGACTGATCCTGCATAATCAACTGTCTCTTCAGTCCTGACATATGACCTAGTAAAGAGCTTTTATCCTAAATAAATCCTATTTATCAGGAGTCCTGAGTCATAAAATGTTATGCTAGACCATTTAATGACAAGTACTCCACCACCCTCAATAGAGCTTGACTTCCTTACGCAAGGTGTAGCTGGAAGAGTAAATGAGAAAATGAACGATCACCTTCTAGAGCACAGAAGTGGGAAAGAGACAGACAAACAAAACCAAGCTTGTTGTAAGATGGAGTTAAAACAAATAATGAGAAATTGCACTGATGACTACTTTCATGAATAATATGCTGGGATAAACAATTCAAATCCAAGCTCTTCTGTGAAGGTGGTGCTCTTCAAGTAGACTAGTTGATGAAAGGTTAATCTGTTGTTTAAAAGAATCTACCAATGCTTATTTTTCAAAAAAGATAGTGTAGCAATATCCACATAAAGGTCTCAAGAAAGCCGGCAACTGATGCACACAATCTCTCCAAAATTTGACCTTTACTCACTCATAATTTTGAGAACAAAATCAGTGAGAACCAAGTGTGCCTCTGTGGTATTGGCTTTTAGCTTTCAAAATAGGAGTTCAGGCCAAAATCTTAGTGGCAACTAGCAGGTGAACAGAGAACATACCAGACCCAAATAGTCTTTCTATCTCCCTGTAACCTTTAATTCAGTCAGTTGATCAGCTGTTCCTTGGACCTCTACATGATGCAGCTACAAAAGTTGGCTTAGCATTGCAATGGCTTCTAGTTTCCACCTAGCAGACTAAAGGTGTTCTTGACATCTTCTGTCACCTGCTGGGTCCAACCTATGCATTCTACAATTTATGCATGTGATTGCTTAGTAAAGAAGTGTGATAACGTAAATAAGGTTGTAAGAATTTTCAGCAATAACACTGAGACGTCGTCATATTCCTATGGAAAATAGATCATTTTTGGTCTACTGGAACTGAAGTGCTTTAAACCAGAAGACATGAAAGCTACAGATGTGAGCACAATACCACGAACATACTAAGTATACAGGAGATTTGATTCTGATGAAATGCATGTAACAAAAACTGCAGATGTGAACCAAGGAGGAAGAAAAGAAAAAGAAAATTCTAGCTCATCTTCACTCAAAACTACCTTTGTAGGGCTTGTATCTCCCCATCATTCAGTGACATAGCAGCTCTGTTTAGGGGGAAGTCTAAGAGTACAAGTGAGTTCTAGCACTCCTGTATGTATCCTTGTTTTCACCTCATCTGGTCACTCCTTCAGTTCATGTTGAATTTCATTTTACTCTTCTACAGCAGAAAGTCCAGCTCTCTCTTCATTTTCTCCTTAAATGGTCTTTTCTTTTGCTGCATGTGATCTGCATTTTTGTCATTCTTGTCATATGGAGGTGACTTAGAAGGAAAGATGAGACATTGGAGTCTGTGAATGAGATGGGTGACTGTACACATTCATCCCCTCTGTTCTGTTATTCAAGGTTCTTGCTGTTCCAAAGTCAGTGCCATGTTTCTGGTCTTCAAAGAAATTGGTGTGCCAGTATTGGCTCTCTTGGCTACCTCTTTGACTTGCCAAGGTACTTTGCAAAGCGAGCATATTATTTCTGAGAAATCTCTTAATAGACTGAAAGTTGAAAACCATCTTACTTCTGGTTTTTTAATAATATTTCATGGGGGTTTTTTATCTATCCTAATGTAAAATGTTGGATTTCCAAGATCTGGTCTGCGTGTGCTCTGAAATGGTCTTTTTGTTATAAGTTTACAGGAATACCTTGCATTTCACTTACAGGAAAGCACTTGCAGTTAAGTTACTCACCTGAGCTTCTCTTTAAGTGACTTTTAGTCTACATCTGTTGCACATTTTCTTGCTGCAAAACTAAGTGAACATGTTTATTTTCTGATGATTGAATACAATTTAAATAACTTGTTTTCTATTTTGAAGTTAATTGTATAACATTATGCAGTTCACAGTCCCCCAAAATAAGAGGAACATTTATAACAATTTTTTCTCTTAATAGTCACATTCCATCTCCCAGTATCTACTGGTGTTGAAAGGTCCTTTATTAAAAACCCTTCAGGATCCTGTCAAAAGTGGAGTCCTGTAGTCTCTTCCAGGGTTTCTGTGTCCCCCTTCTCCAGGCTCCTTTTTTCTTATAGTCTTTTACTTTGACTCTGACTTCTTTCTGTACCATGACTAAATCTTACCTCATAATTTACCCTGATCTTCCTTTCTTTCTGTCCTTTTATCCTTATGTTACATACTCAATCTGAGTAATTTTGATTTCTTCTGTTGGTCGTATTTCCCTTCCTCTTTAGCATCTTCAGGCTCACCCTGGTTTTTTTGGCTAGTCTTCTATAGTCAAGTTAACTGTTGCTTTCTAAAAGCATATAAATAATGCTATGCACCTGAAAAAAAGATCTTTTACCCTTGTTTGGAAAAACTACAGTGTGTTAATCTAGTATGCTCCTGTAAACATCCAGATGTAATATCACCAATTGTGAATAATTTATTGTAAGAGTCTTGTGTCAGCACAAATTTAAAAAAGCCTTGCAAACTCCTACTTAATCAGCTGTTTCTCTTTAATGTGTTCAATCACACTCACTTTGCATGTGAACTTTTCGAAATGGTTTTCTCTGCTAGACGCTCTCTTTTCTGCTTAGATTCAGCAACTACACCTTCTTGTAAATTAAATGTCCTAAATTTTTCTCTGTTCTTTAATACACACTATATTGTTTCTGTACATGTATTACAATACAATCTGCTTTTAATCTAAAATGGCTTTCAGCTGTGTAGAACTATACAAGGCAGTAAGAGAAGTAAGAGTAGAGTCAGTCAGTACCAACTTCTCTGTCAGAGGGAATGCTCAGAAAGGAAGTCTCAAGTTATGTAAATAACTCTATTAAGTCCCTTGTCAATCACATTAATTTGAAAGTTCTTGTCTTCATTTAGGCCTTGCATGGCTCCACTCTTTCTACATCTCCCCCAGTATTCCTTAATTTATTACCGTGTTTTCTCCATCTGCTCTGGCCATTGATAATTAAACCAATGCTGCTGCAGCCCTCTTTTCTAGACAATGTTGTGAGTTTGTATTTTTATGTGTGCACATGTGTAAATATATTATACATCTCAGGACAATTTCTATTTCAGAAAAAAACTGTCATTAAATAAATAAGGCCTCAGCATAAGACAGTAAGTTTTCTTGTATTGTAATATCTATTAATGAACTATTTCAGATGTCAATCGTCACCTGTGCAAACTGAGAAGCAGAATAACCACTATGCATATTTGCATTAAGTTTGATTCTTTCCCAAGTGGCTATAAATGCACTGATGCTTGCAGGTGTGGTAGCTGTGAACCAATCTCTGTGTGGTTCGTAAACTTTTGGCATTTCATTTGAGTGAGCATCTACTTTGAGTTACATGATTTTTGAATGATGTATTTTTCAAGCTTACAAATTCTCAGAAGGAAGATTTCATGATCAAATAATGATTGCCTAAGTGCATTTAGACTAGTGAAAAGACCTGTCTGAAAAGTTATGTTTCTATCTGTATTTGGTGTGCTTATATGCGTAGCCCATCAGAATGGCTGCAAAGAACACACAGAAAATTAATGAAAACTCTTACCAGATCACTGGGTGTCCATCATTCCAATATTTGGAGGTTTTTCCAACAATTATCAGTGTCTTTTTGCACATATACTGCCAAAAAAGAAAAAGTTCTTTTTCTCTTAGATGCAAATTTACCATATGCTTATTAGTCTCCAGAGTATTAGCAGACCATGTTTAAATCAGAGACTATTTTTATGTTAATTTTCACTCTGGGAATGAGAATGGAAATTGTACTTCTGGAAAGAAGGAGAAAACATCAACCAGATTCCCAGTGGAACAGAATATTTCCTTCCAGTCACATGAGCTCTCAGATGTGTAAACCAAAATCTTGATATTAGCATTATCTAGCTTTTATTTCAGTTAGATTCTGTAATTTTAAAGTGGTTTTGCCATGATTATCTTTTTTCTTTTGGACCTATGCAACTTGCATCTCCCTTACACAATGTTAGTGTGTAATAAAATGTTACACACAATCTTAATTCTTTACCCATTTCCTCATTATAGTACAAAATTTGATTCCTTACTTCTACAATATACTTCTCTGTAAGCTCTCTTTCATCTCTTTAAAAAGGTGTGTGCCCATGCATGTGTTGAAGAGGTGTAAGTGGAAGTTTTTAGGCTAATTACTTTGTTTCTATTTCTATTTCATTTTCAACTTCTGTTTTATCTTCCTACAAGGCCTCTGAGCGTGTAAGGTGAAGAACATCATTGGTTCTGATGCTGCAGTGTTGGGCTCTCAGCTGGGGGCTCCATTCACTACTGCAATGCAACTAATTAAAAATAATAATCCATTCATACAAATAGCATGTATGCTCATGGAGGAGATGCATAAATATTAACAGTACCTTTTTATTGTTGTGCTTGTTTGTTAATGACAAATGTACTGTAGGTGAACAAATAATAAATGTCACAAGATTACTACAGACATCTAAAAATAATCAAAACATCATAGTTTTGAACTTAATGTAGCTGTCTTCAGGGTAACAGGCATATCCACTCTTGCTTGTAGAGTGCAAATACAGTAACTCCTTGGTCCTGACCATTCCCGCTAGGCCTTATTTGTGATTTAAATCTTGCATATTTATAGATTCCATACTTATGCACACATATTAGATAACTTAAGTGTTGGTTTCACTTAAGAAAACAAAAAAAAAAAAAAGGAACTTAACCAAAAGAAAAAGTGAATTACCAGTTGGATGTGTAGCTTGGATATGGCTGGGCCTGTCCTCGGTCAGCTTAGAAAGCTAAGAGCAGCTGACCCTATTTGTGCTGAGAATCCTAAAGTAACAGTAGACATTAAAGAAAGCCTAGCCTTAAAAAGAAGTTTTCTTATCATGGCTTGTAGGTATGAATGTTTTAAAGCTAAATTTTTTGAGTAGAAGGCACAGACCAGGATCTTCACTGGGAATGAAGTCTGAAGCCTGAAAAAGACGTGCACCCTTTAGCAATAAAAAATTTGAAAAAGAAACCTGTATTGCCTATATTGCATAACATAAACTTTACATTGCTTGATGAGATGATAAAGAGATGAGAACCTTGGATGCATCTCCACTATACTTTTGTAGGGCAGCCAAGCTCATTACTCACCCATATGTTCTGGGTTCCAAAATCAGTTCTAATAACAAACAACAACAACAAAAAAAAAGGTAAAAAAATGAGGATTCAGTTTTCCTAAATAATTATTGATAGTGTGTTCAACTTGGAGAGGATCCAACAATATACTGCAGAAAGATTCTTTCTGGATGTTGATTTCAGTATTATTCTTTAAAAAATTCCTGAAAGGTTTAAAGTTTTAAGTGTAATGCCCAAATCATTAAGCACTGAGTTTTCAAGAATAATTTAAAAACCACTGCTAACTGGAACAATATACTCACTTTTCATCTTAGACAGACAGAAGAATTCATACAATAGCAGTTTTTGATGATGCAAGTATTAGGGTTTGTGTTCTCCATGTGATCAACCAACACTGAAATGGTAGTAGAAATGCTGAGAGAAAAAATCAGTTATAAATACTTCCTGTACTTATATATGTATTTTTAGAGATCCCTTTATCAGTGAATTTAGTAACAAGAAAATATTTTCTCCTTTCTGACATGCATATAATGTTACCTGGTTCTGCTGCAGTACATACAGCTTTCTAATTGCGTTTCATTGTTCCTAAACCTAATTTGTTGGACGTTAATTTTAATGATGTTAGAGCTGAGAGCTGAATCAGAGTTCGCATAAATGTGGCAAGATGGACTTTTATGCATAGTAAATCCACAAGTTGAGAGTTTTTTTCTCATATCTTTAAGAAGACTAATTTATTTTAATGAGTTAGTATTTGAGGAATAAACACTATATCTAATAAGTGTGCTATAGTCTTTTTTGCAAGTCTTTTAATTCTTCTGTATAGAAAAAAAAAGACAAATTATGTGCATCACAGACTGGCTTTTATGATGTAGAAAATGGTTAGTAAATATTTAACTGACATAGAATCATTAAGGCTAAAAAGGAGAGAAGTGTGCTTTCTGCACCTAACCGAACAACTTTTAGTTGAGCTGCAAGAACAGTGTTTAAAAATAAACCCTGATTACAACTAACTAAAAATTTCTCACCATTCTGAACAATCTGTTTCACTGGCTAACTAATCTTATTGTTACAGTGAGAGTTAGTTTTGTAATTTTACCATCATGGCAAGTAAAAGCCACACATGGGAGGAAAACAGTCATATGAAAAGGGGGATGGTGTTTATGGCAATCTGTGAGGGTTAGATAGCATCAGCTTGGCTCTCTCTGGATGAATCATAGAATCACAGAACATTTTAGGTTGGAAGGAACCTTAGAGATCATCTATTCCAACCTCCCTGCCATAGGGAGGGAGAGATGCCTCTCATCTAGACAAGGTTGCTTGAAGCCTTAATCAGGAAATGAAGGATCATCACGAGATGCTTGTCTAATCAAAGTCCTAGTTTTTCCCTCATGTTTTTGGTTCAGAGAGAGTGAGAAGGATCTCACACTGAAAATCTTGACACTCTGTCCATTCTTTAAATGGTTTTTGAATCCTGGAATTTGAGAGCGAGGACAATAGGCAAGGTTATGCAGCTTCACTTCCAAGAAGCTAGACAAAATGTGCTATGGTGGTGCTTTGTTTTCTTTTGTTTTGTTTTTCTCTCCTTTCTGATAATTTCTTAGCACTGGCATGGCTCTTCCTTTTTCCATGGGAACTAGAGCTGTTGAATCTAAAGCCAAGCCAGCATGTCCTTACTGGTGTTACTTGGGCCCTCCAGACATTGGACTCTTCTAATAGTGCAACAGAAGTGCTGTCACTCTTGCAGTCCTTCCCTTCTACATCTGGTACAACGTGTCAGGATTTCATTTTCTTGTCTAACGTTGTGTTTTTGAGAAGACAGGGGAAAAAAAGTAGACAGGAGAGTGGGTATTGCAAAGATGGAATGAGGTGGCTTCACATTACTGTGGGTGAATGGCATAAAAATCTGTTACACTAATATTCTTTGAAAAATTAATTCTCTTAGAATAAATGTTTGTGTCTTGAACATTCCATATTTTCATGACGAATAACAGAATTTTCGTCAAAAAGTTTCCTAGGGTTTATGAGTTCATCTTTGAGCTTAGATCAGTAGGATGACAGAAAGTCTCTATCACTTCTTCCATTGGAAAAAAAGTAGAGGAATGAAAATCACAATGTTGTCATGTTGCTACAGAAACCGGAGAGGGTTCCTCTGTAGTTACACATCTGTGACCTTAAAAACCTAAAATCCTGTTGTGTTTCAGCATCATCCTAAAGCTGACAGTGGGAGTCTGACTTAAAAAAGAGTATTAAAGAATAAATCAATTGTTATTATCTAGTATATGATTACCTCTCCCCACCTACCTTTCCATGTATGCAGGTGCACGTCTTCACTCAGAAGCTTCCTAATTGTTGAAGAAAATACTATGTTTAAATGGTACATGTATCTTTTCCATTGGGCAACAGTCCCATCTTAACTGGAAGTATCAGCTTCCATTAGCAGAACAATTTCCCATTCTTTGTTCCTGTCTACAGTGAAACTGTTACAATTTCCTTTCAGAGCTATAAAGTTCTAGAGGAATGGATGTATATGCAACTCTGCTGCTGCAATTTTTTGTTACTCTGTGAATGTACAGGGCTTGATAGGAGGGAATATGACCATATGGAAACAGCTTTCTCATCCAAGTGGAAACAGTTTTTGTCAGCTTTCAGACAGGCTCCATAAACAAAATGCAGCAGAAGAACCCTGAGAGCTGTACTTTAATGGCCAATAAAATTGACTCTGTAGTGCATTCAGATCCAGAATACAGCGAATACAAATGTTGGTATTAATAATGGAAGACAAATATCTTCTGAGAAAAAAAAGAACATTTTATGTTAATTAAACTTTTCCAGGGGTTGGGGTGGATAGCTCTGCTTTTGTGCTGTTAAATCTCCTTTGATTTAGTTGCATGACAAAAAAAATTGACTTTAAGTGTGATGTTAACAAATGTTCATATTTGATTACAAGCATTTGTGTGTGCTAAGTCAAAGAATTTGATGCTTTTAATTGTGATGGGGTGAGGTTCCCAGTCTTTTTGTTTGTTTGTTGTGGTGCTTGGTTTGGTTTGGTTTTGCTTTTTGTTGTGTGTTTTGTTGGTATTTTTTCCAGGACAGCTACATTGATAACAAAGCTTGTACTGTAAGTGTGTTGAAGGTCATTTTTATAATCTCTTCAGTGAGAAGTGCTCCCCTTAGGTGAAAAGAAAAACCAACTGAGCATACCTGAAATTGTCTAGAAAATCCTATTACCTTTACCGAATTTCAGTTATATATTTCAGATTCACATGGAATTCAACAAAGGCTCTAATATGAAAAATTGTAGTAAGTTCCCAATGATATGCACAGGTTTTTTTCCCCTTTTGTGCTTAACTTAGAGAAACAAGGCACATCCTTCTCAGAGATGGCAAAGGGTAAACTGAAGTGATTAACACTAAAACATACCTAATACTAAGATATGTTTTAAAACTGGAAACAAAGGTAGGATTTGTCTTCTCCATCTGTCTTACCTCCTTGTGCATCTGTCTGTCTCTGTAGAGCAAGTCAATAAAAATGATTAGAGCTGGCATCTCACAAATGTACACCCTTAAACCATGGAGCAATAATACTGTGGAGGAAATTTTTTTCCTGACCTTTTCAAATTACATCCAACTGTCTAGGGAATTTCTCAGTGACTAGATGTAATAAGGTTCAATCCGTTTTGCTGGTTGGCTTCAAATTTAGCTCCTCAGAAGCCCTAACTTATCTATTCTTTTTATCTTGGCCTTGGCATCTATTCAGTACAGTAATCCATGCATCTAATCTTTTTTTCTATTTTTTTCTCCCCTCTCAGGTTTAGCTGGTGGATCATTGTGAAATCTGCAGCCCTGAAAGGCCTTCCATTTACTGCACCCTTCAAAACGAAATATTAGCATGGGAGGTTAAGCTGGTATGTTGCCTTTGAGAGGCTCTTGTTGAATTTAATTAGCTTTTAGATTTCATCTCCATCTCACATCTCGGCTTTCACTATTGTATGTGATTTAGGCTTCAGTGACTTTCATTATTTAAAACTTTTCCAACTTAGCCATGCCACTTTAGAATACTGTGGGGGAAAATAAAGTTTAAAGTTCATTGTCTTAAATTGATTTTTGTTCAGTTTTTATGATGTGAGCTCAGAAAAAATTGAGACACAGCCTCCCAGTGAATCATTCAAGTGAGAAAGGCAAACAGGCATTTGTGCATGGCTTGTTTCTCATTGTACTCCATGTAGTGAAACTGGAGGCAGGTGAAGAATATTTCTAGCAAAATACTTATTAGAGTATTTTGATGTAAAATATTTTTATATCTCAGAGAAAATGCTTTCTTTTCAGCTCAATTGGATGTATTGTTCCATTTTTGTGACTTATGCAGGGAATTTATGGATCAGTGGCTTCAAGTTCTGTTTCACAAGTAACTCCAGGACAACACAAGGAGAGCTGACAATAAGAAATGGTAAGCTCTCAGCTGTTAACTTTCTCTCCATATGGTTAGGACCTCGAGATTGTTTTCATTTCAAGCAGAGGAAAGTCATAAAAATTGGCTTTTGCTGCTGTTTAGTTTATTTATATCCAATGTGCTATTGAATGAACAACAGAATATTGAATGAACAACAGAATATTGAATGAACAACAGAATATTGAAAGTGCATATAAAACACATCTGTAAAATGCTTTTAATCATGCAAAAAATGTATTGGAAGACATATGCAAGTAACTTACCCATAGTTTCAAGGCAAAGCAGTGGCTACCAAGAGGTTGGTAAAGATATGTAGTGAGTCCTTTTAGATTTTCCTGAAGTAATGTTTATTTTGATAAACATTAGCCTTCTGAAGTGTAGGGAAATCTGGTTAGATGGATAAACTACAAAGCTGGGAGTTCATAGATCTTGTCACTGTATCTAAATAGGCCTCTACTAGGGCTTTACCATTTGTTGAGTCACTCAGTCTTTTTATAGCCTAACCTTGGCTTCTGTGAAAAACTGTTAGTCCTCAGAGAGGATGAACACAGGGTGCAACCTGACTATTTAATTGTCTTTGCTTGATTCAGCTGAAATAAAATAAGATCATTTAAAATAAGAATATACTGCACAGCATTGCTATCAGCAACATTACAAGTGGGCTACTCAATAATCCAAGGCCAGTTATATGCCTGGATGCTGGCCACAAAATTTTTGAGACTGTCTTTAATTCTGAAATTAATCTAGGGAAAACAGGACCCCATATTGGCAAGCCTCGCATTTCTTTGGTGTTCTTACTTTCACATTGTGAAAAAAAGTGTTGCTATATGGACAGAACCAGATTTTAAACAAATAAGGAATAAGCACTTCAAAAATCTTGTATGATTTTACTACAAAAGATGACATACTTATATTGGCAGTATGCTAGACAGCATCCCTGTTTCAGAGATCATATGAAAGGATACGTTTTCACTGTATATGAACACACAGGTTGGTACTAAAAGAAAGTGTAGTAAGTTGGATGAGTATATTTGTAGATGAGTTCATTTACTCTCACATCTTGGAAGCTCCACTGATACATGTTGAGTCATTTCTTAGTTGAAGAGTTTCGCTGTTCTTCAATTCTACATAAACCGTGCTGCTTCAGGCACTCTGGCATCCAGATTGTCCTCCAGATATGGAGACCAAAAAGGGTCTGTAGTTTGCCGAATGTATCAAAGGACTCAGAAACGCCCCATGGAAGGAGCAAGATTTAGCACCTCAAAACAGTGATATTGTTGTTGACTGTACATATATAGCCTCTTAGAGTAGGTGCTTGAAACATGACATACCCTTCTCATAATATCTCAGACAGAAATACATAGGGATGGGGTTATTTTGAATGCAAGAAGGATATTAATATGGGGGAATTGTGAGTTTTGCTTCACTTAGCAAATTCGTGTTTCCAGGATTCTTTCTAATTTGTAATCCTGAATGCTTGACAGAAGCAGTTTTGTTGACAGGTTTTTCTACCATGCTGCATACATGCATTTTCTTCCATAGATGGTTTTCAGCTCACAAGTATTGAGAGTGAATTGCAACTAATAAGAAGAAAGGATATTTTGCATTCCTTTAATTTAAATTCAGTTCATCACAATATATGTTGCATAAAAGTAACTATGTGGGCATATTTAAATGTTTACATTTTGCTTATTGGAGTGTTTGTGTACCAGTTGCTACGTGCTATGGAAAATAGTTGACCTAATGTGTTGTCCACTTGGAATGTAGTTGAGTATCTTTTCCTCTGTCAAAACGAAGCATTTTAGATCCCTGAAGTTCCTGAAACCTCAGAACTATAATCTGGTGTTCGGTATATAGATCAAACTCTTGGCTGCAAACTAAGCCATCCTTGAAAGTAGCTGGTTTAAAAAAACCAAGAAAACCCCCCAAGCCCCCAGACAACTATTTTTCAAATCACACATGCTAAATAATGTATTATAGTGGGAAAAAGTAGTGGAACCAGTTTGTTAATATCTTTATAGTTTTACCTTCTGTTCTGTCATTCCTGATTTTTATAAATTGAAAGTCTAACAAACATGAAAACAAAATGGGTGCCAGGGATAGGTAGATGAAAAATGGTTTCAGCTTTGCTGGTTTTCCTCAGTCCTTAAAAAATATCCAGTTTAACAAATCTGTTTTATTAGAAGAAAATTCTGAGTCAAGGTAACTCCTGTTCATGCATCAGTGGTGTTAAAATGGGTGATTGCATTGTGCACATCAAAGGGATTGTGTGAATGCTATTGATACACCATTCTTGATTGTTCTGTTATTTATATTTTCATCATTAGTCTATAAAGTCTTAATAATTAGCCTTCTAATTTTCCAGAGAGAGCGTGTTAATTTATTGAACTGGCTGAAAGAAAAAAAAAAAACCAACAAAACAACTGATCAATCTGGCATCATTAGTTAATAGTATAGAACAAAGAGTAGTCATAATTAGTTGAGAAAAGGACTTTCCTTGTTCATTCCAGTTTATAATAAAAAGTCCCTTGCCAAAGTGACTTAGAAAATAATGCATTCAGACTGAGCAGAATTACTGCCTAGCAGATTCTATTTATCTGTAGCTTAAAAAGCAGCTGCGTTTTTGTAAAAAGCAATGAATGTGGCAGTCCTACTTAAAGGTAGAAGAAAAAGAACACCCCTTGTTTTGTAATAAGGGGATTTTCAATTTAAAAGAGAGAGAGAGCCTGTTGTGTGAAGTATGGTTATTACATTCACTGTATTCTATCTCGCCCACCAGGAGGCTAATAACGAAGGAGTCAGTGAAGGAGACCAATGCCACGAGGGTTATCTCACAGCCCCAGATGCTGGATAAGTTGAAGGAGGCAGAATCGCTTTTGGATGACATTCAGGGAGGCCTTGAATAATTATTCAGTGAAGAAAAGACTATTCTTTCCAAGGTAAACAGTCTGTTTCATCTGTCTGCTGTCAGTGTTGGTGTAAAATGTGTTTATATAAATACCTCTAAAGTTCATTTTTTATCGTCTTTCAGGTGTTTTCTCTCAGTGCAGCAATGATCTCTCAGGAATCCTTTTTGAGACAAAGGACGCACTCCATGTCCAACCACACCTAAGGAAATGCTTTGAAGGAATTGCCAAGCTCACTTTTAATCACGAGAAAGAAATTACCCACATGGAGTCAGCAGAAAATGAAAAAGTAGAGCTCGTGCTGCGAATAATTCCAGCAAGTGCCAAGGGGCTAGTTGAGAAATGGCTTCATGAGGTGAATATCTTTAGCTCTTACTTAGGGTTTAGTTACTGTATAATCATTTTCTCTTTTAGGAGCAATGAATATCATAAGCATATTTCCTAACTAAATGGTTCTCTGAATGTTTTCAAGATGTTGACAGATTTCAGCCTTATTGTTGTTATTTATTGCAACTAATTTAGCATCTGCAAACATGTGGAAATTAATTTGAATGAAAAGCTCTCAGAGTCAGGCTGTCAGCAGAAGTGAATCTGTGTCTGATACCGTATTTGTGAATATATGTTTGAGTCTACATGTATGTGTTTTTTTGTGCTTTCATGGTGTAATGTCTATAGCTTAGGAGAATAACATTTCAAAAAATAATCAGAGAAATGTAAGATTTTTAATGCTTCCTACCCTGCAGAAAGTGTGTCCCATTGTGTTGGAGAGGTTTGATTTCCAATCGTTTCAAAAAAAGGGAAGAGAAATTATGTCACTGATAACACCCTAACCTTTCCCCTTTGGGCCTCTCATCCAAATTCATTGGTTGCAGTATGAAATTAGTTTGGTGACCTTCTTTTGTTCGCTTTATTTACCCTTCCTCTGACAGCAGAGGAAAGGGACTGGGCCCTTCCCTTGTTTTCTGTTTCTGGGCCAGAACCCCATATCCATCCTGCCTTTTCTCCTGGGGCAGGATCAGCTCCAGGAGCACCACATCCCCTTCACCCACTGAGGCAGGTGGTGGTCATCTTTGGTGGCTTGTCCTCAGGAACCAGCACCCAAGCTCTAGCAGGAGAGGGAAGGGGGTGCCAGGAACCACACTTTTTATACCCAGCTAATCCAGTGGAGGCTAAGTGTAATCCCTGGGCAGCAAAAAAACCAAAGCAGGCTGTGGGCCAGAGGGTTTTGCCCCATTCTGTGTTGAGTTTCTGCCAGTTGGATGAGCAAAGTTGAACTGCTTAAATCCTCTGGTGAGTCCTCATTTCACATGCAATGGAGCCATTCAGCAGCAACACACCAGCTTCAGGCTGAGCCCCTTTTAGAAGGGACTGCACGCAGTTTAAAATGGCTCCATCTGCAGCATCATTCAGGGTAGAGAAGGAGGAAAACAGGGCAGGATTTAGACAAGCCCAAACATCATCCACCCTCTCCTACCCTTTTCTCTCTGTCGAGTTGCTAGCTTGGGTTTTGTGCTACTTTTCAGCACAAAATTGCCTTAGTCAAAAAAAAAAAAAAAAAAAAAAAAAAAAGGCTAAGTTGCAGTCCTGATGTGTCAAAAAAGCCTGGATTCTCAGTATGCCAAACCTTTGATTTACTTTTATACTTTTTAGTTTTCACCTTCTCCAACAAATCAAGCAGAGTTGGAGAAGGTGAGCAGCTGTGTTTATTTTAATACATCTCATTTAACTCTCACCTAAAAACAAATTGGAAGGTTTGGGAGTGCATTAATCTGGACCCAATTAGTTTCTCTTTCTCCCTCAAAAGTGCAACCTGAGATTAATGAATATAAACTACAGTTTCATATGCAGTCTTTAAATCATTTGCATGTTTTATGCATGATAATTGAATTTATTTATGCACTTCCTTTCATTTAATGATTTCTTGCTCTTTTCTATGCTATCAACATTATATTATGCAAGAAATAGGATTTGGTAGGCAAGAGAGGATAGCAGTATATAAATCAAATCCGAGTACATTTTTAGTTCTAGTGTCAATAGTATATTAGAATTAATATTGGTACCATGCCAGTGGGGTTACATGGCTGGAAAAATGTAAAATATTTTTGGTCAAGCGGAGGCTTTTAGCTTAACAAGACATTTCTGATGTAGCTTAGTTTGCTTGCAAGTGTACAAGCAAAATTATTTTCAAATGGCAGTTAAATTATTGTATTGACTTTTCGATGACCCTGGAGGCTTGTGTTTCGACTTGGCCAATTAGTAGTAATAAGAAGATGAATAGTAATTGCATTAATAAATAACTGTTTTCAGACCAGGACCTTGGTATCGTAGTCTGTCTTAGAAAATAAGGGTATGTTATAATTTGTCTCATTTGGTCTTTCATCAGGAGAACTATGGACTTTGGAGCTATAGTAAATTTATCATAGCCAAGATGATAGAAGTTTTAAGGATGAGTGAGTCATATTAGGTACCAGCTCTGTGGTAGTAGCTGTTTCAGTGTCATAAGCAGGGTATTTTGCTTTGTTTCTCTAATTAAGCTCAGGTGTCTTAAAGATGTCTTAGTGATGGAGTCTGATTTTTTTTTTATAATGCATGCCAGGAAGCCACTATGGAAAATAGTTTTTAAAAGATGCTGGTGGTGGTGCCTTCATAGCTTTTATCTATATCAGTTTCTTTGTGTCTTTTGTCTTTCCTCGTGTGTTGAAAGATGTATGTGGAAGTGATATTTTTCCGTGGTGTCCTGTCTTTTATCAGTGAATTAAATGGTTGTGTCTTGTGCTTGTTTCTCGATTCTCCTAGGTAGGAATGTGTTTTTAAAGGCTAAAGTTCTGTTAATTTGTGATGTAACCATTGCAGTGTCTTTCTTGTCATTGAAATGTAGTTTAAAATGTTCAGTAATGTAGCATGAAATCATTGGTTAGTTTTGGAATGGTGGTGAAATCATGTGAAGAAAATAAGTATTGCATCTGATCAAGATAAATTCACTCTAGTGTTTTATGGCTTTTTATTCCTATGTGATAGTAATAAAGTCTCATGTAGGGATGGAAGCCATGAAATACATTGTGAAAAATCATCAACTCAGATGGGGCCATCAGGATAGCATGCTGTAGTTTTAGAGTTATTGAGAATGATTAGAAGATGATTTAGTATGACACCATGTTGACTACCATGTTTTTGAATTTTGTTTCTCCATTGTTCACCCACATAGTTTGATGAGAGGAAATCAGTTTGTAATGAGCTGAGCCATCTTGACATCAGTGTTCAGTGTTTAAATTGTTCATACATCTTTCAGTTTCTACCAAAGATAACACTGTATATGAAACGCTAAGCTAAGAATTTAATATACCTAATAAACACATGCCAAAATGAATAAAAAGAAAAGCCAATGAATTCTTAAATGCTTGAAAATTAAGAAGGAATCAAAGTGAGGTCTACCCTCTTAGCAAGTGGTCCAGGTTCTTTATTTCCATGTTTGAGAGCAACTCTGAGAGGTGATCTGGAGCTTCTTTTCCCCCCTTACATGTCTTTCTGAAAGTGCTTGATCTTTCCTCTCTCTAGAAACGAGATAAAGGCTGACAGTGTTGGGGACAGAAAACAATTTCTGACAATTCCCTTACAGTGCTGCTGTTCCACATATTGCCTTAATGCTCTGGCTGCTTTGTTCTTTGGTACCGGTTTCCTTTGGGAATATTTTGGGGAATGTTTTTCTAATTCTGCTACAACTATTTATGCTTTTCCTTCTGTATTCTTTGTCTGAAGGATATTGTTAATAAAACATGATTGATTTTTTGATACTTTGACTCCTTTATTATTTCTCTCAGGTGTGAATTTTTTGTCTGCTAAAAAGTACTTTCTCATTATTGTAACTAAGGACCATCTCCTGGTGCAAAGCCCCAGAAATAATTGGGCAGGAGGTATATTTCCTGTTCTATTATAAATTTAGATTTCTGGTTTAAATAGACACAGAGAATTCAACCTTGATTAAATTTGCAGATGTTGTGTAGCAATTATTTCAGTCTTACTTTGGCTTACAAAGATGGTAGATACCAGTTTGCACCAATGCTGCCATGTGAAGAAAAAAATTCTAAAAATCTGTAAAGCAAGTTGCCTTCAACATTAAAAGGCAAAGTATTTTCCTATAGTTCTACAGAATTGCTCCCAAGAGTATCTACTGAGCTTATTTTTTAACTATTTATCTAAGATAAAATTAATCTTAATCATTTGCTCCTCAGTGTTTGCAATAAATACTTTGGAAATTGCTCTTCAGAAACCTGGGATAGAGTTCTTGAAATAGTTTCAAATAGGCTCCTGTGCTTTTTTTTCCCTGCGTTTCACCCAATTTAAAGTTGTCAGTCCTAAACAATATGCACTTTGTCTTTACTGCAGGCTATACTTTGAAAAGTAGGCTAGTCCCAATTGTAGAGTGTGTTTTTAGTACTGTATTTTGTCTCCAAATTACTTCCAGAGTCAATTGTACTCCAGGTTGAAGTACTTCTTTTAAATGCCAAGCCAAATGGTGGAACATGGGATCTTAATCCCATAGATCTATGATTCTGTGACTACAGGAAAACAGAGCTCTTTTCATGTATGTTTGAAAGAACCAAAAATTAAGTCGTCAGTTTAAGCAGTACCAACCCATTAATCTTTCTGGATTACTTCCTTTGCAATGCCGTTGTTTTCCATAAACTTACACAGGTGTGACTGGAGCTTGTTAAATAGTTTATTAATTGTTAACCATCAAGAAGAATGCAGCTCATTCTTTTATAGTGGTTCTGGTTCTACAGTGGTCAAAGGAGGCTAACAAATACTGGGCATTTTAGTAGAAAATGCACTGAAAATGCAATGTACGTATTTCCTGAATATGTTGCTTCTCTTTTTAAGCCCTCAGGTAAGCTGTACAGTTTGAGGCACTTTATTACCATACTTGACTGTGCAAATGATTGCCCTTACCTTGGCTCATAGTAAGGATTAAAGGAGGAAACTCAGAATTGAGTTTTGAAGGACAGGTTTTGTCACTGGGGCCATTGTTATACCTGCATTATTTGTGGGGGACATCTAATAGTACAAAACATTTGCTCAGGAAATAATACATATGTTCTCTATAATCTGGAGGAGATTTGGCCAGTAAATAAAATTTTATCACCTCCCCCCAATAAATTATATATACTTAGTCACTGATGTAGACTTACTCTGCCTGAAAACACAAGATTTGGCTCTGTATTAGGCTGATGCAGCTACTCTGCTTTGTGTCCACTGACAGGAAACATTTTTTCTTGGAGCACGAGCAGGACCAGTTCACATCTGCTGTAACAAGATCTTTCAGCACACCTGTAGGAGGTTCCATCTTGCCAACTTTATTTGTCCCATTGGCCTAATGAAATATAGGATAAGACTAAAAACTTAAGCTGGGCTTTTGATAACTGCCTAATTAAAGTCAGTGCTCTGGGTTTCCAAACAGAAGTCACAAAGTGGTGCACTAAGATACATGGAGGCAGACTCCAGGAAATTTACAATCCTCTGAAGTAATATTAGAGGTAAATGTATCTCTGTACACTAAGTGCTAGAATGGAATGAAAGTGCTGTTGCACTTTAATACCTGTCTTCATAGAATGTCTGGTGATATAACTCTACTGACTTCATAACCAGCCCCAAAGTGCCATGGGTGTTCAATCCAGGAGTTAGCAACCAATAACCTGTCCTGGAGTAGTCACACTGTCATACACATTATGTGTTTTTCTTATTTTTTTTTGGAAGAGAGATGGTCAGTTTATGATTTATTTTTTCTTTGTAGTAGTGATTCACCCATGCAGATTGTAGATGCCTTCTTGAGTTGATTCTTTCCTGAAAAACTATTATTTCTACCATAATTATTTTCCTTTCCCCTGCCTCCAGGTTGAACCTGATCTGTTTATTTACTTTTTTTTTTTTTTCTGAGCAAGGAATATGCTTTCTTATGAATTCTGCAATATGACATGAGAAATACCTCTGAATTATGAGTTAAAAGAACTTTAAAATCAAAAAATTTAAGTGGCATCTTGCTGTGATGGTGAACAGAGTGTTTTTCTTGTCAGTGTCAATCTGAGTAAAAAGTGTGTGCGCTTATGTTTAAAATGTAGTCACTTGTCAGAAAAAAGCAAGTTCTTTTTTACTTTACATTACAAGACCATTACAAGGTCTTGTCACCCAGACAAAATGTTAAAGTTACCACTTTGCTTAACATTTTGTAAATGTCCATATTGTGTGCATTCTTTATTTATTAACAGCCTGAGTCATGAGCAAGTCAAAACCTTACTTATGCCTTCAAAATATTGCCCTAGGTATGCCAGCTTTCAGGAGAGGCCATCTCAGATCCAAGCAGGATTTCATCAGTGTTTCTAGGACAATGCAAACGGCTTAAGTGTCACCTGTGAAAGGCCACGAATCTCAGAAAAGAAGTGTAATGTGTTTTCCAAGGCTGGGAATATAAAATGAAGGACAGTTGTTTTCCTCTGGAGCTGGTGCTTTAAACCTGTCTTCAAGGGCAGCATCATGGAGGATAAATAACTCTTGGGGAGGGCCACACAACTGCTGGAAGAAGAGAGGTTTGCATTAGCTATGAAAATACAACACTGGAAAGATTATTTTTGGAGACTGGCATTTACCTGTTCTCCAAATGCATAAGGGGATGCATAAATTTTTTCGATCAATTATTTTTCAGTATTATTTGAATTCTTCAGATTAGTTCGAAGGTTGCTTTGCCAACCTGGTGCTTTACTACCCTTTACAATATTTAATGTGTATTCTAATTGTCTTTTTTTATCTTGATTCCTTAAAAATAAATTATATACAGTATATTACTTTTCCATACACTTCTTAATTACAAGCTGTCACCCAGAAATTGACTGCATGATAAACGTTACATAGGTTTTGGTATTTCTCTCTACATTGTCAACAGAGAGGGCATTTGTTTCTGGTTTTAGACTCTTCAACAGTTAGTCCTAATATAAGAGTAGCATTTTCCTTCCATGGAAAAAAGCACATATTACCAGAATTGTGATAATTTTCCCATCTCATTCTGATGATATTACATATCCTTAGAAACTTAATTCTCAGTATGTTGTTACCCATATTCCTGCTAGAACTCATGGTACTTGTTCTTAAGTATTTGCTTGAGCAACTGAACTTTCTGAGAGGATTTGTTTTTTCAACTTTGAAACCAAACGCTTTGGCTGGACCTAAGTTTTCAGTAGATTTGGATAACCTGAAATGCCATTTTGAATGGGTGGTTAGTTTTGGAACCCCAGCAAGTAGGGAACCTCCAAGAATCATTACAAAAAACATAGTTATCTCATAATCTTATTTGGATTTTTGTTTTTATTTCAATTATGCTTCCTTCTTTGTAAATTAATTTTTTCCCACTCCCACAAAAAACAAACAAACAAACAAACAAAAAAAAACAAAGTGGAGGGTTTCTCCTTGGTTCTTCACACCTGGAAGTACCTGTGCTACTGAAGGACATAGGAAGGGAAGGTGTGAGGAGTCAGCCTAGTCTGATAAAATCTGGAGAATAGCAGTACTCAAAGTCTGTACAAATCTGGTGCTTATTCTTGGGACAATATTCTTGAATTTTCTGAAGATGTTTTTGAGGGCAAGTCTTAGTCACACCAAAGAGCTTATGGCCCATTTCAATTCTTTTCTGTAGGATACTTTTTCTAACTTCTTTGTAGTCTTTGTCCATAGGAAATGAGGCTGGTCCAGGAAACAAGATGCAGGGGGACAGGGAGAGGTAGGTAGCCAGTGGGGATGGGGAGCCAAAGAAAGGATCAGTGGGTTAGTGAAAGCTGCAGGACTCTGGATTCATTCCAGCCCTCCTCTGCACAGAGGCTTTTGTGAAGCTCTCTGTGGCTGCTGAAAGGAAGGTCCCTATTCATCCGGCCACTGAAGGAGATCATGCTAATAGGCTCCAGGATCACAAAGACTCTGACCACCTGCTGCCATGCACGCAGGTCAGGGTTTGTTTGCTGGGATAAATCCTTTTTTTCTTTGAAAACTGAAGTGAAGGTATATATTTTATAGCTTATGATTCTTTTTGTGTCAGAATTTCATTTTTTAAAAAGGGGGAAAACCGGATATTGTTCATATTGTTACAGGCAGGGAGTGCATCTCTTGACACTGAGACAAGGCAGAGTTCAGAAGAAAGTCCTGGGAATCTTATGCAAGTGTGCAGATAAGAGAACAAAATCTAAAATAGCCTGATTTAAAATTAAGGCTTATTAAATTTAAGCTGAACTTAATTTTTATTCAACAGAAATGAACTATTTTGACAGACAGCATAAGTATTGTCAGGTTTTCTGAAGTAATGGTTTACATCTTAATACTCCTCAAGTTTTTTACTTTAATGAAACATTTGTATTTAATTTCACATTAGCAAAATGGATCTGTAATTTTATTAGGCTTATTAGAAGCAAAAATCTACATCTGTAACTAGTATATAAAATTTGTCCTTTGAGGGACATAGAAAATAGTCTATAATGCAAAAAGTACTGTGTAGCCTGTTTTATATTTCCAGAATTTAATTCATGAAAATCCAGAATTCTCGAGAATATTAAACTCTGAAAGAAATCACCAAATTTGAAACGTAAACATCATAAACAATCTGTATATGAAATTATAGAGGTTTTGGTATTTGTGTCAGAGGCATGTAATGAGTCTTATACGTGATTCAACAGACAGTGTCTTCCTTTTCTTACATGGGCTTATGAACACCCATTTTAAGAAATCAATTTGTCTGCATGTTCAGATAATAGGAACTGTTTGAAGGATATAGTGTGATAAAAATTAAATTAAAGCAGTGCTTGAAGCAACAAATGTAAACATCTCCTGAGGTATTGCATGCTGTATCCCAATAAGAGCACAGCTGCAAATAATTTGAAAACTAAATTGTATTTTTACATCAACACAGTTAGACAAAAATTACTTATTAAGTAATTGCTATTGTGACATAAGCTTTATGCAGTAGCTGAATTACTTGGCACAGCTAAAACCTCAAGCTACCTTGGGAATTTACCACATTCTTTAATTTTCTGATTGATTAAATGGATTATTTGACATTTTGGCAGAGCTTTGAAATCACGGCATAACAAAGAGTCCTTTCATTGCTCATTATTTGCTCTCTTCAGGCTTAGCAGAGATTCTTTGAAATGAAAGCTTTAAGGTGCTTCTTTCTAAGGTAATTTTTGTTCCAGCTCACTTTTTTACGAGTAGTGTCATATTCCCCGCTAAAATTCCTCTACTGTGTAAATGCAGTTCCTTATAATGACAGTATAGACTATGGATATGTGTAATCTTGGAAAACACTTTTGTATCCCTCGCAACAGTGTGGCTGAAGAATTCAGCATGACTGAATCTTAACCCTTACAGCCCTGGCATTTTCTGAAGCTCAGGAAGCTGGGTGAATTGGTGGGTGTCTTTGTTCAGTTTGTGACAATGCTCAGTTTTCTGCTGCCCCAGGTGGCTGCAGACGACACTGTACAGCAGTCTGGGGGGACAGGTCAGAGAGAGCCCGGTAGCTTGGAGGTCCTTTGCCATCATGAACTTGATACCAGTGAGCAAGTGCATTACCTGACTGAATTTAATGTCATTAATAAGCAGTAGCCAGACAAAATAAGCCAATTTGCAATGTAACTTCATAGTTCTCTCTGTTGAAAAAAAGTTCATGAGAATATCTGGTGTGTTATTGGCTGTACTGCTCCATGTTTCTTCTCAAACAGAAGTCTGGTGGAGCTGGGCAGCAAGTAAATAGATGAAATGGGACCTTCAGTATCTTCTACCCATACATTTTAGTGGTAGAAATCCTTGGCAATAACGGGTAGGAGGCTCCTGATTTCAAGCCTGTGTCTTTTCTAAAACTATTAATATAATTGAGTCAAATTGCTTCAGCAGTTGCCCTCAGGGGTGTCTGTGTGTTCCCCCTCACAGCTGTGGACAGCAGTCTGGGGCCACACAAATGTGGGGACAAGGCTACAGCAATGTCGTTGTTGTGGCAAGATTTCTATTTTTACAAAATCCTATCCACATGACTGCAGCAGTAACAGAGCATAACTCTCTAGGCTGCTTCTGACATACAGTAAACTATTTTAAACAGGCTTCTGTGAGCTCCAGACAGACCCTCTGAGCCTTTGTGGGTTCACCATCAGTTGGGACTATACAAACTACTTACTCTACTGTCCAGAGGAGAGCCACAAAGATTATCATAGGAGTGGAGCAGCTCCCCTGTGAAGATAGGCTGAGGAAGTTGTGGTTGTTTAGACTGCAGGACACTCCAAGATGATCTTACAGCAGCTTTGCAATACATGAAGAGGGCCTACAATGAAGCTGGGGTGGGACTTTTGCACGGGTGTGTAGTGAAAGGGCAAGAGGCAATGGTTTAAAACCTGAAGAAGGAAGATGTAGGTTTAGATATCAGGAGGAAATTCTTTACTGTGGGGGTGGTAAGGCACTGAAACAGGTTGCCAAAGGAAGTTGTGGCTGCCTCCTTGGAAGTGTTCAAGTCCAGGTTGGATGGGGCTTTGAGCAACCTGTTTGAGAGGTAGGTGGGCAGGGGGGGTTGGAACTTTAAGGTCCCTTCCAACCCAAACCATTCTATGGGTCTATGCTTCTGTTCTTAAAACAAAACTTTACCTATAAACCACCATTTCTAATGCTCCATCTACATCTCTTGTGCTTTTCTAGTCAGACAAATGCCTTACATAGGGAAAACTGTGGGTTCAAAACCTTACAAAGTGAAGATATCATTTTTTTCATTTTCCCATTCCAAGGAAAGAAGAAAGGCTGTTCAGGCTGCAAGCACTTAGAGATGTGTCTCCAAGGTATGGAGTCCTGCTTGTGTGTCTAAGAATCCAAGTTTGTTTGCAGTCATTAAGAGTGGTTCAGAGGTGAGTCTTTTACCTGTCACACTTCCCTTCCTGAGAATGGGAGACAGTAATTAGCAAGCTTTTTCTAAAGCTATACCTTGCACTGGAATTTGTATGGTAGCCAAGTCTGTCCTGACTTTGACAATTTTTCTAGCTGAGCTAAAGCCAACATTTCTGATAGTCCTCTTGTCATAAGACAGTTTAAGGATGAAAAGCACTGCTTAAGGCTATATAGGATTGTAATTTTATTAATCTCAAGTAGTGGTTCTTTTGCTATGTTTCAGTCTTCAATAGCTTGTCCAGGCTGGAATTTTCTATGCCTGAAGTCTTCTTCATGCAAATATATATAAAAAAAACAAAAACAAAGAAAAAAAAAGGGATCTAAACCAAAACCAATGACCCTGGATTACAAGACCTTACAGAGAAAAGAAAGTTTAAACATTGCTGTCCTAGTTTGAGGTGAAGATCTATGCACTGAATATAATCTTTCCAGCAATATGAATGAACCATGTTTGGTTCATATAATGGAATTTGTGGTTTAAAAACTTAGGAAATATAATATGCTAAATCAAAGGAGAAAATCAGTGTGTCCATTTCCACCTCTGGGAATGTAAGAACCTGCAAATCTAAAAAGAAGGGAGATTCAGTCTTTTATATTTATTTTCATCAAGTATTTATTTGCACATTAATTGTACATCCCAATCTGCTTAACATACCCAGTAGGAACTGGTGCTCAGATCCTAGCCTTTTCCATGGCTAAAAAGACAGGTAATGTTTCACTTGGTGTGAAACAACTTCATTTGGAAAGACTGAGGAATTCCACTGCAGATATCCCACCTAAAATATCTGATATGGGTTCAAGAGGTCTTCAGCAAAGTCTTGAGCGTCCTATTAACTCATTGGCTGCATAAAAAAATATGACCACCACCTGTATCTCCTCTGGGATGTATTTTTTTGAAAGGTCAGAAGGGTTTAAGGCTGAAACATCTCAGAGGGAAACAGCTAGTGCATGAAGTTAGAAATCAGTAGCCTGCCAGGGCCAGAAAAATGAAACCCATTTCCGTGCCTAATTCCTGGGAAGTCATGTGAGATTTCTGGGGGGAAAGTGTGATTGTACGACTTATAAATGGCAAGGGATTCTGTGGATAAAACATTGTATATCATTGAATCATAGACTCATAGAGTACTTGGGTTGAAAGGGACCTTAAAGATCATCTAGTTTCAACTACCCTGCCATGGGCAAGGACACCTCAAAGACTCATCCAACCTGCACTTAAGCCCTTCCCGGGAGGGGGCGTTCACAACTTTTTCACGTGTTCAAACTGTTGAGGTTTTAGGTGCCCTTGAGCTGTAACTGAGGTTGCTGCAGAAGGAATGTTTGTGGTGTTCTAGCTGTGCAATCTACTTTTAGTGTGCTGCAAATAGAGGAAATATGGCTTGGTGCTTAAACATCCCACCTCAGCCAGTTCTGTTTGCATTTACTGAGGGATGGCAGAAGTCACTGCAGCTCAGATGGGGTGTGCCAGTTGGATGATGGGGCTGAAGTGAAGTACCAAGTGTGTGCATGAATCCTGCATATGGAGCAGGTTTAGCTGTGACAAAATCATTACTGACTTGATTGAAAATCACAGAAAACAAAACTCAAAAAGTTTTTACATCTTACTTACAATGCGAGATCATACAGCAGTTGCATTTAGCATAAAACTATTTAAGCCATGGCTCTAGAACTAAAGTCATATCTATTTGGGGACATATCTGTATGGTTTATATATTTTTTTATATATATATTTGGTTATATACATAACCAAAATTCAGCTTCAGAATGAGCTGAGTGCAGTGTGTAATTCCAGTTTTATTTTAAAATGGCATTGTATTTTGCATTGTGTTTTTATTTAAGTGTGAAAGCTTGATGGGTTAGTTCTATCCAAAGTAAGTGGTAGTTAATGAAACCTTTTATTAATAAAGTTTAGATGATTACCTGTGTAATTGCACAGACAAATAATTTGGTAATTTGAAATTATATATTGTGTGCATAATGACACTTTGCTCCCTTTAAGTGTAGCTGAACATGTTAATTACAGACACTCAAGGGACTTTAAGAAAATTATTTATTAAGAAAATGATCATATGCTATTAATTCTCCAGGGACACTTTTTTTGGAACGGCACCTGCAGAGAGATTAAAGCAGACTGCCAACAAGGATTATTGGCATTTAAAGATTTTTTAAAAAAAAGGAAAAAAAAAAAAAGGAAAATCCAATATCCGTGGTAGTTTGGGGTTCTTTTTGGTTTTGTTTTTTGGTTTTTGTTTTGCTGGTTGATTGTCTTGGTTTGGTTTGGTTTGGTTTTTTCATGTAGTGTTGAGGCCACTTCAGTTCTCTTTACAACAAGGTAGATGCTAAATGTTCAGGAGCACTTGTCAGGACATAGTAATCCTGGTGTGAAAGTACACCATGTCATTTGATCCTATCTTCCCTTGTAAGCTGCTGTTCTTCAAGTTCTTCTGGCTACAGCTACCTACCAAAGATAACAGATGTCTCAATTTTGCAGATCAATAATGTTAATTTGTACCACTGCTTTAGTCTCTGATGGCATCTTTTACATTTTGTCCAAATGTAGAATACGGGAGTCTTGCAAGCTCTTGTTCACTGAATGCGATTTAATGTATCTGTCTGATCCAGGGCTGGGTGTAAGAACATCTCTCCTGTGACATCAGAACTATTGCTGTCTGACAAAAACAAGAGCATATTGTACTGAAGGGATTAGGTGGGGGATTTTTTGCATATTGTTTTGTTTTGGCTTTTGTTGGGGTTTTGATTTGCTGGGTTTTTTTATGGTCTTTTTTTCTTACTTTTGGATGGGCTTTATTTTTGGGGCCTTTTTGTTTGGTTGGGTTTTTTTGTTTGTCTTGGGTTTTGTGGGGTTTTTTGACATCTCTATTTAATGAAAGGCAGAATTTCCTTAAACCTGACTCATCCCTGATGGCATGCTGGAGATGGCACAGTTAGAAGGATTGCTGTCTCTGGCAAAGTTGGGTGCAATGGAGCTGTTGTCCAGAGGCATTCATCTCACTGGGGTAAATGTGCTTTTTCCCTTTTCATATTATCACAGCATGGGCTCATCCATTTTGATGAAAATTCCAGCTGCTCTGCATAAAAATATGCAGTTCCAAAAAGCAATGTATGTTTTAAAACTTCTAAAAAGTCTGTCTGTTTTGCACTTTACACAATCATAAAGAAGATTTAGCATAGTGTAGCAAAGATGAGTGGATTCCAGAAAGTGCAGAGAAGGTAGTGACATTAGAAGACTTTTCAAAAGGTGCAGCAAGAACATTAAGCAGTATCATAAAATTATTAAGTAAATATATAGATCACTATTCAGTGGCATTAAAAATGTGCTAAACTGAGAATGTGTGCTGTACTTACATTGTTAGAGAAACTTAGTAAGCTTGTATATAGTGATTCATTCAGGATTATCCCAAGCATGTGGATATTTATCAGGATATTAGAAGAGAAAGGCAGACAGAATAGATGTATATCAGATTAAGGACAACCTTTCAGAGCTGATACTTTATCTTTAGGGCAATAACTCAAGGGAGCCTCTCTAGCCAAGCATAAAAGTCCAGACACTAGAACTTGTGCAGCAACAATATTGATCTCTCAAACTGATGCAGGGTGGGAACAGCTACAGAAAAGCAAAAAATATGCACAGACAGAAATTTGGTCAGGTTTCCAGAATCTTGCTTACATAGATTTCCCAAATAGATCTGGTGGCATTAATTGGCAGAGTGTCAATTCCTGAATCAAATTCAACTTCCATTTGGTTCGAGAAAACAAACAAACAAACAAACAAAATAACCCAAAAAAGCGAACAAGGAAAGAATAAAATACCATTTCTAATTTTTCTAAAGTGTTTCTCTGAATACAGGATCTCACTTATGGGTCTATGCTACAAACTGCCAGCAGCAGAGGTTGTCCAGAGGACAGCCTGCTCCTAGACTCTCTATTCCTGTGGCTCACCTGTTTTTCCCCTGCTAATGTTGAGGGTGCCTTCAGCAGTGGGAACTGGATACAGAGCATTGAAATTAGGAATAAAGAATGAACATCGTGAACTTATGCCACAGCAGGTTACAACATAAAAGGTGAAACTAATTCAAAAGCTTATGTGTAGAAGAGGAAAAAAATCTCAAAATAAACTTGGGATGCAAAATAAGCAACATCTTCTAAAAGTTATATATATATATGGGCACTTAGCATCAATGTATATTTAATTACTGAACTGTGGTATTTTCTCAAGAATCTCTTAGGCAATGCATATTGGATTGGAAAAGAGGAAAGGAAAAAAAAAAAAAAAGCAGCTTCTTTTAGGCATTTTTCTTCTCAAGACCTCACTTTGTCTCTCACAATTTTTAGTCTCCCCTTGCAATTGCTTCCAAATCAATGACAACTTGGAGGAGATTGCTTAAAGCAGTAGAAGTGCACAGCCAAATAATTACTCTAAAGAAAGTGTTGTTTTGGAAAGTGTTATTCTCATTGAAAGCCTCTCAAATTAGATTTCCTTAAAAAACAATTTTGAAAACAATAAAAATAAATAAATAAATAAAAGAACATACCTTTTTCTCTTGTGTTTGGCAAATTACCTTCAGGCAGTCTGCTCAACAAAAGAAGAACTTTTTACTGAAAACTCAGAAGAGGAGTTACTTGCTGGCTACTTTACCCATAAAGCTATTAGTTCTTCTGACCTTGAAGAAGAAATAACCATCTGACATTTAAGGAACACTTCTTCTTTTAGTACATGGAAACTTAATTTGATTCTTATAAAAATTTATATCCAACTGTAACTTTTAGCTGGGTGTCTTCCTGAGTGTGACCTGTGCATTAAAATGTTTTGAAAAGGGATCAAAGTGATAGGAAGTCCTTCTGATGGGCAGCTGCAGAGTCATTCCTTGCCTGCCTTGCATGAGGCACCGTAATTCTCTTAGGGCTCCAAGAGATACAAAACAAGCACTCACAAAGCACTTCCTTTGCATCTTCCTGGTAAGAATTTCTGCTAGAACAACCCATTATTGCTGGTCACATTTATACCCAAATATTTGCACGGTGAATGCTATTTTTCTGGTCACGTATTTTCACAATTGGAGTAATTTAAAAAAGCCAGTGGCTCAGTTGGTTAATACCTTCTGTAAATGTTATTACTGAACTTGCCTGCAATTTTTTTCTTTTCTGCTATCCATGTTGGAACTTCAGTTACTACCTCTTTTTGTAAGGCAGCTTCCCCCTCATGGGTTAGTGGGGCTCTTTTGGTGAATATTACAGTCAAATGCTAGGAAAAGGTTAATAAAAGCCAAATAATTTTTTCATAGCTACACAACCTCATTCAGCCTCATCTTTAAACCAGTCTGTCTCATATGAGCAGTGCTTAGGCAAAGATTTGTGAATGAAGACAGCAGCATGGACACACTGGTAGACCCCAGGCTGTTCTTGCTCCCACCTGGCTGTGTCCTGCACATTGCTCTGCCACCAGCCTTCTGGAATAGAAAAGCACAGGAAATGCACACACAAGGATGCAGCTTCTCATGTTTCTGCTCCTCTTTTGCCTGCATGTTGCTGAGAATCCTCAGGTCTTTAGCACAGTGGTTCTATGGTCTGATGTGTGCATCTCATTGTGTGCTTCTTTGCATCTCATTGACATTATGATGCTATTCTGCTTTTTGGTATTGGATTTAGCTAATCCAGACATCATTCAAAACTATTCTGAGAAAATTGGAGATACAACCTATGTTCTACTGTGGCAGGTTTGAGCTAACTATTGTTTCCAAATGAGAGCACTAAATGTTCATCCTTATTTCTTTTGTCTTGTACTTAGTGAACAACAGTCTTCTCCCTGGTTCCCAGCTGACCAGCAGATTGCCCTGTAGGCACTGTATAAGAAAGTTTGTCCTGAGACAGTGGCCTTTGCCAAGGGAGAGGTTTCCCCTGAGCCTAGCTACAGAGCTACCTGTGTTTGCAGACAGCGTGGCTCCCCTTTGGATCCAGGCAGCAACAAACAGCAGTGGCAGACCAGAGAGAAAGTCACCATCCAGGACAATCACGAAGACCTTTGCTGCTTCTACAAATGCTTTATTCTAGTAGAAAGGCAGGAACTAAGCACCCAAAGTTTATTTTCCAGAGATTTCTCAGCAGCAAAGATTTGTGTAGCGAAGCTGCCATCTGTGGGATCCTTCTCAACATCTCAGTCAGGAGGAGCAAGCCCACAGGAGGGACTACACTGAGCAGAGGAACAAGCTGAGGTGAAGCTTCAGCACCCATCATACCTGAAGTCCTTTTGGCTATTTAGGCTGCTTCAGGCTCTGGAACCAGTCTTGGCTTAAGATGGTAATCAAGTAGTTTAATCTGTAGCAGCATCTACCTCATGTCTGGCATGGCATGGGATAGCATCTTGCCTCAAGAGCTGTCATTGTGACTGCAGTATAAACCTGCCAGGTACCAACATCCTGATCACAAAGAAGAAAGGCAAATGTATTTTTGAACATAGTGGCAAATGGGAATCAGAGGAAAGGTGGCCTCTTGCTCTCATTCTTGCCCTTAGACATCTCTGCCATGTGTGTTGCACACATTGTGTGGCAAAGCCCAGGGTAGTGGAAATAAAGCTCTTCCCACAGGTATGTGAACCCTTTTTTTCCCCATCTCTGGAAATTTTGGCATTTTCAGGTGGGGAAACATTGTAAATGGTGGGGATAGGGTGGGAGGTGAGGGGGAGTGGTGGTGGTATAGAGGGGAATGGGGGAGATTTCCCAGCCATAATGCAAGGACTGATCTTCTTGAGTGATAATTGAATGTGGTGAAAGCTGTGCTGGCTTTCTGTCATAAATCCCAAAGGATAAAAAATACTTACTTTATGAAATACCTGAAAATTGAAGTTGTTCTTCCAGAGGAAGTTAGCCATATAGCATTGTTCTTGAGAAAAACCTTAAAATAAGGTTCTAATAAACAGCACTTTTACTTGAAAAAGACCACAGACTTGAACATGGCTCGTCTCTTTGCTGCAGAAATTTAGATGAGATTTAAAAGCTGCAGTAATTTATGAGCTGTACTTAGAAACCATAAAGAGATATCTCACATTCAGAATTGTTTCATTCCTGATGTGATTTAGAAGATTAAACTGTCATACTTTAGCACAGATAGATCGCCATCATTGCTATAATTAATCAAGTACAATAAATTATATTATTTAGAAGCTACTTCATATAAAAGTTGAAAATATTTTTTATATAATGCACAGTGAAGTAGATTAGTTAAGCCTTATAATTATGTTTTGTAGATATATGTTGATTTGTTTCATATGCAGAGGCTATTTACTTTACAAAATAATCCAATATACTGAATGCATCCTGCGAAACAATACAGTAATGGAGTGTTTGCTAATGACTTCAATTTAAGGACAGCCTGCCTAATAGCTGAGATAAGATGCTACTAAAACAGTGCTAATGATTTGAAAATTACTACCAAAATTGTGTTCAGTCTACAACGGGTTGCCAACATAATTGTGCTAATAACTATCCAAGTCAGCCTTGATTTTCAAGCTCATATCATGATTACTATGAGTTTTAGAAATCAGACAGGGCTAAATCATGCTGTTCTTCTCACATGAATAGCCTCTTTGGTGGCACCTCTTATTTGAGTAAAAAGAGCAAGCACACTCTTGCTAGACAGGAATGCATTAAACATTCATAACTGCCTGGTCTCAGTTGCTTAACTCTGCATGTTCCTTGAAATTTTCTCTCTGGAAATTTGGTCTATATACTATTCTGAATATGATTTTATATGCTGATATATAGAATTGTAAATTTTGGCAAGGGTAGGATTCCATTCCTGTCTAACTGTAAACCGTAGTGTGTGTACTGGTGTCACTGCCACCATTTTATATGTTGCTTAAGTGTTCAAATGCTCACCTAGGACAAGGGAGACCTGAGTTCAGTTTTCTCTCTGTCTGCATGGCACTAGAGTTGAATCTTCCAGCTGCTAAGAAAATCCTCTAGAAAGCACAAGGTGTTCCAGAGGGTAAATCATAGCTCCTTATGGAAGGTGTAAGTGTGTCAGTTTGTCCGGCAGCTCGGTGAATGGTTTTGATTTCTGATCTTTAATATGATCTCCTTAGGTGGTTTACCTTAAATAGAAAGAGAATAAAATATATCAAATAGACCCATAATTTACCCATAATTGAACCATATTTCATTTTTTTTACTGAATCAGCTTCAGTGTGGTACTACCCCAGAGGATCCTTCAATTTGGCAATCAGCTTATGAGAAGAGGGCTTTATGTTTGTGCCCTCTGATGAGGTATGAGCATGAGATGGTGCTAGAGCTGGACTGTCTTAGCAGTACCAAGGTATTTCTGTGAGTTGCCCAAGTGAAAACCACATGAAGCCAAAGCAGATGTTTGGGTAGCTATAGGACTATTTCACAGCTGGAACAACAGAATTCTGAGTCTATGTGTGAAAATCTCCATGATTTGTAGCCCAATGTTTTTGCATAACTATTTCAGTGCTGATAAAATTTCAATCTATGGTCTTCCAAAAAAAGAAAAGAAAAAAAAAAGCTGGGGCTCTGTCACAGTGAATTTTTTTTTTTTTTCATTCAGAAATAGAATGAAAAACCTGTTGCACTTGTAAGATGCAATACTTCTAAGTGTTAGTTGAAAACTGAAGATGTGAAAAACTGTTTGTCCTCCAGTTTTCTGATGAGGCAGGGATTGTGTGTTCCTCTCCCCGCTATAAGATGAGGCAGTGAACCAGGTAACCCATGGCTGTGTCCCCACCCCCCCCCTCCTTGCTGAAAAGTGGTGGCTGAGGATGTCTCCTAAATTGCTTGATTATTTTAGGCCAGATTAGGATAGTCCTATATCTCCAGGCCTCATCCCTGGAGATATTCAAGGTAAGGCTTGACAAGGCTCTGAGCAACCTGATCTGGTTGAGGATGTCCCTGCTTACTGCAGTGGGGGGTTGGACTAAGTGACCTTTAGAGGTCCCTTCCAACGCAAATTATTCTATGATTCTGTGAGTGCTTTATGAGTACGGTCAGAGGTGTGCTCTGGCACGGCCACAGAGGTGAGCTGGGAGGATGCCAAAGAAGGCAGATGCGGCTTTAAAAGAGCAGGTGAGGGGGCAGTCCCATGGTGTACCTGCCTTGGCAGTGCAAATTCCCTGCTACCCACCAGAGGAGAGTTAAGAGGCTCCTGGCAGGCTTGGAGCCATGCAGCTGCAAGCTGTGAGGAGTCGAGGTAAAAGTCCGTATTCAGCTGTAGGTCAGGGAATGAAAAGCGAGGCTAAGCAAGGAACGTGGGAGGCTTAATTCACTTGGCTGCTTCCCTTCCCATTGCAGCTGTTCTACTTCAGGTTATTTACCAGGCCTGAATTCTTTCTTTATTCATAATTGTTGACTGTAGTTAGCTTGCTTTGGGGTTGAAAGGAGCTAAGAGTCAATTATGTGTCTGAGAGCTTCTGAATGTCTTAAGTGTGGTAGATGGCTGCAACCCCTACTGCTCACATCTAATGAGGCAAGGCTGGCCTCCGGTCCAGTGTGGGCCCATGGAAATATTCCAAACAGCCAGACAAAAGCAAATGGGAAGGGAGGGAACCATGTCTGCGGGGGTTTGCAGGGCATCTGCAGCTACAGCACCGTTTGCTCTGGAGCTGCCCCGGTGCTCTCAGGGCGAGGGTGTTGCCACATGTTCAGTGCTGCCTGATGCAGGTGGACTTTCTGCAGGTGGCTTAAGGCTACTGGCAAGGTCTGTGTGAGTGAAATGCTGGGCTGCAGAGATTGTGCCATGTCAGATCTTCAGCTACGGCTCATCCTGTCGGGCACTGCTGGCTACATGCTTATTCTCCAGGCTACAGCTTGCCTCTCCTCATGAACGCTTGAGCTAACACAACAGTGGTTTACTGGTGTATACTTTACAGCATCATTTACCTCACCTCTGCTTCTAGTTCCCAATCTGCTGGAGTTAGCCCAGAGAGTTCACTTCGCTGTTCACCTCCTCTGACTCCTCTGCCTTGTATCTTAGTTAATTATCTGTAGACAAAGCCATACTTGATGCCTTATCAACTGGAAAGACTGAATTAATCAGCTTTGTTAGGCAAAGGTTATAGCAAGGGGGTGACCATCCTATCCATCTGTTCACTCATCTCCTGAAGAGTAACCATAACAGAACTCTTAAAAATCCTATTAATGGATTATAGGTCAATAGCCTAGACACTCGGATAGCACTGCAAGGAACTATGGACAAAATGTCTGGGATTAATGGATTTTCTGAAGACTTTTATAAGGTCTTTTATAGATGTTTCCCTCTCAAATGCTAATATGTTCTGCAAGTAGAAAGAAAATGGCTTTTTACCACTGTATTCCCTTGATGTGTCTAGGCAAAGCAGGGAGGTACCTTAAACTATGTAAAATGCATTGACTTGATCAATTCATATGTAAAGTTCAAGGAGGAAACTTTGGCCTTTTGCCTTCAGAAGTAATCATCCAGGTCACAGAATTATCTCATCCTGACGCAGGAGGAGTCTCAGACATTGAAAATCAAAAGTTCACCCAATTTACTACTGGTGATCAAATTGGCAAAATGTACTGGGGAAGCATGAGAAAATTCACTGTGCAGCATACCCTGTCTCCCTCGAATTCTGTCTTTTGGAAAAGTATTACACAAGTAGGCTAAGAAACTCTGTCAACTTCTTTATCCTTTAATTACAGAAACTTTCTTTCATTCAGAGGGCTGTTGTAACCTATTCAAATGTTAGGGCTCTAAATACCTTGTTTGTGCTTAGTTTGCAGTAAGCATGGCTGTGGGACAGGGTGACCATTTATCTCTGTTCTTTTTTTGCCTTGAAAGCAATACCTGAAATCTCGAATCACTTCAGCATACACTCACATCCAGAACCAGGCACAAAGGGTGCAGAACTGTTTTTATCCAGTTTTTTCTTCCTTATGTCCATTAATATGTGGTGTTTAAAGAAAACCACTCAATAAAATATGGGAAACAGAAGATTTATGCCATAGCTAGGCTTTTGCTACTATTATATACAGTGCTAAAATATAATTTAAGTTTTTCATCTTTTCCCTATTGCTCCTCAGGAAGGGAGGGATCTGCAAGGTCTGAGGATGACTGGGCTTTGGTCCCAAATAGTACATAAAACAAACACAGAATCCACATCATTTCTGGAAGAGCTGGTAATTGCATGTGTTTAAATTATTATATTTATGGACTGGAAACAAAAAAAATGGGAGGGGTTCTGTCTAAAACTTTTTATATTTGCGGGACATCAAGACTTCTGATTATAAGCAGAGCAAATTCAGCTGTTCACTAGGTCTACTAGTTTCCCAGATCTTCTTTGCATTTCTTCCAAGCTCTCAGAAAAGGATCTGGTATTATGTCATGCTCTTCATTCTCTCCAGGTGAAGGTTTGGGCTCTGACTGAGAAATATTTTCTCCTCCTGCTGAGGCATATCCCAAAGAAAAGTGGTGCTAAGATTCTCTCCTTTCACAGGGCTCGAGCTCTACAATGAGCTAAGCTTCCAAGGTTGCTGAGATTTCTCCTGCCACCCACAGAGAAAAAGAGAGCTGACAGAACAGCCCTCTTCCCATCCCTCCAAAGCAGAGAGGTCTAGAGGAGCCTGGGAATTTGGCCAGGAAAAGCAAGCTCCTCTTCCTCACCCTGAAGCAGAGAGCCCTGAAGCGGGAGCATCAGAGAATGGATTTTTTTTTTTTTTCAGGAGTGACCTGAAAGAAGTTGGCAAGTGAAGCTGGAATCTGACTGAGAAAGTGGGGACGCATGTCTGAAGTGGTAAAGGTCCCACTCAATAGTAGCAGCAAAACCAGGGCAGCCAGTGTCTCTCAGCACCACTCTCCCAAGGTATTTCTGAAGGTGTCTGACCCAGGAACTGATCAAGACTACTTTGAGGTGTGAAAAGCTCTCAGCATGAGCTCATCGGGCTGCACTTCAGTCAGGGTTCAAACAAGGAGCTGTACAGTGCTGGCAGGTTGTGCTTACTTACTGCCCTAGCTTAAATGACTGCTTAGTCAGATAGGCACTTAATTCTCTTCATGTCACATGTTGCTTTAAAGCAAAAAAAAAAAAAAGAAAAAAAAAAAAAAAAGAAAAAAAAGGAACGAAAGAAAGAAAAAACCCAAAACCCCACCACAACTTGCAAGTGTTTGGACATCTTTATGAAGGTCAGGATTTGCACACGAATTGTCTCTGGAGATCACAAATTCCTTCTTGCCTTCTGATTTCTGGGAAAGCAGATGTAAAGCCTAAGGGATGAACAATAATGGTATTGTCTAAAAAGTTCTCTGTAAATCTTCCTTGACCAATTCCCTAAAAATTGTGTCAGTGAGATGTTTTGTTTTGTCAAGGTTTCATTTATAATGTGAACCCTCTGATCTGAATTGATGTGTCTTTTTTTCTGCTTTCACATCTTTGCTGTCGTCTGTCACACATTTCGTCTGGAAGCATATGAGTAACAGTTTGGCTAGAGAGTAGGACAGAGAGAGAAACCTGCTTGTAAAGACAGATAATTGACACAGTAAAAGTTCAGGCCAAATCCCTTCCACAAACAGTCTCACCAGTCTGTGTGACTGGTTGTGTGAATAAGGCAAACAGGATTTGGCTCTTGATGCAGTCCCAGCCACCTTTTATCATTGGAGAGAGAGAAAAACACCATAAAATTAAATAGGTATCATCCTCCCCACATTCCTAGTGTAACTATTTTAACTGGAATGCCTCATAAACAGATAAAGGCACTCCTGAGCTTTGGGATGATCATTTTTTAAATGACCATTTAGGGCTGGATTATGGTTTTACATTTTCACCTTGGAGCTTTTAAGGGCTGTTTGGGACATTAAGCACTAACCTATCAAAGCTTAAACTGAAAGGCAATGTTGCTTGCGGTCATACAGCCCACTGAAATAATATAGTTTTGCTGCTGTTAATAGGTAAATACTTTCATTTGTGGAAGGAAAATGGTAGTTTAAAGATGTTTGATGCCCCTAAAACCCTCGCAGCAGCTGGATATTTTACATTGGTTTCTATAATATTCTTATGATAACGCTCCTGTCCTGCAGGGGTCTGCTTGAATATCAGAGCACTCATCTTTTTTAAGTTTCGCATAATGCGAGATATTAAAATTAGGGCTGTTGTTTACTGTTCAGTTCTTACACACATATTCCACATTCACAGCTAGATATTATTTCCCTTGGAAATGCTTTCTGTCCCTGCCAGTTACTGAATGCAATCAGATAGCTTTGCATGGGCCAGCATACCAATTAACTCCCAAGCCTGGGATGTGCATGGTTTCCTCCATCAACAGCTCAATGGTTCATTGGCAAGTGAGCCACGTATATTGATAAGGAGAAAGCCTGACTTCACAATGGAGGCAGAATCTATTTCTTGAAAATGCTTTCATCAGGCGCTTGGAGGAGGGAAGGGGGAAGGGGGCAGGCGACACGTAAAATGGCTGTAAAAATGAAGCAGGATGAAAGATTAATGGAAGCGGGATCAGAAAAATATTCAATTAGAACTCACAGGCCTGGACACATTATTCTGTTACTGTACATCTTGTCATTATCCAAATCTGTTGCTAAACTGTTGGCATTTGTCTTCATTATACAGTAAAATGGTATAATGTATAGGTTACAAATATGATGGAGGAAATGCCCTGGAATTATCACAATGCCTGAGAATGAAAAATACTTTAATTTAAATTATTGGTGTGCAGCATTTGAAAAGTGCACAGACAGATGTGAAGAGTGGAATGTGATTTTGTTCTGATACTGCCTTCAAAGTTTCACTTCAAAGGGGTTTTCAGGCTGAATCTTTCTCTGGAAGCCAATGTCAGGGATATGATACAAGACAGCAGCATTTGACATGTTTCTTGGCTGCAAGGAACCACAGCCTGATATCTTAGGTCAGGTTTTGGAGCTTTCTGCGAGCAGCACTCCTCCCATTTCAGGTGGGGAGCTGGTTAATGTACAGGTTATGACTTTTAACAATGAAATGAAATATGAGGTGGGAAAAAAGCTACTATCTCAGCCTAATTAATTAGACATAATTTAGTCTTAAAAATTGCACTGATCCATACCACAGTGTTACCTTTCAAGCTCGATTTTATGTTTGACTGATTATTATCTTCTAGAAAGAAGTTTTCAGGCTATTTAAATCGAACACTTGGCCTACTTCAAAACTGTCAGAGTCTGAAAATCGGTACCACTACATAATAAAGAATTTTATATTAGGATCAGGATATGAAGGAATATTTTACGAAAAGTTCAAATAAAACCTTAAATAATATTCAAGTACAAGTAGCCCAGTCTGGAGGATAGTCTTTCCCTTCCTAGAAGTTTATTAACTTTTATAGAGCTTCCTAAGAAATGCAGGACTACCTACGTAATCAGGAGTCTAAGCTTCCAAACTCTTCAGGAATTACGTGTCCTAAAAATAACGTGTACCTTCTAGGAGGGGGATGAGAAATCACATAGTCATCCATCAAGGATGCAAACCTGGAGCTGGTGGAAATCTTTCAGGTTAGCCCTGTGCTAGAGATTCTTTGTGTGATCTTCATCAGGTCTTGGTAGTTTTCTGGACTTCCTTTTACCACCTGAAAAATGAGAATAAGGAGGGAGGGAAGAAGAAAGGCTGAAAGGGTTATCCTAGCAGGAAGTCCTCTTAATAAAGCTTTTTCTTGTGTTGATCTTAGTCTCAATTTACATGTGTTATTTTGACATCAGATCAAATATTTGAATGAGATTTCACCTCTCTATGAGCATTATTTTATATTGCATTAGATTTAATGACATACAGCTGTCTGCTTCATTGTGAATGGTAGACATATTTTAAAGGGACAAAATACTGAAGCTGATAGGACTGGATCTATCATTTAGAGGATAATTCTAGTCTTAAACTTCATAAATGCTGTTAGAGTCTTCATGGTAATGCTTCAGTGCTGAATTGCACATTTAGAACCAGATGGCACAGAAAATTGTTAAGATGATACCAAATCTCTCACCTCTCAGTCACTCTTGGGTTGAATCCAGCCCTGGTTCAGAATAACCAAAAGTTGCTTCCACCTGACAGCTGTTTTGTGGCTTAGATATTTCCAAGTGGACAGATGTCCAGAACAGATAAAAATTATTAAAAAAATCACCTACATAAATAGAGAATTGCAGCAGAGGAGAGTTTATGGGCACTAAAAGCAGAGTCACTTCTCTGATCGTTGGATATGTGTGTTGCAAAATGGAATCTACACCTCTTTCTGGAGATGCCTGAAATGTCTAAATTCTGCTGTACTGCACATTAGTGTCTGTCAGTAAGCTTGTGTAGCTTCTTTCATGAGTTATAAATTCACCTAAGTGCACATAAGATGAAACACTATAATGTTTTCCCTCCCTTTGAAATAAAGCTCTGATCTTTACAGCTTACAAGCAAGCTCCCTGATGAACAAACAGTTCATTACAGAACCTGTATAATGGTTACTGTGTAGAAGTATATTTATAATGATGTGGGGATGCCAGGACTAAAGAAGCAAGATGATCTCCATGTTTTTTTAATCATTATTTCTTAGCATAGCGTGACTGGTACAAAAGCAAAATAATAGTCCCCATTCTACAGATAGGGCCAGAGGGGACCATCTATCATTCATAGCAATTAGATGTATATTTACAAGAAGTATGCATAGTATGAGATGTAAAACAGTGATTCTGACTACTTATCATTAATGCCAGGGGGAAACTTAATGCAGTAATTCATGTTTTAGCCTGAAACGTGGGAGGCACGTGTCCTTTTGCTGCTTTTTCCCAGACAGTTTTTTTTTTGTGTGTGTGTGTCTTTGGTCTAGTTCCTGTTCTTTCATTTCCTTAATGCAGATGAGGGAGTATATTGCTCCCATTCCTAAATGCAGCAGTGTGACTTAAGTTTATTTAGGTCTGTGTGTGAGTGCCTTGTGATGGGGACCAACAGAGAGAGCTCCCATTGGACCTCTTAGGAAAGAAAAGATGAGTGAGCCCGCCTGCGTTTGCTTTGCATTAGTATTTTTATTCCTATTTTTCTTTCTCACATGTCTGTGTTGATCCTGCACAGCTTAACAGTGGTATGTCCAACTTGCAGGTACAGTCAGCTGTCCAAAGAAGGGCTGTAAAGCTGGTGCAGGGTCTAGAGCACAAGTATTACGAGGAGCAGCTGAGTGAACTGGAGAAAAGGAGTCTGAGATGAGACCTTATCACTCTCTACAACTACCTGAAAGAAGCTGTAGCAAGGTATGTGGCAATCTTTTCTCCCAAGTAACAAGCAATAGAACAAGAGGAAATCACCTCAAGTTGTGCCAGGGTAGGTTTGCACTGGATATTAGGAACAATTTCTTTACTGAAAGGGTTTTCAGGCACTAGGACAGGCTGTCCAGGGAAGGGGTTGAATCCTCATCCTTGGAGGTATTAAAAAAAAATGCGTAGACATGGTGCTTAGGGACATGGTTTGTGGTGGACTTGGCTGTGTGAGGTTAACTGTTGGACTTGATAATCTTAAATGTCTTTTCCAACCAAAGACATTCCATGATTTTATGATTCTGTGACCGCCATACACTGCACTGCCTCATTAGCCAGAAATATTCCAGCCTGAGCCGGGGTCATGAGCCTCCTCTGGGGAGGAGCTATGAGCAGGGATGTGTTCTTTGGCTCCTGGTGTTGCCCTCTGTCACCTGGAGCCAGAGACATGGAGCTGCATGATGTAGCCAATAGACAAGGTGCTGCAACTGAGAAAAGAATGGGCATGGGCAACAGCACCTGATCTGCAAGTTCAACATGGCATCTCTCTCAGAGGGAAAGCGTGACTTTTGTACTCAGCACTACCAGTGGAGTGATTATCTGTGGTAAATGTGGCATGAAGGAAAAAGTTGCACACTTGCCACCCATTTGAGGATAATTATGTACTGATTAGTTGAGGAAAATGGCATCTGACACTGTCAGTTTTCTGAAGTGCCACATATTAGACCCCAAAAAGTAAACGAGTCACATATTCATTTTAATTTAAATGTTATCAAAAAGTGCTGTTGACTAAGAAGCCCATTAACAATAATCTGCTTTTGGAACAAATGAGCGAGTCAATTTATTGAACTGGACTAAAAAGCAAACCGGGTAACAACTGCCCACTGAGCAAGTATTTGATCTTTTAGCTTTCTCTGATTAGCAGGGGGAGGCATTCCCTGAATACTTCAGACTTCTATCTTCTTTCTCACCACCTCTTGGTTACTTGTAAAAACTGTCTCCATGGTGCAATCGGCATTTGCTCATCAAACTTAAAAGGGAGCTTTGCTAGCAGATCCAACTTGAAAGAAAACATTTATAGAGAGATCAGTTGCCAGGTACCATTATTTTCTTTTGTGCCTCAGCTGTTAAAATCTTTGCACAGGATGGGCTGTTTTCCTTGGAGATCTGGCTATTTTACACAAAGAGCCTACTGAGCAAGATTTGGGGATTGCAGGACAAGCTACTCGCAATAAAAAATTACGTAGTTGCACAAATTTACCTTTTAAAGTTAAATAAGTTAAATTCACTCTTTTGGACTGATTGCTGTGTGCTAAGGAGCATTAAACTGGCCAGGGATTTCCTGAGAAGTATTCTGCCTTTATAGGAGGTCTCAATATGCACACAAAGCTGGCAATGACCACTTAGCTACTGCTTGTACAGGTTTGATGTGCTACATTTTGCTTTGCTCTCAGCATCAGAAATCCAACCAGCCCTGCTGCAGCCCTAACCTCTCTCTGGGCTGTTTTGAGGAGCCACATCTGGCTGCACTCTGTGGTCTTGCATTGCTTTGACTGCACAATGGTGCTGATGGTCATTTAGCCTGACAGAATTTGCAAAATCCCTTCTCCCCTTCCTTTTTTTATTTGCTGGTGAAAAAGGCTAAAACCTTTGCTATGTGGGTGATAGGCATGGAAATGCTTTATCATTCCAGAAAAAGACTTTTTTTTTTTTTTCCTGAAATGAATTATATCACGTAAATAAAACAAACTGGACTTATTCTTATACATCCAAATGACAGTACCAATGGGTTACTTGTCTTTTCCCAGTCAGGAGTGCAAAGCTTTGGTTTTCTCCTGAATCCATCAGCAAGCAGAACGTGTCCGCTTTCTTGGAAGCAGAACAGCGTACCAGGTCCAGAAGCCCTCCAGATGTCTTTCTAAAAGTTCTGCTTTAACGGTTGTGATCCAGGAAGGAATTTCTATAGCAATTCTGCCAACTTCTGTCTGACAGAACATTTTAGGTGGGAAAATGAATCCTGTCAAAAAGGCACTGATGCCTTTTAAGTCCTACTGTGGACAATAGACACATCTGTCACTTACTGTTCAGGGGGCATGGCATGTTGAGCAAAACTGAAAGTCAATGAGATTTAGTGTACTTCAGTCATTCTGAAAACAATATCCAGTGACTACTGGTCCAGAAGTTCACCCATGAGTGTATTTAGGGTGGAAAGAGCAGCAGCTGCTACTGAAAGGGGAATGATTGATGCTAAAACTGTTTTCCAGGTTTCTTAATTGTTCACATTTGGTCAGTCAGTATTCTTTTTAGGAATCTAAATGTTTATGAAGATTAAGTTTAATTATATAAATATCATCTACTCTGCAAACAGAATCTAGAGGATTCTTGCATTGTATTGTGAAACATTTTGGAAGATTAGGCTGGAAAGAAAGTAGTGAAAAACTAGAGGAATGACTACAGAAAACTTTAAAATATCTTTTTAAAAAATTAACTTCAGCACAAAATTTTCTTATCTTCAGCAATTTAAAAGTACTTGTATTCGTATCAGAACATTTGTAATTATTTCCAGTGGAAGTATTGCAGTCAGTAGTGGAACTCTCAAAAGAATTAATGTAATGTAATCCCATTATGTCTTATCTGCAGTCCATTATCAGGGAAGACTGTTGACTCTGTAAGAGTATTTTCTCTGCTAAGCATAATCACATCTTCAAATGTTAAATGCTATGATAAAATAGCATCTAGAAATCTATGTTACTTTCCTTACTCTCTGCTTCATTTGATGAGACACTAGTGACTTTTCAGTTGCATGTACTGAAGTCTTTTGGTTGTTCTTTAAAAAAATGTGATATTTTAGTGGGTTTTAAGTGGTTGTGTTTGATTTTAGTTTTGAATTTGTGTTTCTTGATATTAGTTTCCATGGATGTCCCAATCCAATTCCACTGACCAGTGCATTTCCTCATGCATGCATCTTTTTTGTGAGACCAATGGGTGTTTTCTTGCAGAGGATGCTGGAACAGCATCAGCCCAGCATGCCATCACCTCCTCTTCAGCTTACAGGAATGGGGATCCAGCCCAGAACTAAAACCCTTTATCTTCACTAGAATAAGACATGAGTGCCCAGCAGCCCTGAAAGAGGCTGATTTCTGGTGCAGTGATGCCTCCTTACCCAGCCTACATGGTGATAGGGGGAAGAGTAGATAATCTGAGTTACAGACTGTGATCACTGCAGTCACTCCCAGCACAGGACAGGAGTTGGTTTACAGATGGGTTTTTCCTCCTACTCTCAAGAAAGGAAGGCCTGCTTAAACCTGCCTGGTTATCATTTGGAAATGATAAGCAGAAATAGAGCTCAACGAGGATGCAGACCATTTATTTAATTTTTCTGTGTATTTCTGTGGTAACTCAGCTAGCATTTGGCAAAAACTCATAGGAATTTATTTGGTCTGTTTGCTGATAATTGATGACTGGCAACAAGAGATGTAAAACCTGTGAAATATACTGAGCATGGGAGAAGCTACAACCTGTGATATAGATAGATAGATAGATAGATAGATAGATAGATAGATAGATATAGCATTTATGGGCTAGATTTTTAAATTTTAGTAATTTCTTAGTATTGCAGGAGTGGGGAACATGGTGTCTCAGCCAGTCATTCAGGATGTAAGTGCTATAGATAGCAAACTCACAAATAGACTTTAAGGTCCAGGAAAAGGTCTTGCCTTTAGAGGATCATCTATTCCTTTTTTTTTTTTTTTTTTTTTTTAATATATATAGCATAATAAATTTTAATAACATGAATCAGTGTGTTTGGACTTGAGGAATCTTTTCCTCTTAACACATAAGAAATTGATTAGCCATCCTAATTAATTAGCAGGGACATCATCAAATATTTTCTGCTAAGAGTCTCTTTAGGAGGAATGTACCTCTGGAGTTCTGTTTGTTTGTTGGTTTTGGTTTGGTTTGGTTTTTAAGTGGATAAGAAAGCAAAATTTGGAGGATAAATGGACTTCAAAATGATCTTTTCCCAGTGAAGCTCCTAAGTGTCCATGGAGGAGGAGATGAGACCATTGAGAATGAGGACTAAAAAGTTACTGGAAGGACTTTGAAGAGTGTTGCTCTTGTCCCTGCGCCCAGGCACATCATCACTGTGATAGAAACCCTATTCTCCACCTCAGTCCCCAGCACTAATTACAGCAATGTGTCTGTGGTCATGAACCTGTTTGCACTGTGGCAGCATGATGCTTGGTAATGCCACATGAAAGAGTTTTTTTGGAATTGATAAAGGTGACCAGGCATTGTGCCTTTTTTTTTTTTTTTTTTTTTTTTTTTTTTTTAATTCCCAAAAAAATTGAATGTGTCAGTTAGGATAGGTAATCTAGGTATGTGAAGCCAGGTATAAGTTTCCAGATCCTCTCTGGGGAACCAGGTGCCCACCAAACTATAATGAATAAAACCAGCCAATACTCATAAACTCCATTTTTTTTACGATAAGTTGTACCAAGAAAACAACACCCGAAATGACAGCAAATGTAAAAGTGTCAAAATTCCCCATCATTCTTGCAGGCAGTGGCAAGAAAATATGGATTGTAACCATGATGAACTGAAAACAACATTACCAAAATAACTGGAATTTACTCATTACCTGCTAGAGTGCAGCTATTACAGTAGTATACAGAGTATACAGAGTATTACAGAGTATAGCTGGAGATGTAGATATGTTTTGAATGCACAGAACAGTTCAAGACCAGGGATCTTGCAAATACACTTCTGAAAACTGCTTCTTTTTGTTTTGTCTTGACTTACTTTAGTCTGTCCCTTTCAGAAGAACTCATTTCTTTTAGCAAAAGTAAATTTTAGGAAAAAAGAAAATAGATCCTCAACTGGATATGGCACCAGATGTGTAAATTCTGGGTTCCACCTACCTTTGAGAACAATAAGGAAAGTTAACAGTGGAAAGTGCACTTTAGAGTGTTACATTTTGCTACAGAGCATGAGAGTCAAACTATCATCTGGAGGTGAATTAAAAACTGAAGAAAATTTATGTGTGTGTCACAGAAATGTTTTCTGATGTTTCTGAAACATGAATTAAAGAGTATGCGATTTCTCCCCTTAAAAGAGAATGTATTATCTATACTTGATAGAGCAATTAACACAATTTCATTTTCCTTTGAAAGTAAAAATTCCTTTGACCATGCTCTTTAACAACAAGCTTTTTGTTGAATTTGATGTTATCTGTCACCGAGGTTAAAAAAGGGAAACAATCCCTGCTGGTAATACAATAGAAAGCTTTAACCTAAAATCAATATTGTTTTAAAGACAATTTGCTTTAATTAGACTGAGATGGTAACATGACTGATCTCTCAAGAAGTAAATTAGCCTTCTGTATATATGCAGAAGTTTAGTAAATGTTTCATTAAAACTGGGAACTCACCTCAGATCAAGCAATCCAAGCTGAAAAACTTGAGTTTGCTGCTGGCTGATCTGGTAATATCAACAGTAGAGTTTCGCATTTGCAAAGAATCTCATTCTTCCCTGGTCTTCTGTTTGTTTATGTCAGTGATTTAGCATAAAACATAGTAAAGGAAAAAGAATGAGTCAGTGCAGTGGAGTTACTGTCAATGTGTGTTTTGTCCTTGATGCATGTCTGGGCTGAAGAAGACTGTGGGGTTTTTTATGGTTGTTCAAATTAATGTGATATAAAATAACATTGGCATATATTGACTTTAACTTGTAGCAGTCTATCTGAAGGAGGACACTGGAATCTATCAGCAGAAGGTTTTTTTCTTAGGATATTCACTTTGAATAAAACCTTTGTATTATGGTGGAAGTAAAGTGACAGGTGAAGACATGATTTGTATGGATGAGTGATGAAGATGAAGTAAAACACATGCATTTTGTAGATGTTTCTGGTGCATTAACACAAAGATCCCTTTACTTATGTGTTTCTGGAAAAAAAAGAAGAGGGCAAGCTGCTTCAATTCAAGGACACAGATATCACCAAGATCAGTGCTTTTCTGAGGTAAACAGAATTTTTTTTTTTTCCTACAAGCTATTAACTCATAAGCAGAGAAAACTATCAAAAGTCCTGCCCAAAGCCTACTGGTACGATGGCATCAGAAAATTTGCTTCAAAAGAAGGGCACAGTTTCCTTGTCATTTGTACTAGAGGTAACCTAGATTTATTAGCCAAAGTCATTGACTGATTTGCCAAAAATGGATACATTTTAAATCATTGTTGTGCAGGCATAACTACTCATAGTATTGCAGGCATGTTCTCAGTCCTCCTCCAAAGCACAGGAGTGCTTTGTGATCTAGAGATAATTTTTTTTAGAAAAATACTTTTTGTTTTGCATGATCACATGTGGAATGTGACACTGAAAGTCATTAGTTTTATACAGATGTAAAATGCAGTGCTCGAAGTTGAATGTATCTATGTATCAAACATTCAGTCAATGACAGAAAAAGCAGTGTGTGATTGCTCACAACGTGGGAGAAGGGACATGGCTGAATTTGTTGTCTGAAAGCTCTATTTGTGTTAGTGATTGAGTTTTGGTAGCCAGTGATTGTTGAGCATGCCATAATAATCAGCTCTTGGATTTCCACAAATATACTAAAAATCACTGTCACATTTATGTATGTAGATTTTTGACTAGATGGTAAATAGGCCATGAAACTGATCAAAACAAAGGCTTGATGGAGAAAATGTGTGGAGATTTTCCTGAGTTTTTAGTGAACATTACATTGGAACCTAACCATCTCTTCAGACTCCCTTGGGCCAGAGGGGGAGAATCAATATAAAATATGACTTCTGAGAAATGAGGTGAAAAGGGCAGCAATGAAACTGACTTAAAAATCAAATTGCTATAGCATTTAGAGATACCGATAGCTTGCTCGCTAATACTCCAACAATAAAAAAGCAGATAAGTGGTGCCAACCCTTCCTGCCTTTTCTGTGCCATCAAGTAAATCAAGAAATTTTGTTACCTCACTGGGTATTTAAAATGATGAGGCATTCATGGGTAAACTCAGAAACCGGGGTGTCGGTGACACTCATGGTGGAAAACAGGCAACTGAGACAAAGCTTTGGCAGGAAAAAAGATTTTGCAGGACACCCAGCTGTTTTATTTATTTATTTATTATACTTTAATTCTCCCCAAACCTTTTTATGTTAACAAGTATTAGCATCACTTCATGTTAATATTGTTGTGGAATTCATCTGCTTTCGCATTGCTGCAGTGTAGCATTCATAACAGTCAGCTTGGAACATCAAATGAAATGATGCCACTGAAATGTCTGATAACTCTTTCATCATTCACTCCAGACCTGTGGGTGAGGAAGGATCACCTTCAAAACTGCAAATGGATCGGATCCTGCTCTGCTGGTTGATTTGGTTGACCTCAGGGATAACTAATCCCCAGATGTGTTAGATTTGTAATGCACCTTTTTTTGCTGTGCTGCCTTCAGGCTGTCTGATTTAGGAATTTGAAAATAATACCAGTTGCAAATGTAACTCCCAGTCTTTGGGTTCAGCCTCTATGACACGTGGTCTGTGTGACCTTGGACATTCACTTAATCTCTCTGTGCATTATCCTTTTCCTTGCTTTTCTCAGTTCTGATTGTACTGTCTCCAGGGCAGAGGACCCTGTTGCTTATCACAGTACAAGGGTATCCAGCCACTATTGTTATGCAAACTTAATTATGAAGTGAAGCTATTAACACTAAATGACTCATAATGGTGGAGATTTACTTTTAATAACTCTTCTCTGTTTAAAAATAGGCTTCCTACCCAGCCATTTCCAAGTGAAAGAGCATGGACTTGAAACTGTGTTGGGGGAAGAACAATGGCACCTGCTGGGATTTTCAGAAGGTTATAGGTTGGGTTTGTGCCCTTGTAAGATTGACCCTAAAAGTTTTGCTGCCTAAATTAGGCTTAAGCAGTGTCTCAGCTATTTGCATGAAGTTACACCATGGTCATAAAACAGCCAAATGGTGCCTCCAAGTTCACCTCTCATTCTGGTAAAGAAGCAGCTCATTGGGTCATTGCCACTTTCTCAGCCATCAGAAAAAGCTGCTCTCCTCTTCCAGGTATCTTTCCCTGAACTTCTGACAAAACTTGACTCTGTTTACATATCTGTCTTTCTGCTTGTTCTGTTTCCCTGAGCCTGTTTCCACAGAGACCAGAAAAAGTCTGGAAAAAAAAAAAAGTACTTTTTACAGGTGTAGATTCTTGGGTGGTGGTAGGGGAGAACATCACAGTAGCTGGAGCTTGGATAGGTGACTTTTCCATGGCTGAATTTTCCCCTGCACGTCCCTGCTGTTTTCCTCATTTCCCTATTGTACAGCAGAATATACTGCTATACAATTATTGAGAAACAAATGGGATAGATTTTAAGAAAATATCAATCTCAATACTTGATGAAGTAAATGAGCAGCTAAGTGAAATTTCCTGAGGCAGTAAAAAAAAATTCCTAGTGCAGTGAAAGATACAAGACATGTTACTTCTCAGGCCTACTACTGATGTTTACATCCTATAACTACCTTGTCAGCATAAGAAATGGTGGTGGTGATGAACAATTGCTGGCCAGAGCTTCCTCTGGCATTGAGATGCACATTGAAAATCATGCACCTTTTGATATAACCCACTTAAAGTTTTCATATCTTTGATTAATGAATCTTATAAATCTGAACTCTTAATAACTTTCTCCTGCCAGTATCTCCTGGCCTGCCAGCAGATGCATGCAGCAAGAAGGCCATTGTCTACTTTGCAAGTGTAATTTAGCCGTGTCTTTTTGAAAGTTAGACACAGATTTTTCTTGGGGTTTCGATACAGGTGTTTTTAATGTGCTTTCTGCAATGTGGCCGTGTCTAGCTGGCAGTCAGAAGTGTCTGTAAGCTGCTTTTTTCCCCCTTTTTGTTCAAGTATTCATTCTGCATCTGGCATCTCAGCAACAGGGACTGTCCAGTTTGCGAGTGGGCACTGTTCCATCACAACAGACGGGGAGGAGTGGAGACAGACAAAAGATCATATGGAGTAGTCAGCTAGAAAGTGAGGTGGTGAACCGGATCAAGTGGCATGGATTTTTCTTAATTGTGTTTCTGGGTTTGGTTGGTTTTGTTTTTTTTTTGAAAATCCTTACAAATTCCTTTACAGGGCAGCCATAGCCATAACTGAGAGTAACACTGTACCCTGAGTGAATGTAAGGTTTGAAACTGAGTTTCACCCCCCTTCCCAGCCTCTGAATTCTTGTTCAGGGGATTAAAAAAAGACCACTCTATTTTCTGTACTTGGTTTCCATGCCTGTGTCTGCAGTGTATTCAGAAGAACTCTTTTCAGTGGTTTTGACATAAGGGCTTATACATCAGTATGAAGAACTGATGTCTAACTGTAACTCTTCAAAGTGGTGAAAAGCTTCCAAATTTTAAGCTAGTTACATGGCTGATTAGATTGGAGTCTAACAGGTAATTTAAAAACCAACAGCCTCTGCTTATGTTACCAAAATGCAATCTGGGCACAGAGTTTGTAAAAATGTTTTACTCTGGGCACAGAGTTTATAAAAATGTTTTATCTGGAGCTGGTTTTTTTCCTTTGTTTCACAGTATTTGTTCTGAGCTTTTCCAAAACCCTTTCTGTTATAAGTTGCAGTGTTAAGTGTCATAGGGTACAGAAGGTTTTAAAAAATAACCCAACTTCTATTTCTTACCTTTTTCATTTCCTTGCTTTTCTTTTCAGTCCTTGCCAGTTCCATCTCCTCTTTCCTTTGCCCTTCACTAAGCAAGCACAATTTAATCAGATTTGTAGAGAGATAGGAAAGCAGAAATTGAGAAACAGAGAAGAAAAGCAATTCAAAATGCTTACAGGTTACTAGTGCACCTTACAGGCAATGTGAGCACATTTTGAGGGGCTTGTATTTCTTCTTCTAATCCAGTGGACCACTTGAAATTGTTATGTCAAGCAAAGTTTTGGGTGGACCAATATTTTCCTTCTTGGTTTTTTTGGGGTTTTTTTGTTTTGGTTTGGTTTTGGGTTTTGTTTTGTTTTGTTTTTTGCTTTTTTTTGTGTGTGTGTTTTTTTTGTTTTTTGTTTTTTTGTTTGTTAATTGTTTGCTCTGTCTTTGCAGAACTTTTGGAAGCTATTTGGTTCTTAATGGTCTAAACCCCCCTCCATTTTGGTAGGTTGCAATGACCTAAATTTGCATGTTTTACAAAGAATTTATATTCCAAACAAAAAAATATTAAAGCTCTCTCTTCTCTAAATTTGACTGCTCTATGCAATTTTTGCTCCTTATCAGTGTATCCATCTGATCACTGATAAATATGACAGGTTGTGTTTTTTATTATTTTTAGCAATCCATAACTTCTATTCAGAAAAGTTGCTGGCAAAAATTACCTGTCTGGGGTGAAGAGAATTTATCCCCATGAAACACCCTGTCTTGGCAAGATGGATAGTAGAATTTGGAGCTGATTTTTAAGCTCCAGTATGCATTTTAAGTGCATGCCAGGTAAATAGAGGAGCTCCTTTACCATCCCACAAAATTACTTTTCTTGAAGTTAAACTTCAGTTTTTTATTTTACAGAGTTAATTTCTAACCTGTTATTTAGAACACACAGACAAAAAGAAAACCAAGCACCCTTCAAACAAAAAATTAAAAAAAATCAAACACAACTCCCCAACACCCCACAAAAAGAAAATAAACAAACAAAACAATAACCAAAAATTAAAACAAAATAAAACAAAAAACAAAACAAACAAAACAAACAAAAACCCCAGTTTCAGCAGAGCTGGCAATTCTTGACCCTTCCCTTCTGCTAAAGCTTTTAAACTAGGTGGATTTTGTCAGCCCTGTACTGTGGAAGTGTTGCCTTATTTTGTGTCTCAAATGTGGAATATTTCAAAGTTCTGTGCCTCTTTATTTTTTTTGAGAATCTCAAATATTCTCAAATATTCCAATATATCTAAATATAATCTCATATAATTTTTTATCTCTTCCACAGGGAAAAAAAGTATAACTAGAATGCATCTTGCAGGCTTGAGAACCTGCTATGCAAATAAAATAAACCTGACAGGCTGGTATCCATACTCTGTTGAAATCAAATCTGCCATCTACTTCTCTGAGAAAAAGTCTTCAACTCAGATGTTTAAGCTGAACTTATAACCCCAAAGATCATGAATTTGTGTGTGATTTTTGAATGCTTGGAGCTGACATGTCCATAGTTTCTCTAGAAATCTTCCTTTGTATTTTCAGCCAGCTGAAAAGAGAATTTGCCGACGATAATGGAATGTAAGAAAATATGTTAAGTGCAGATACTGACCCTTAGCTTCTCCATATTCTTCTCATTTTATATGGCTTTGGGGAAGCTGTTGCAAAAGGTGGTTAAATACCTTCTTTTTTACAGATGTAGATTGGAGAGTCTTCCTCTTGCGAGTGGAAGAAGGCTTTTTGGCTGCAACGTCTGGTGACTTTACTGAGCTCTTGAGCCTTTCATCTCAGTTTCTTAGGAGAGCTTTACAGCTGCCATTTGTAATTTTGACTGACCCTGTTTTGCATTTGGAACTCTATTGATTCCATGGCTTTTGAACAGCCACCATGAAAAGTGATATGCAGGGACCATTAATGGCATTAATGTAGGTTTGAAATCTTGGCATTATGTAGCATACCAAGCACAGCTGGTTTCAGGTTTAGACTTATTCATCTCAGCTGCTGCATCCCTCCTATCAATAACTATGTGACTTCAAGGAAGAAGTGGCTTTCTTCTGTGTATCCTGGTGCATTTTTTTCCTTCCTTCATCTTTCCAAAAGTCCTGCAGTGGTAATTTGGAGTTTATGGAGGGTGTGTTGTGTGTTTTTTCAGTCAATGGGGGAACAAAACAATTTAGTTTTCACCTTGCATGATAAACCATACAATTCTGCAGCAGTATCTCCAGGTAACTCATAGAATACATCTAGTAACAGTCTCATTTGTTAGAAATATGTGAGCTGTATCTGTTGCTATGCAGAGATATCAATAGTTTCATATATATATAACTATATAAATAAAAAATATAGAGGCAGTTACTACAGGTGATTTTTTTAAAAAAAATTCTTTGTAACTTTTATTCCAGAAAGAAGTTTAGCAGAGAAGATCAAAATATTTTTACAGCCTTGCTGATACATTACCCCAGAAGTCCTGCCCACTGAAGAATGATTTTACTATGTTCATTATATATGTTAATTAACATAATCTCCCAGGCCAGCAGTGACAATGGAGGAAGACAAATCCTTGGTGCCTTGGGAATTGCACAGGTACTGTCATTCTGGTGAGCACTAGGCTTGTTCTGCATGGCAGGGAATATACTGTAGCTGCTGCTTTGTCTGGATCAGAAAGGTGCAGCTAAAATCTGTTGGTTCACAGGTATCAAAAGGTGGACTTGTAAACACCCTTCCCTTGTGCAACATTTTCTGTATCAAAACATGCTGGCGAAAAGCAGCAAGATGCTTCATTTGTTCATAATACATAAAAGGTAGGATTTTTGTTTTCAGAGTACATTACTTGTGTTTGCAGAGATGTTTTCAGAAGAGCAGGGGGTGGTTTGGGGCAAGGAGCCAGATGTTCTGGTAACTGCTAGTGCTGGGCAGAGCAGGAGTAGAGCTGGGGAGGGAGCAGCAAATAGTTTCTCTCCATTTCTGTGCAGCCTTGTTTCTGTGCAAAGCCACTGCCACCCTGCAGCAATATTGGGTGGATGTTCAGTAGTCAGTGGCAGTCACAGAGAAGAAACTGAGCTGAATTTGATCTCTTTGCACACTGGGAATAGCAAGCTGAGGTGTCAGGAGTATTTCATGGGTCACAGTTGTGTACTATTTAGGGCTGTTTGTTAAGCACTGCACTTGACAGAAAGCTACTTTGGTTACCAGAGGTCTGGAAGTGACTTCAGCAGCACACAGCAGTAGCCTTGGTGTGGGTTGGTACGGTTTCAACTGGTGTTTTGGATGGGGCTTTGCAGTCTTGGGAGAGGAAGGGAGAGAAAAAAATTGATGTCCTAGATGAGAATATGTTGAAAGCAAGCTCTTCACTAAAGGAAGAGAAATAGCTACAGTAAGAACGTTTTAGTTCATGATGATTTTGATGCATGTGAAGAGTACAGTAACTTCCATCACATCTCTTGGAATAGCAGCATTTTTATTCCCACTGTAAAAATGACCTAAAAAGGGGCTGGAGGCTCTTTGGAGGCACTAATACAGTGATGTAAATATCCTTCATTTTTATTTTACTTTTTTATTATTTTATTTTATTTATCTTCCCTTTATTTGAGGGGCAAGAGATCACCAGGTCACAGGATGTCTGGGCACATCATTGTGGAGTTTACCAATTGGTCCTCAGCCTCTTTAAGTGTCAATTACAGGGTTATAGGGAAGGGCATGGTGCTGGCTCTGGATATTCTTTTTATGTGAATGATAGGAGATTGCATGTCATCATTGAGAAGCAGACAAGGGTGGGAAATAGAGTAAGAATTTCAGACAAAGAGGAAGGTACACGAAAAGAAAGGGCATCCCAGGACAAAATCTGTTCCCACTGCAGAAAATGGAAGAAGCCCTGGTGCCCTGCACAGAAGATGCTCTTTTTAGAGTATGGTCAGTCAGATGGTGCAAAAATTTTTAAAGATTTGAAAATACATTGGCCTGATTATACTGCAGAAGACAGTTACCGTGACTGTGATTAGAGAAGAATTAACAACATGGAAGTACCACAGGAATTACCAAACAAAAACAAAGGGTTATGTTTAGCAGCTGGTGTATAATGCTGCTTATGGTTCAGTAGGTGACTTTGTTGTCTGGTACCCTAAAATCAGATCAGGAGGAGGCATCTTCTGATAATGCTTATTGAGAAAGGAATTCCTTAGGCTTTCCCTGCTGCACCCTGGTGTTTAGCACAGTTAGTTGGCAACGTTCTCTTCATTTTCTAATGGATGTTGTTGGAGACCATCAGAGAGCTGAAACTAGGAGGTTGGAATGGAGGTTGGCAGTGGAGCTATACACAAGATGACCTATACAGGATGAGTTGCTGCCTACACAGCTCCCAGATACAACCCTTCCTCTAGAATCCAGGGGCAAAGTGTTCAGTCATTTAAATAGAAACATGATCTGTACACACTTTTAGTGCCTTAGATATGATTTGGCTAACATTCTGTTCATGTTTCGGTCCAGCTAATAAGAGCAGCTTTGACAATAGAACTTCTGAATTGTAATCTAGCTCTTTTTTTATGTGCAGTAAAAAGGAGCTAGAGATTATTTAGTATTACTTATAAATAAAACTCATATGTTTCATCTTTGTAATCAGGGTTTGCCAGGTAATGGTGATACCTTTGAAAACATACTAGCTCCACAAACATAAGTGGTAATCATAAAAGCACTTTCAGATTCCAGTTGTTCCCATTCTTACAATTTATGACCTGAAAAGGCAATTGCTGAATAGGTTGGAGAAGCAGCTGAATAACCTCTAAGTCTAGTCATGTTTCTCCTGCATATTCTTTTTTTTTTTTTTAAGGTACAGCTATTAACCAGAGCTTTATTTCCTCTAATGCTACTTTCTAGGTAATGAAAAGAATGGTATCATTTGTCCATTTGCAGAGGATAGTGTAAGCAGCAAAAGCCTAGATGCAAAACATTTTTTGGATTTATGTAAGTAGAGGTTGTCTTTTGTTTGTGAAATCTATATGAAGCAAATTGTTTTCCAGTTTGAATTAATGTACCTTATAATTCCCTATCTGCCTACACTGGATTGTTCCCTCTTCAGGACACACAGAGAAATAAAACTGGTGCTGTTTATACTTGTTTCTCTGCAGGGCAGATCCCATTCACTAATTCCTTTTTCTCTTTTCAGCTTATGTTCTTTCTTGACATAGGCTCTTTTGGGTCATCCTGCCCCATACTGCAGTGTGAGCCCCATCTTGCACATGGACTAGGAATACAAAAAAGTGGAAAAATACATGGTTTTGCGCTCCTATGTATACTAAGTTTTTTTGCCTTTCTCAGGCACCTGAGATTGCTCATTCTTCATTTTACATCTCCTGGCTACTGATTTTTTTTTATTTTTTTTTTAAGAAAAAGGAGATGTAGTCATCTCCAGAGGAAGCAGTTTACGAGATTTTCTATTTCTAAAAAAATTTCTAAAAATTTCTAAAAGTTCTAGAAAAAATTAGATTTTTTTTCCTTTTTCCTTTTAAATCAAAATTCCAAACAACCCCAATTATGGTACTCAAACTGAATGAGAGATATGACATTTTAATGGCTTTTTGTGGTGAATTGCAGAAACCTTAGAGGCTTTAAAAATATCTTTGCTAGCAGTTTTGACCCTTTTGACCCTCTAGTTCTGCAGAAAGAAGGCTTTGCTGTTTCCAGCTGGGCTCTGTGCCTTCCTGGGGAACAGCTTCAGACAGGTGAGTCCCTCCCTTGTTTGCTATAGAAGTGATACTGACACAGTTGCCTTTAAGCTGAGCTGGCTGACTTTGCACTGAAACACCACCTGAGGACTCAAAAAGCCTAATTCAGGTTTTCCAGAGGAAGCAGGAGAGGGAAGCATCCCCTGCCAGCTGTGCCCAGAGCTGGCTGCAGCCAAGGCAAAGGTGCACTGGGAACCTCTCTGGGCTGAGCCCCAACACCTAAAGTGGGACTATACCTGCAGGATACTCCAATGAGTGGTCAGCCAGGAGTGAAAACCATAAGTACCTAGGCAGATTGGCAAACGTTTTCTACTACCCTGGTCTTCCTTGGCACCATTGCTTGGATGGTGGTGGCTTGAAGGTGTGTGTCATGCCTTAAAGCCTGTTCAAGGAAACAGTGAAAGAAGCATCAGGTGCCAAGAGGAGGCCAGTTTTACCCCGGAGCCAGAGGGGGGAGAAGGGGTGCCTGTGGGGGTAGTAAATCAGAGTGCTTCAATCAGACATTCAAAATAGTACTGATGATATTCAGCCCATCTTCTGCCATTATAATGCAAAGGTTAATCAATTTGAATGTTAAAACTGTTCTTATTTTCCAGCCAATATCTTTGAAATATGTGGTGCTCTCATCGTCATCCAGGGTTAACAACATGACAAGTTTGAACTTCTAAAAGCAAGACACCTTGTAGTCATTGGAGAGCAGAAAAAGGTCACAATACTTTGTACAAATAGGAGCCATGTAGATTTCCAGGCCCATAATTTCCCTGCTTTTCTAAATAATTTCTAAAGAAGAGAATAAATGGGCCAAATTGGTGAGAAGAAGAACTGTTCTGCTTGTATGCACAGCATAAGAGGTGACCACATAAAAAGAATTATCCATATAGGCTGACTCTTGCAGCCTTGTTCCAGTTGGCACAACATCATGATTTCATTTGCTTCCTAAGAACGAAAACACATTGGGACAAATTCAACATTCTGCCTGACTCTCTCTACTCTTTTGGCTAGAAGTTATTTTTTGATTGCAAAGAATAGTTGGGAATGGGAAAATGTATTGGTGTCAGTGTTCCCTTGGTCACTGTACGGCAAAGGAAAACTCAAGTATTTACTTTTCTGCTGTGCCTGCTATTGTCCTTGGGGACAGCTGAAACTTTAAATCAGAGCCCTAATTGACACTTGGATAACCATGAAATACCAAAAGCTTCAAAAGGAGCTTAAGAGAGTAGTTGTTGACTTTTCCCTACTCTGTCCTGTGCTATTCACAGCACACATATAACAAGGATTTGGGAGGTAGAGTTATCAGCATTAAATCTTGGTGTGTGACTAGCTCAGACTTCATAAGACCAGGTAACCCTGAGCAAGGAGCTGACACCAAAGTCACAAACACAGAGCAAATTACAGTGTGCAAGTAAGTGATTGGAAGCGTGACAAGATTTGCCCTGACTCATCCATTGGTGTTTTTGCTGTTCTTCAGGTAAGCCTTTAGTGCTTGTGAGAGTTGTGTTGTCATTTACAGCTTTTAAAAACTCAGATAGCCTGCCAAATGTTTACCTGTTCATGTGCCCACAGCCATTGCAGTCAGGAAGGATGGAAGAACAGATAAATGGATGAATGCTACTTCTGTGAGACTGGAGGCAGAGAGGGTACCAGCTTGTCTGGTACTATGGCACATCTCAGAGCAATTAGGTTGACTAACAGCTGCCTCCACTGCTCCCCCCTTTCTGTACATATTTTGAACATATTCATAGAATGGTTCAGGTTGGAAGGGACCTCAAAGATCATCTAGTTCCAATCCCCTTGCATGGGCAGGGACACCTCTCACTGGAGCAGGTTGCCCAAAGCCCCATCCAACCTGGCCTCGAACACTGCCTGGGGGTGTCCACAATTTCCCCGGGGAACCTGTGCCAGTGTCTCATCACCCTCATAGTGAAGAATTTCTTCCTAATGTCCGACCTAAATCTACCCTCTTTCAGTTTTAAACTGTTCCCCCTTGTCCTATCACTACATCCCCTTGTAAAAAGTCCCTCCCCAGCTTTCCTGTAGTCCCCTTCAGGTACTGGAAAGTTGCTATAAAGTCTCCCTGTAGCCTGATCTTCTCCAGGCTGAACAACCCCAACTCTCTCAGTCTGTCTTCGTTGAAGAAGTGCTCCAGCACCCTGATCATCTTTGAGGCTCTCCTCTGGACACAACTGTTCCATGTCCTTCTTATGTTAGGTCCCCAGAAGTGGACACAGTAATCCAGTTAGGGGTGTTATGTGAGCATATTGTATCATTTTACAAGGAAAACCAATACTATTACATAGAATCATTTATATGTCATTGAGCCTGGACTGAACCTCTACTGTTTGGAGTGGACTGTTTGGGTTATAGAGTTGTTTTCTTATAGCTGTTTAGGTAGCCTCGTGTCCATTTTGAGAGGCTGATTCTTCAAGAGGTATGCCATTGAAAAGGTATCTATAGAGGGAGATCCAGCTATTATGGAAGAGCAGGGAGTGCAGCTTTACAAGGTCATTTTCCTTCCTGTACGGGAGTGTCCATTTAGGGAGTTCCCATACCCTCCAGAAAACTACTACTCTGCAGAGCTTAGAGCAGTGCTGAGAGATCCTGCAGTCCTGCTTCCATAACACCACTGTCATGATCTGCAAGCTCTTCAGCTTTCTCTTCAAACTCCTTCCTCACCCTCTCCTGTGTCTACGTATTCAGGTACATACAGAAATAATATCAGCAAACATAAAGGTAAAATAATTAACACAGCAAAAAATAGTGGTGTGAACTACTTTCTAACATGGATTAAGTTCCTTGTGAGCCCCAAAATATCTGTATTTTACTAACTGTATTTTAGTAACTTGTTCTCTGAAAGTGTACTTGAAGTAGATTCTGGTTTGTTTGGAGTTTATTTGTGCTTGAGTAATCTCATGTGCAGTATTTTCAGCCTGCATCCATTGACAGGTATTTTTCATTTACTTTTAAGATGCAGAAATTCAGCATAAAGTTTGAGTTAGGCTCAGTTTTTCTGAGTCATGGCTGCTATCATTGGTTTGGATGACAAAGGACAGTGACAGACGGGCAACCTCACTGACATCCAGGGGTTGCCCAACTCTGGAATCTGGCAAGTAATTCAGGTGGCAATGTGGTGTGTTATGGAGACTAGGAAGCCCACCCATTCCTCTATTTGTCTGTCTGTCTCTTTCCATGACGGGACTTTGAGGAAAGGGCCCTTTTAGTTTGTGTAAGTGGAAAGTGCCCGTTTTGCACAGTTATATCCTGAGAATGGCATTTTGGTGACAGATTCCTTTTGATGACTGATTCCTAATCGGTGTTGTGTTTTGGGGCTGAGGGGGCTTAAACATTGTAGATTTATTAATTTAACTAGTTAGTTTGTTGTTGTATATCTATGTGTGTATCCATATGTTATGCAGGAGTAACTTAGGAAGTAGTGGATTCTCCGTCCCTGGAGATACTTAAAAAGAGACTGATGAGACATGGTCTGGTAACTGCAGCAGTAGTGGATCAAGGGTTGGACTTGATGATCTCTGAGGTCCCTTCCAACCCAGCCGATTTATGATTCTATGATTCTATTTCCATTTTTTTTTAGCTGAAAACTTATAAGCCACACTGTGCAGCTGGAATGAAGAGTAGCTTTAAATTATTCATTACCTTGCTAACATCAAGAAAAATATATACCATCTTTTGTGTTAGTACAATAGCTGAGAAGGAGTAACAATATGACAAATATTATTACGACAAATAAAAGAAACAGCATTTTGCAACATTTATAACAATCACAAAAATTTTGTATTATGTTAAAAAAATGTTTTAGACTCACAAATGCATTCATTTACTGGAAACTTTGTTAAATACTTTGTGTTTGTTGGCACAGACTGTTGTCTGCTGCTTTGTTAGAAGATCACAGCCACTTCAACTTTTGATGCTGCTCTTCTTTTAATCCCCCAAATGTTATTGGCAGGGTTCTTTACCTTGAATCAAGGTTATTATTATAAGAATTCCACTATTCTGCAAATGAGAATGAGATAGTAAGCTATCTTGGCAGGCTAATTTAGGTAACTTTTCAGGTATGCTTATTTAAACAAGAGATGCATGAGAAATGTGAAAAATGCTAGCACTTATCGGAAATGCAAATGTGGCATTTGTTCAGCTTAATATGAATGTCTCTGCACCAGGCAACAACACCAGAAGTGCCAATTAGGATGCAGTCATGGTTCCAAAAATTCACCCTTTCTTTTCAGCTAATATGACATTTATGTGTTGGGTCTCTCTCTTTCAGAGTCGCTGAATTTCATCCTACCTGCATAAAAATGCCAGACTTGCTTGGATTTTGTTTTACCTAAAAACTTGTTATTGTGCCAGGCATCAATAGAGAACTATTATGCCCGTAATGTGTTTTATTATGGCTAGAATTTAAAGAACTGTGCCATATAGGTCCATCAGTGTTACGAATGACAGCAGTTGTTATCTGCTAGTGAGGACAGCAGTATAATAATAATGTTTATTGCACATCATTTTTCAATGATTTTATGCTATCATTTAGGAGATGAATGAAATGGCTCTCTAGCAGATATGAATGTAAATAAATTAAACATTAAGAACCAGTGAGTTCTAATCATCTTTCTTTAAGATTGCACTAAATGGTTGCAATCAGTGAAATAGATGAGAGATTGCATTAAATTGCTCTTCCAGATACTATATCATGCCAACTCAAACAAGGTTCACATGCATTACAAAACAGCTCAGGTTGAAGGAGCAGCTGGAATGCCTCATAGGCATGCATTAGCTGAGAGTAATGCACTGCTCGTATACCCCTGCTTACAGTCTTTTTTATTAACATACACGGAGTGACAAAGAGAAACTCAAACATAAACAAGGGAAAAGCTGTACTGTTTTGTTCCAGGGTTTCACTCTTATTCTCTTCTTATAGATTTATATTAATATATGCCAGGGTTTAAGGGATTATGCAGGAGCATAACATAGGCTGTGGTATTCTCTCAGCTCTTTCATTCAGCCTCCGCTGTTTTTTTAGGATGTTACTGGAAATTCACAGGGCGAAAAGATGACAGGTTGGAGAATGGAGGGAGGTTTCTCACTGCTGGGAGGAGAGAATACAGGCACTGTGATATGGGTAGCAGATAGGCAATATCTGAGAAGCTGTCAACAGGATATGTTAAGGCTGGGTTTTCAGGAGCTGACCTCTTATTCTGCCAGCACAAAACCGCAAATTAAATTGTGTGAGCAGTTAGGTCACAGAGAGGGAGAGGCTTCTGTATCTGTCTGACCTAAAGTACATGCATGAAAGTGAACCTGAAATAGGGAGGGCCTCAGGGTCAGCGAAGACAGATTGAAAATCCGTCTTTTCAAGTCTTTAAATCACAGCGTGGTGAGCACAATTAAAACTGTGATTATCCAGGTGCTCTGCAGGAGTGGTGTCCCTTGTCATTTAAAGGTAATACAGACCCAAGTTGTTTTGTTACTGATGGTGTGCTAGTCCCTGGCTGTGTGACACTGCCTTGATGGGACACCCCACCACCCCTCCAGCAGCTGCTGCAGAGCCAGCTGAAGCACAAGACTGTGCTGGGAAGAAAAAGAGAATATGACATTTCCCAATTTCTGGGTTCAAGTCCTGTTGGACAGTTGTCCTATTACGTATGAAAGAACCCAATCTGTGTTACTAGATTTCCTTCCCTTGAACTTGCTCTCATGCTCTGCTGCTGTCTCTGAGGCATATGGACTGCATCCTGGACAGAAACACTCCTTCTGGGGAGGTTAAAATCTGGCATTTCAGGTTGTCTCATTTGCAACATCTTCACCTTGGCCCATAGTTTCAGACCAAACTCTGAATCCAGATGACTGGCACTCAGGTGTTTGAGAATACAACCTGAGGCTTCTTCAAGTATAGAAAATTTTTTTAATATTCCTATAGTGTTTGTCTTAGTGTTTATTCATAGATTTGTGAGTTTTCCCTTTAACAAGAAAGGAGCAGAAGTCTGGGGACAAAGGAAACATTTCTTGAGGCTCTTTTTTTTTTTTTTTTTTTGTGAACGAGATATAAATATTCTTAAATGAGAATGGTTGGGAACACCTAAACCCTGCTTGACACCCCGCTAAAAAAACATTTTACCTTTTTTTTTTCATCATTGTGGTCTTTGTTTTCAGTGCTTTTGCAATTTTTACTCTAATCTGTCTCACTAACATTCATTTTGATCTATCTGGGTGAGTTTGCTTGAAACCTGTGTCATTGGGAGACTTAAAGAAATTACTGGACTATCTTGCAAGGAGACATCATCTGCATTTTGTAAGTAACATCTGAACCTGTCTCCTGCTGAGCAACATATACTGTCACTTCCATGTATGAGGTGAAGTTTCCAGTGCTGCAGAAAGCTTCTGACTCCAGCCTCTAAAATCATAATTTCAAGACCCTGCAATTCTCACTGAGCTAAATGGAAGATGTGAGAAACCTGTACTTAAAATTATAAAAATTCTGGTACCCAAGGGCTATTGGGACTTCTGTAACCTTTCCATTACACTTTCCTATTAACCTTTCCTATTACACTTGGGTGGCCTGCTGTCCTCTAGTTTATTTAACTATTTAATATTTTAATTTACAGGCAAAAAATATGCTTGAGTCCCAAGCTTGAGAGCTGGCAACTTAACCAGTACCACTTGACTTCTATAGATGACAGACAGCTGTCTGCTGAAGGAAGGCAGGACAGATAATCATAACTAAGGTTGTTTAGTTTGGGGAAAAGGAGACTGAGAGACCTTCTCACTCTCAACAATGACCTGAAAAGAGGTTGTTGCAAGGTGGATGTTGGTCTCTTCTACCAAGTTGCAAGTGATAGAACAAGAGGAAATGTGCCAGGGGAGGTTTAGATTAGATATTAGGAACAATTTTGTTACTGAAAGGGTTGTCAGCTACTTGAACAGGCTGGCTAGGGAAAGGGTCAAATCACCATCTCTAGAAGTATATAAAAGACATGCAGATGGAGTGCTTAGGGGCATGGTTTAGTGGTGGACTTGGCAGAGCTAGGTTTACAGTTGGACTTAAAGATATCAAAGGCCTTTTCCAACCAAAAGTATTCTATGATTCTTAAACCTTTAATTTTTTTTTCTTCAGCATTTCACTGCAAAAGTTAGAGGCTTCATCCCAGCAGGTATAGCTAGCACTGCTAAAATATAACTTTTGCTGCTGTTTTTGAAGTAATTTCTCACAGTCTATCTAATTTCAGATGTTTATTGCTTTAATCACTGGTGAGATAAATGAGCTCAAAGCTAGAACAGTGTGGTAATTCCAAAATTAATCAGTTTAAATTTTTAGCAAATATTTGAGATAATGGCTGTAGTCCAAAGCAGCAGGATACAACACTGAGTTGATGGATGTTGTGAAAAAGACTGAGATTCAGACTCTGTGGCTGTTAAAGTTTTTAACAGATCCTGTAAAAGAAGCAAGAACTTCCAGCACCACAGTTAAGAGCATTCTGTCTTTCTTAATTTCCATATTGCTTACTTTGGAAGTCTTATGCTTTTGTTGTTGCAGTTTGTCATTGTTTGAATGGTTATTGTTAAGACCTACCTAGGTCAACTGTGATGCTGGATACCCAGGTTCCCAAAGTTAACAATCTGAAATTAATGCCTGTGGTCTGCAAGGGGAGCTTTTTTTTCTGAGGGAGGAGTGCACTGAAAATTATGGAGGCCACCTCAGCAAGATAAGACAGGTCATTTTTCTTTTACCTACATAACACACAGGATGAGAGCTGGAAGAATCAATGATATTGCAAGGGTGTCATAGTGGAAGTTATTTTAAAAATTAAACTGTGGTTAAACTACAACAGAGGAGTAGAAAAAGGGCAGATATATCTTGAAAGTATGTTTGAGTTTTGCTGACTTATATTCTACAAGCATTCTGGTACACATCCAGGTACTTGAGTCTGTACCTTAACAAGTGAAAGGAAAATGTGTAAAAAGCATATACAAGATCTGTCTCCTTTTCAAAGCAGGTGTAGAGCACTGAAATGTGATGTGGTGATGAAAACATGTTTTTACTCTGTTAAAGAACTTGAACTTTGGTGGTGGCATGGTACTTAGTGTGGAAATGGAAGTAGGTCCAAGACTGGCTGGAAAGAGAGACTAGCAATGCATTTATACAATGCATCAAATTGATGGTGGGGACAAGGCAGCATCACAGCTTATTGCTTCACTGTGCAAAACCTCTGCTAACAAACTAGGATAATGCCCCTCAAAGGGAGTGTTGTCCTCTCCAGCACTGCCAGCTCAATTTCTTGCATGTGACAGCTCTGTGAGTTGAGGCAAAGGACCCCACAACTTTATCTTCCTCTTCATTTCTGGGTTAATTTTTCAACCAATTAACCCTCAGGCTGGTTTGCTGTGTGGTACAGAAACAGCTGTGCTGATAATGCTTAAAATGTGCATGTGTGATTAGGCTGGGGGGTGGCCAGGAGAGCTGCCACTGTCTTTCAGGGTGTTGGCACCAGTCGTCTTCCCTTGTGCAGTCCCAGCTGTCCTGGGGTCCACAAAAGCAAAACGTCACCAGCTTTTGTCTATGTGTATTGCTTGTGTTGTTCTAGGCTTCCGCTTGATTGCAGTTTTTTAATTGCTGTAACTTCTGATAGGGGTGTGAGCTTTTTGTCTCTCAAAGTTGTAACTCCAAGCATGGAGAATAACTACTAGACCAGCACCGCAGTACCTTCTGCCAGTACAGTTCATTGCACTGTGGAAAGAAAAGCCAAAAGAACTTGTGATGGTAAAAGCATTTTCTCTAGTTGCATATGTGTTCATGTGCAGTTTTGATTCTGGTGTACTAAGATCACAAACATCATGGCTATATCCCCAAATGACCTTCAGGTTGCCTCAGACTGATGGGAAACTGCATTAAGCATTCATGGTGAAAAGACCAGACCCTGGCAGTGGCACAAGTGGTAAATGATATCTGCTGGGGATGCTGTTTTCACAGTGAGCCTACTGCCAATCCTGAGACCCAGGTGAACCGTGACTGCTAAAGAAGATGCAGTTGTAATGTTGATACCATGCTCTGAGTTGACCAGTCCAGGCATATTAGAAGTGCAACTGTTGCAAATTCAACTGAGACTGATGTCCTGAGGGATGGTATTGCCACAAGGACCATTGCCATTCCTCACAATTCATCATAGAAAATCAGGAACCCTGATTTTCTAAGGTTTCTATAACCTCCTGTATCTGCAAATGCCCCATATCTGGGGCATATCACAACAAAGGAAAGGCCTTGGAGGCTGCATACTTAACCTGAAAAAGTTTCATGTCTCAGACTGTTCTCGGAGTAGCAGAAATCAAAGCTAAAACCACTGAAGGATATTCTGGAGGGAAAACCAGCAAGGGTTTGGTACTCTCAGTACCAAAACAATGTTACTGCTAACCTGGGTAAACTACAGTTGTAAGCACCCCAAAACCATCATCATGTCTACTAAATATCCCCATCATTTTCTGAAAAAAGGTTATCTGAATGGGTCAAATTCAGCCCAGTGACTTCAGAACAATTTACTGATTGTAATTAACTAAAATATCAAATTTTCTTTCAGGTATCTCTTGCTTCTAAAATTTGTTTATCTTAAAAACAGAGCGAGAGCAAGAAAGAAAGAAATACTTTCCACTGTTTTATGGGATGGAGGTACTTGCAGGTAATTGCTTCATTGACTAATTGTATATTTTCCAAGGGGTTTTTGTTGACAGTAATATTTTACATGCAAGGAATGTGAAATATACTGCTAAATCACAAGCTTTACTGTTGTATTGTACCAGTACTGGGAAATGATGTTGAATGGGTGTTGGAAGATATATTTTGAAGTAATCATCCTATAAAGGAACTGAAGCTGTAAGCTGTCAAAGATGTTTCTCTCTACTGCTTTCTAAAGAATAAAAGGTGGGAACTGGAAACTTGAAAAGTCAGCTGGAATTATCTTCTTGGAGATCCAGGACAAAATAGAAGTCTGTGGGCAAGACAGCTTCTAACACACCTGAATAGTAAAAGCTCAGTGAACAGGAGATTTTTCTTGCTGGTAAAAATGTTTTCTTCTAAAAGAGTTTTATTTCATCATCTCTTGTTCCTGACTTTTCCCTTGGTTGAGCAGGTATTTTTCAAGGACCAAATGAGAATATACTGGTCTTTCATTTTGCTTTTATAATGGTTATCTTTATTGAACAATTATCTGTGTGTAGTGGTAATATAGAGGTTTTAAAACATTTTACTCCTAAATTAATAAAAAGAATAAGGAAAATTATTGGAGCAGGCAATCAAAATGACTGAAGGATTATATCCTTCAAGTTATATCCTTTCCTTCCCTATAAGCCATTGTGAGGCTTTTGATAATATGTTGGTAAACCTCAGGTTTTTTCTTCACTCTGTTGAGGATTACAGAAATGCAATATTTTAAAGGGGGGGGGGTGGGTGGCTGGTTATTTAAAGGGAGTATTAAAGGGGGTAATGTTTCTGGTATTTTGAATTTTTTACACAGAATGGAAGGGCTGTGATGGTAAACATTTGAGGTAATTTCAGTGAAAATCTTGAGTGGAGTCAAGTTACATGGAGCAGATGAACAGAGGCTGATGCTGGACTGGGAGAGTTGACTCTCCTGCCCTGCTTTGGGACTAAGCTTTTGGATACCAACAGCAAAAGTACTGATGCAATGAAGGATATAAGAAAATTCTTAATGGCTTGACCTTTCAGAAGACTGTATCTATGTGACTTTTGCCCTTTTCATTTTCACCATCCAATAGCTTTTCCCTAAGAAAAAAGAAAAAAAAAAAAAGCAAAAAAAAAAAAAAAAAAAAGCAGGGGGAAAAAAAAAAAAGCCTGGGACAAAACAAACAAGCCCTGATTTAATTAATGTGAATATGTCAAGTTATAGGGTGATCTTCTGGGAGCCAGGCAGAAAGATATACATCTTGCATGTATAAAATGACATTTCTGTACAGTTGTCATCATTGCACATGATGAACTTTGTATCCAGGCTTAATGAGATTGTGCATTACTTTTGTGTTTGTTGGTTTCTGTTTTTTTCTGGTTTTCATTTTGCAGAAACAGTATAAGTAATAGAGGGAATAAATGAGCAACAAAGAAAGGAAAACCAGAACCCAACTCCTTAAGAAACAGGATGTGAACGAAGTCCTTACCGACTTCAGCTCTGGGCTTTTGTAATAACCAAAAGTAGACTCACATAGTCCGACTCAAATCTGTGTCTTAGGATTTCTTCACACATATCATTCCTCTCTGAGCATTTGGAATGAGAACAAGCACAGCAGGACAGACTTCAGCCTAGAGCTTTTGATAACGTAGAAGGATAGGCCAGCCAAAACCCAACTAAATTCCTCTAAAATCTTTCCAATGTTTAGCATTATTCAAATGCTTGTAAAAAAAATGGAAACCTAGTGGAACCTCTGCAGAGTTCTCTTAATAAAAGCAGCCAGCAGTGAAGACATATATCCTATAAGTATAAATTCTATAAAATGTAGTATGGGACTCTGACTCCTGAAAAATGGGCTGCAGGCTGGCAGCAGGAAAATCAGTTGTGGTACTCAGCAGGCAGCAGGACAAGAGAGATGTAGTGTGAGAGGTGTTGACAAGGTTTGATGTAGTACTTGGCATACCTGAGCACCAAGGGAAGGAAACAATTGATTATGACATTAAAAAAGGGCAGTAATTCTATGGAATATGGAGCTGGGAGATTCTGGCTGAGTCCTTGTAAGTGCTGATTCTAGCAGCTGCATCAGATCAGGGAATGATCCTAGAAGTGTAGGATCACTGCTGTGTGGGCCATTTACAGTTACAGGCACTTGGCCCTATAGAATCAAATACAGATTTCTGTACAGTAGTTCCCTTTTTGTTTCAGTTATTAACTCTGAGACCCAGGATTACCTTAAACCTGAGGTTTTTTCTGATCCTAAATCAATTTTCCTTTGCTAATAGTTTACTGTTGTAATTATCAGTTCTGAATAGCTTCTGAAAGCTCCACTGCCATACATGAAGTAATTCCTTCATTAGTGTCGACGATCCAAACAGACATTTTCATGGAAACTTCTACATCTCGGCCTGTTATTTTTCTAGGACTCGAATAATCTTAATTATGAGCAAATGATATTATAAATATATAATATATATGTATATAAATAATGAGCAAAATATTCTATTACTAGAGAGGGGGAATCATTTACCTGTAGAGTCAGCAGTGACCTTACCCCTAAGTGGTATTAAAACTGTTAAACCCAAGTATTGAGTAATTTCTCAGCTAGGAAACCTTTTCTGAACCTTTCCCTGTATCATTTTCCATGCTTTGAATTATTGTTTGTTAAATATATTATGATATACCATTCACCACAGACCACTGCTTTGAGACCTTTGTGTGGATATGTCCCCTATGAATTACATAAATAAATCACTAATAACTAGACATATGCTTCAATCCTTTTTGCTGCATATTTTGTTGTATTTTTTGTCTTCTGCATGGTATCTTCTTTGGCTTGGATGAAACCAGGTTTATTGATGTATCTTTATCAATTGCTAAGGGCTGTGACTTGCTGAAGGGGAATGTAGACTTTGCTTCTTAGCGTGTGTGGTTGTAGACCATAAAGCTAATATTCCAGCTGGAGGTAAAAAGAAAAAAAATAAAAATGGGGGAAAAAAAAAAAAAAAAAAAAAAAAAAAAAGAGGTGAAGAAAGTCACTTATTATTCAAGACAGCCAAGCAAATTGAAAACTCTTGGTTCATCTGAAAACCTCTACTGAACTTTCCTCAAACAGGAAAATTAATGAAATTCTGCTTGACTATTTGGCTTCTTATGCATTATATTTTGACATTAATTTGATCTGAAATTTCATCTTGACTCGTAGTCAGCACCTTAATATTCATATTGCTTTGGTGGCCAGGTCTGCACACTCAAGGATTTTCTGTTGAAATAGCAGTGTTTTGTAAAAGTCAGGGTTTTTCCAAGAATTGGTCCATTACTGGTTGTACATTTCATTCTGAATCAGTGAGAGCTGTAGGCGTTCAGTATTTCTCATTATTGAACTGTACAAATAAGGAGGCACCTCAGAGTGGCTCATGCAGCCTTTTGAAAAGAAAAAAATATCAATTTCCTCATTCTGAGCAGCTCCACTCGAATCTTACTGCTTATCCTTCAGGCATCATCCGTTCAATAATGTAGCCTTATCATATATTTAAGTGCATATCTAATGGAACCTTAATTCCCACTTTGTTGAAATACTGCATATGGATAGGACTAAAGAATGCAGTTTTAGATCTTGTTGATGAAGCATATGTGAGTGCCATGCAACTAAGGCTCAGAGCAGTGCTAACAAATATCCAGGCTTTCTTTCTTACTGTCCTGGGACCAACTGCTGTCACCCTGTCCTGTAAAATGCATTCCCTGTCCTTATTTTGTTTAAATCCAATATGAAGCCTTTGGCAAAGCTTTGGTCATATTCATTTTGTAAGCAGAACAAAAAATGTTTTATCTGGGTGGACTCTTTTTTCCTGCCCTGTTAAATAGCCGGCTGCAAAAAAAAACCTCTTTAGAAATTATATTTACTTCTGTAATAAATTTAAATGTGATCCGTACCTACTATTATTGGTTGTTAATCATGCATCATGCTACAGACCTCTTTGGCTATACCTATATGTAGAGTATTTGGTTATATTTATATATATATGTGTGTGTGTATTTCAGCTATACTGAAATAGAACTTTCTAAGTTGTTCCAATTCTTGTTTCATAAAATTGACTAATTTTTGTGTGTATGTTTGGGAAGCTGACTTTGTAAACCAGCTTACTGTATTGTTACCTTGTATATTTCAGCAGAAGTCATACCAAAGTACCTGGGGCTGTAGTGTACTGAGGTCAGCCATCCATTTATGAAGTCCTCTCCTGGCATTTAGAAGCAGTATCCATTCTGCAAGAGCAACAATGTGTGAAAAACTGTAGGCAGGAACATAAACAATAGTTTATCCAGTTGAAACACAGAGTCACTGATTCGTAAATAGGACAGATGTAACTAATGTGCTACAATTTGGATGCTATTCTGCCATAAAACCAGCTAACTTTTTCCTTGTCCGAGATGTGTCACAAAGCGTGTCACCTTAGTAGTAGTCTGCACATGGTGGATTATCTTTGGTGATTGTTGAGAAATTAATGATTAGATCTAAAGGGCTTTATGATACTAGATAAATTGTCAAGCTGAAATAGAACACTTCTAGTATATCTCTCTCTGTCTTGGGCCCTCTGAGTTGCCTCTCAAACAATGAATATCCTATTTACTATTAATTACAAACAAGTGATGTGTGTTTGCATCAACCTTTGTTTATTCTGTGCCACCAGAGGAAGTAAATTAGTGGCACTGAGACTATAACCTTTATTAAACAGCGTAGCTGACTTATCTGCTATAATCTTAGTTCAAAGCTGTCAAAGGTGTTCATGGAAACTTGCTGAGATTTCGTAACTTAACAGTAGAGAATTAAGCTTTTTGTGTGCTGTGGAATAATTTGTCTTGTAATTTAGCTTTAATTCACATTTTCACAATTAATTAAACATCAACCTAATCATTATACACATAAAGCATTTAAATTGATGTATGAAGAATGATGGGGAATGAATAATGCTTTGAAGATCCATTTCAAATTACTTGTTTGATTAATGAATATTCCACAAGGGCATTTGTGTGATGACCTCTGTTGATGACTTAAGGAAAGGCATGTCTGTTTAGATAATGAGAAGACAAAGTGAGTGAGAGTTATCTCTGCGAGTAAGCAGTGTCGAATTACCAGGATTAATCTATAGGAAGCATATTACTTATTTGCATTGCTTGTAAGAGATAAAATAGAACTGTGAGTTCAGTGAATAAGTTTGGTGTTTGAAAGATGCTGCTTAATGATAAAATGCCCTAGCCATGTATGCCAGTTGTCTTTCCCTGGTTGTGGGAGATGATAGTGGAGAGCTGCTCTCTCTTCCTAAACCCATGACAAACCTTCACGGTACCTAACCTTTAATTTCTTGCATGCAACAAAAGTAAAATGTTTCACACCGTAGCTCATTCACTTCCCATTGCTTCTATAGTTATAAAAATGAAATACAAATGTTTTTAGCTCGTAACCTTACTTAATAGATTGGATTTCCAGCTGGTTTACTTCCCCTGTGTACAAAATGTATGCATAAAAGTAGTGGTAGTCTTATATATCAGTAACACACTGTACTTCGGCATCCAGAAGAGTTTCTGTGTTGCAGGGTTGCTGCCCTTGGCTCAGCATCCTCCAAGCTGATGGCTCTTTGAGGCAGAACACAGCACTGGAGGGGCCAAGCAGATGTACATTCTGTCCATGCCTTCATACTACACGTCTTCCCACAGCATTGGAAGAAAGTGTTGCTGGGTTTGAGTCCTTCTTGTGCTTATTACAAGCAATGAAACATTTCCCAGTGAAATATTTTGTAAATATCTTGGGCAAGCAGTTAGCTGTGTCTCTGCTCCCTGCATTCAGATTTTAGTGCTGGGCCAGTGTAGGCACAATATAGCCCTTTGGGGAACACTCTGGCAAGTGCCTGAGCCTGTGGAGCTCTTCAACAAAGCAGGGGCACACGCTGGGCACCCTGCCATGGCCACCACTTCCCAGGTGATGTTGGGGTCACTTGCTACGACTGCAGCTGCTTTTGGTGATCTTACAGTAAGTGTAATCTGGGCATAAAATCCAGTGGTTTCAGCTTTTTGCCTTACTTTCCCTTCCTCTAGGATGTCCTGACTGTAAAAACAAGGTGCTGTTTATATGTAAAATTTCAGCAGGGTTGAGAAAAAATCCAGTCCTGCCCCTCTTGAGGATGTCTCTGAGTCCACTCAGCAGAGTAAAATGTGGGCGTTAGATCGTATCATGAGTCTTTTGAGAAAGCACTTTCTTATTGTAAAATGCAGATGTTGTTAAGAAGAAGTTGTGTGTGTGTGTGTGTGTGTGTTTGTTTGTTTGTTTGTTTGTTTTCTGCATGGCTAGGCAAGATTTATCAATCAAATTTATTAATTTTTTTCAGGCATTTTTGAGGTCCAGAATGAAGCCTGTGGTCCACCCCTGACACCCTAAGAATGCCAAAAAAGACACAATGTGTAAGATTAAAGTACTCCCAATCCAATAGTCTGTCTCCAGGAATGGTTAGTGGAGGATGAAGGGAATGCCAAACAAATAGCTCACATTGCCTGAGCTTCCAGTAGGCTAGAGATTTCCTTCAGCAGAGGAGGATCTCTTAGTGTTTAAAAAGAAACGTAGTCTGCTCATTCCAGTCAGGGAGTAGGATGAGGGCTCCCATATCCCAGTCAACAGTATGTGTATTCAGACTTCCCTTTGGTTCAGGGAATATTGGATTCAAAAGAAAGGCAGAATAATTTTCATGCAGACTGAGCTAGAGCAGAGGTGTGAATACAGGTTTCAGACACCTTCTTTGACTGCTTTTTTCCCATTCCCATGAGTCCCTTTCTTCTGATATTTTTTGTTCTCTGAGTTGTAATCACAGCAAAAACTGGAAAAAAAAAATTCTAGTAGTTCATCTTAACCCAGGCAGTCATGGAGCAGCGAGGCTTACTGTCATCTCTTTCCCCTGAAGTAGGGAGAACAGCCAGCACAACATAGCACCCGATCTGCTCTCCAGCTCATTCAAGCTTAAGCTGACAGCTTGGGGAAGTTGTTTCAAATTTGCTATCAAACATAACGCTTTTTCCTTAACCTGTGTGATTTCAAGGGCCACATCTGAGAAACTTAAAGAGGCTGTGAAGGGTGGAGACCAAGACAGACCCTGAGTGCTCATGGATTGAACATCCACGGATTTTTAAATGGTTAGAGAAAAATCCCATCTTTATCAGGTGCTTATCCTCTCTGCTTCCTCAGCACAAGTGTAAACTTTTGCCAGGACCTGCATATGGACTGGTTTGGAGATAATATTTCAAAAAACAGTTAATCCTGCTTGGATGACTTCTTATATATCAGATGGGATCTAAGGTGATGCATTAAATCAAGACAGACCCCGTACCTTTTCCCTTTGCATGTCTCCTGCCTGTTGGCATCTCTGCCTTCTCAGGTCTGGGCAGGAGGGATGGCTCCAAACTCTGAGTACAAAGAGAGCAAGAATTAACATTTTCTCAGATAAAATGTTATCAAAATCATTAGAAGGTAAACTAATACAGAATTGCAATAAGAGATAATGCAGGGGAAATGGTGAAATAAATTTAGAAATAGAGAATATCATCACGCAGATATCAATCACAGCAGGATAAACTGCAGTATTTACACAAGAGAAATCAGAATCATACTCACTGTCTGTCAATCTGATTCTTTGAAAAGGCATTATCTATAGCACAGTACTTTGACCACAAATAGGAGCCCGTAAAATAAGCACTTAAAATGTAGAATACCTTTGCAGTCATAAATGGATAATCATGATTTGAAGTCTAAACCCCTAGAAGTTTTCTTTGAGTTTTGTCATTATTTGTTGCTATATTTTTATATTTTGTTGTTGATATAATTTACTCTGTCTTGTGACTGCAGTGAATAAGAGAGAATGACAGAAAACTAAACTTATTAATTAGGTCTTTTAAAATAAAATTTATAATCAATAAATGCAGATGAAGCTGAACTTCCTTGTAACATTAAGCTATTACCAGAGAAAGGTTTAAAAATAATTTTTAAAATAATGTCATGTAATAATTTGTTCACTGCTAACGTTAACTTTGCATTGGGCAATATATAAGGTATTCAGATACATCTTAATCTACATTGCAATACAATGAGCACATAAAAGCTTATGACTGACTTTTGGTGAGACCTAAGGGCATACAGAATAAATTTCTTTTGAAAATGGAACATAAAATTGTAAGTTAGTTATTAACTTTAATCTTTACACGTATTGATATAGAGTCCCTAAACAACACTCAGAAAGTTACTAAATTGTGACAATTAGCAAAGGCACCTACAATGAGATGCCAGTAAGTAGATGTGTTATGCAAGGGAAATACTATTTCTTAATCCATGTTGAAGTGCTAATACCATCTAGTATAATGTATGGCCTGTCACATGGTATTGATTAGATTAAAATTGTGTTACTAGTTAAATAAAATATCTTTAGAGCATTCTGTATAATTAGTTCATTTCTAATGATCCATGCAGCCTACAGGAAAAATCCTAGGAAAGAAATAAGGAATCTTCTCCCTCAAGAAAAGAGAAAGTGAGTGCCCTGCTCACAGTCCTCAGTGGGTGTAAATCAGTGACCTCCACTGACTTCACTGCTCAGGGATTTGTCGCATTATGTATTTGTCTTTGCTTTTGGTATAACTGAAGTGAAAAGGTGGCAATTGTTTACCTCTAAGCTTCTTATCCTGGGAACAAAATGCTTCTACGTGTGTGTGCGTAGGTACAGATTCAAAGTTACCACTGGAGCAATGAAACTACCATAAAACAGAGAAGATTGTAATATAATTTTAACACCCCCCTCCCTGCTAAAAAAACAGCTCAACACCCACTGTTTCTAAAGCCCCATGATAGAAGAGCAACGGCTGGAAAATCAATTGGAAGTTTTCACCTCCCAGTGCCCAGAAGCAGCAGCTGACTGCCCCACACAAATTACTCTTCCCATCTGCCCAAAAGAGAGCTCCACCAGGAGTGCTTGGAGTGACCTGATTTGGCTCACCTGGCATCCTGGTGTAAAAGGGAACTAACATTAATATGCCTTCACTGAAGGCAGCCTCGTAGTGGTTCTGTAGTTTCTTTGCCACCTGAGTATGTCTTTTTTTTTTTTTTTTTTTTTTTTTTTAATCTAGTCAGGCTTCTCCTCATTAGTGTTCTAGAGATAAATAGCCTTTCTGTGAAAATAAAATGTCGAAACTCTACTTCCAAGTATGTGCCATTCCACCCTTGAATTTTCCAGCAGTGAAAACTGGTTGTTTCATCTACAGCCAAACCCTTCAAAATCCTGAGCTTATTGAAAGAAAAGGGGTCAATTCTGAAATTGTGCTTGAAAGAAAAAAACCCAAAAAACAAACAAAAAAAACCCCCAAAAAAACCCAAAACTGAGAGTAAATATTCAGTGACAAAGTATCCAGCTGTGCAAAGATGTTTGGAGGAGAAAGCTGCTTCCTTTATTCTTGAATGGCACAATTCAGAGAGCTTTTAGAGCACTAAAATCACACCTTTGGCAATCATGGGGGATAATTTCTGCACAGAAGTGTTGCAATGTAATAGCCTAGGTGAGGGACCTTGAACTTGTTTTCCCAGTCTTCCTTGAGGGATCTGAGCTGTTTATGCATCACTGTCCTGGTTCTCCAAATATACCCACAGCAGCCATTCATTTCCAAAGAGGAGGAAGGTTCATCACCTGCCTGGAGGTCCACTTATGATCTACTTTGCAAACTCTGGTACAAACAAATATTGAGCTTTCCAGGCAGGTGGATTCCTGAATTCTTGTCCAAACTTTCACTGTGTTTATGGGTTTAAGCAAAGGAAATATAATTCAGCAAAGCAAGGGCATTATTTTTCTGGTGTCAATTGAAAACTACATGGACCACAAGGCAAGAGGTCCATCAGGTACTTCTCTCTCAGAAGTAAATAAACTGTAGTTCCTCTGGAACACTGTGGCAGTTCAAGTAAAGATTAATGTTAAACTGTCCTGAGACAAGATATTGTAATTGTATTTAGCAAACTAAGTAAGTTCTGCAATAATAAGTTGGATAAATCCAAACTAGGCCAATCTGTTTCATTTTTATGTTCCACACTGGAAACTGAAACATGACAGAAAATTTTCAGTTCTTCAAAATTTGTTTTCTATTAAACCAAAGTCTCCCCCCACCTCTAATTCTCTATAAAAGTCTCAACTGACATTGTTATATTTACTTTTCCCTGCTCATGGCTGAAAGCCAACTCCAAGGTTACTCCAATGTTTGCAAAATCCTTTTGCTGGATGGAAGACATGCAAAGATCAAAGCTGTCCCTGAACTGACTGGTTTAATTCTGGAAAAGGTGCCACTCCAGCTCATCAAAACATACACTCGAAAAATGGGCAAACAGCTCCAAATAAATATTATATGATGATTTCAGTCAAAGGGGCAGGTTTGGGGTTGTAGCCACACTGCCATGAACATGGACAGCTTTCAGTCAGCTTGGGCAGCAGGTTAATCATGCTTGCTTTTGTTTGCAGTGAAATGAGCTGTTCTAAAGAATCACAATCCAGCAAATTCAACAGCAGGAAGGAGAGACTGGGAACCATGGAGTCACTGCACAAGGACCAGTAGTTGCTGCTTTCTGGTGAGAGCCATTCCAGACCTTATGCTTGTAATTGGCACTCTAAGATGCTTTTGCTTTTTATGCTTCCAAGTGAGCCATTCAGCTAACACTAATTTCATTCAATGGCAATAAAGGTGAAATCTCTCTAAAAATAATTCTCTTCCTTTGCACCAAGATAGATCCCTAAGTAAACAGGCTTTAATTAATGGCAGATAATATCCTGTCAGCAAGCAACACTCCCTTCCTCTGTGGAGCTACACTGAATTTATGGAGCTTTTAAAATGTCTCCTCAGACACAGCATCACTGTTTCTCTTTCATCCTACTGCCCAACACCCCTCTCTGCAGTCAGACACAATGGTTTTGAGCTATACAATACAAAAATAGCACCTAAGCAGCCGTACTAAGTCAGTATGCTGTGCAGTTAGAAAGGAGAAAACCTTTCAGTTTGCTTTGTGGAGGTTCATACAGTGGTGGCATTTCAATATTTTTAAAAAAACCTCTCACCTTCTTGTATGCCTGTGCTGGGAGGCAATAGTCTAGAGAACATGCATAGCATCGACAGCTTTGTCTAGGAGGTATCTTTCCCAGACATCAGGGAAAAAGGTTGTTTTGATGAGTCAGATTAGATAAAATAGTGTTGTACTTTTCATCAGCTGTGGGTTGTTTCTGTTTTGCCTTGGTGCTGCAGACACCAGAGAGACAGGGGAAGGGTCACCTTAGTCCTCAGAAGTATTTGGCAGCAACTTGCTCCTGCCTGAATTATCTGACTTCCAATCCCCTTTCCCTCCCCGGTATGCCTGTGAGTTGGGTAGTGCAGACACTGGTGTTTCCAAGCATTTTCTCACCCCTTGCAACTCACTCAAATCAGCTCTCTCTGCTGTCAATAATTTTAAACTGAATCCTTGGCTGCCTGCCACTTAGCGTGTTCAGCTTGCCTTGCAACATGTGGCTGGACAGGTCCTGTCTGTCCATACTGAAGGAACCAATCCATGCAGCTCCTCTCTGCCATGGAGACCCCAGGTAATGCAAGGGAAAAGGCTTTGGGAAGCAGTGCATTGCTGAAAACTTCAACACCCCCCCTCTGTCACCTCTGTCAGGGCACCTCATTGACAACCTGCGGGTGTTACCTGCTGGCAAGATTGAACCTTACCCAGTACCAGAAGGCTGCTTAATGATCATTCAGATTAATTTCCAAATGTCCTTGTGAGACCTCTCAGGGAGGAAGACAAACAGTGGGTTTGTTATACTTAACTGAGTTTTGTGAGAAGTTTGTTTTGCTCGTAGATCGTGTCAGTGAAAAAGAAATGTTTGCCAGAAGTTATGACCTTATTGATGCCACTGACCAAACAGAAGGTCAGCTATTTCTGCTGACCAGCCTGGATGGGTGCTGGCACTTTTCCCTCTGCACAGGGAAACAGAGGCATTAGTGGGAAGTGGAGCTTAAGTCTTAAAGAAATTACTTGCTGAGAAATAGGAGGATGGAGACAGAACTTCAATTAGAGAGAGGATGATGACAATCAAACAGGCAGCAGGCAGGGTGCTGTGGGCACAGAGTACTGAACAGCTTTTCCATGGCCACACCAGTGCAAGCAGCAGCTGCCCCTGGTGCTGGCCCTTGCCCCACATTTCATGCTTCTCCCTTCATCCCACAGTCCCTTCCTGGCACAGCTTCCTTTAGCTTGCTATTTTTTTTCTTTTTCTTTTTCCTTTCAAGGAAAGCAGTGAAGCAGGCTGGAATGTAAACACTTATTTATTTTCTTCCAGAGATCATTTTTCAACTGGGTCAAATTTCTCCAGCCTACCTGACCACATACACAAGTGCTGCATCAGGGACACCAAACGCCAGACAGAAGCTTTGGGTCAGGCAGTATCATGGAAATGCTCTGTCTTTTGATTTAACATGCAAAACTTTACAAAGCAGAAATTATGCCAGTTCACTCACTGGGTTTCTGGACAGGAGCACCAGTTGTATTTTAGCAGCTTTAATCATGCAGTCAAAGGGACATATACACATAGTTTTGGCTCTCCTGCATCTTTTTCCAACAAAGAATCAATATGGTTGCTGCAGATTTTCAAAGAAAAAATAAAAGCCTGTGGCAAATGGTTGCTTGTAAAAATGTTTTATGGTGGTTCTTGCCTTGCTTGACTATGATGAAGCCATAGTTCTTGCCTTTCTTGGCCATTATGAGTGAAGTAGAGATGTCTCCAACACATCCTGTTAACTGGGAAATTCTCCAGTTGCAGGCACGCTTCTGGTCTGGTTCCCCCCTGCATGCTGCAGGGAGCATCCCCTCATCCCCCAGCTGCATTAGGGATGTTGGCCAGAGGTCAGGACAGAGGGCTGTGAGGAAAAAAAGAGATCTCCTTACTCTCAAGCCAGGTCAGAAATCAGGAAATAGGATTGTTTTAAACAAAACCTAAATATTAAATGAAAGCTAGCCATAAAAATGTCTCTTTTCCCACCTTTGTAGAGAAGACTACAGAGGAGTTTAAATGGGTCATTCACAGATGGCACAATCACAATGTGGTAAAATAAACCAAAAATTGCAGCTTTAATATCAGAGCTATAATCAAAATTTGGCCTACTTGTTGCACATTTTGTTTTATAGGCAGAAGTTACGGGTTTATGGACTGGAACTCTCTTTATAACAGCTTATCAAAGTGCTTCACATGAACATATGTTTTCCCATGGTTGTGTTTTCTGAGCATGCTGAACGATTTAGTAATACCAGCTAATGATGCAAAATGGGTTTCAATAGCAATTTTAGTGGCTAAATGAATCATACTTAGATAAGGGAAATCTGAAACATTCCAATTTATGCAAAATTGCTAAATGACCTACCCAACACATCTCTGAGGAGAAGTTAACACAGGGTGGTGCATGGAACTGGAAAAATACAGCAGTGTTTTCTTCTTTACAAATGAATGGCATTTTAAGGAGAACTTTAACATGCAATACCAACTATTTTCTTGATGCTTGTTATCTTTTAAAAAGATTTGTCTTTGGAGATGGATTCTTTTCTTCCTTTTTGTATGTAATCTGCTGCAGTGGTAGTTTATTGTCTTTTTTTTTTCTTTTTCCTGTGAGTTCTGTGTCATTTTCCCCTTATTCTTTCTTATTAGACATTAATACACAGAGGAAAACAGAAAAATAGAAGTGATGTGACTAGGCAAACTAATGCCGTAGTGCATATTTTATCCTACTTTATTTTATACACCTATCAAGTGAGGTGGTTTTCTCCAAAAAGAGTTTTTCAAATCCGCTTAGAAAATATGAGAAGATTTCTTACACAGTTTGGGACATGCCAGAACTGATTAACAAATACATTCATATTTGTGCAACTAAAATCAAATTATCATAAAACCTACTGAAAAGAAAAATGGAATTAGCTGGGATTCATGCCATGATTTGTGTCAGAAAATTACTTGGACTATCCATCTGCTTTGTATTTTTCTTAGGTGCCTACCTAGAAGAGGTGATCTACCTGCTTGTGTGGGAAAGCAAGAAAGAAGGAAGGGACAGTAAACTAATGGAAGATTTTGGCATAATACAAGTTAAGCTATCCAGAAAAGTAAGTGTTTCTCTTGAGACACTAATCACTAAAGATGTTCATGCTTTGTGAATTTCATTCAGTCTTCCAGTATCAGTAGGTTGTATTTCTGAAAACTGCCTGAAAAAGTCCTTTATAAAGGAAGCATATGATATTTACTGCAGCGCTGGGTAGCATTTTATATTGCAAAACACTTCTTAACTTCTAAATAAATTTTATCCCTGGTGACAAGTTAATAGATATCACACTAGGCTATTTGCTATGAATTGATTTATGTTGGTTGTAGGCAGAAACGGTAGCCTTCTTATTCTGAGAGAAAATTGGGAGTGGGATGTGGAGGAGGAAGTAGAGGAAAAATGAATTTTATAGTGATCTTAATTAGAAAAGTATTACAGCACCAGGGTCACAAAAAGGGATTGAAGCATTGTTTTACTTTATGGCAGAAAGATTGATAGATTCTGCCTAGGATTTGTGGCAAAAGCCCATGGTAAATTGACATAAACAACAAATAAAAATTACAGACAGAAACGATTTTTTACTCAACTGACCTGCGTAGTCAGGATTATTATTTTCTTTTTTAGGATATGTCATACAGTCCTATCTAAAAACACTCTGTATTTTCAAAACAATCTCTTTTGAGACATGAAACATCAATGGATTACAGGATTTAAAAAGAGTCTATCTGGGTAAGTTATCCTCAGTGCACAAAATGAGAAAAATAGAATATTTGAAGTTGATGTTGACCATTTTTAATTTTGTATGTGCTTCTCAGACACTGAAACATGAAGTTTGGGAGCAGCACCGAGAAGGTGTCCCTTCAATAATCTGGAAGTGTAAGTGTGTTCAGGGACTCCATTCAAGTGCAAAGGAACATTATATGGTGGCACAATAACTGATAGAAGATTACAGACTGTGATTACATTACGGTAAGTCAAAAGCAAAGGGAAAATAGCTCGAGAAATTAATTTACAGAAAAATTGGTCTTGAAATGTTCTCAAGCAGCACTAATTTAAGCTTTTCATTGCTTTGAAGAAATGGTGTTACGTGAAACTCTGAAAATATTTCAGAGGCCTTCAAAACCCTATAGAGGCTAAAGTTATTTTCAAATCACAGGCCTCCCTGTCTCTCTTTTTTCATATCACTAAGGAGCCTGGTGGAAAGGAGGAGGTCTGCTTCAGGAAAAGATTCGAACTCTTATTGTGCCTGGGAAGCAAAAAAAAAAATAAAATTCTAGAAATCTCTGAGCCCTAGACCTAGGCATGTCAAGTAATACTGTCAATTATTAAATCTGACTGCCAGATGAGCAAACAAATGCTAGCAAATAGTTTCATGACAGGAAAATTAATCAATTTCATTATTTTTGTGGGCTTCAAATCTTTATTTTTTTGTCAGAGCTGCAACTTACATTACTTCAACCGTGACATACCCAGGCCAGATCCTTGTTTTGTTCAGTGTACCTCCAAGAGACACGCTCACACTCCTAGTCCCTTCAATTTGTCTTTAAGAAAAGGGCATCACAAACGGCAGATAATTTAAGAGGATCATGTTCCGAGGTAGTGGATAACTTAAGTGTACTATAGATGGAAATGCAACCAGCACAAATTCAAAGACCTAATTTTATATGGCTAATTGTTACCAGCTGCTTCAATGGGAAGGGTAGGGATTACTTCCTGAGGCAGGCATGGGATATTCTGAGCTAATAATTTCCCTGCCTGCTTTCAACTGCTGTGGGCTGATTTCCACCTTGAAGCCTATTCCTTGCTTCCAAAATGCCTTTTTATTTTTTCAAGTCTTCTATAGGTTAAATGTTCATTCTGTGGAAAGGATCTCTTCTTGAATTTGTGATATTTGATGTTATCACAATCCCAGGCTTTCTTCTCTTTGTCACTATTTTAATACCTCAAACATATAAGCTCACAAGTTATTTCAGTGATTCTCTATCAATATGTTTCCAGAGAAAAAGGAAACTCTTTGGCTGTCAAAACAGAATTTGAGACACAGTAGAATATACTTCAATGTCAATCTAATGACTAGTTCTCAAGGCAGGAATTAATTATATTTCTTAAGAAACAGATTTACAATGTCATTAATAGCTAATTGTACAGTGTTTATACTCCTACTCTCTTAAGGCAAATTGTTTTCCTTAAAAATTTTTTTTAAGTCTCAAAGAAGCACCTGTCTAAAAAGAAGACTCACATTTCACTTGAAAATTAATTCTGGGCATAGAAAACATTAGAAAGATGATAAAAAGTAAGATCGCATCATTTTTTTTTTCTTCTTAGTGTAAAATTATACAAATGACATTACAACATATATTTTATAAATAATTTTCAATTACATTGAATATTTGCACATTAATAACTTGAGGATTTTGTCATTTTCAGTGTACTCTTTCATGAACACTGTGTGATTATTCATAATGAGCAACCAGTGTCTTTGAAAGTACTGTAGACTGTGCAAGTAAGATAAAAAAAATATTATTTTTGTAGTGACTGCAAACGAAAGACCTCATTAATCAACTAGATTCCATTTAAACATTAGCATTAGAAACTTCAGTATGTCATCATTATATGTTTAACACCTTAAATGCTGTGCCCCTCAAAGTCACTCCCTGGGACAGTGATGCTCAGGGAATATGTCCAGGGAGCCAAGGAAATGTGTGCTCCAGACCAAGGGCAGAGTTGAAGTGTCCTCCTGGATGCATTCTCAGGATTCCAGCTGCCTTTACTAAAAACATTATTTGAGCTCTGATGGGAGAAACAGCTCCCTTTCCAAAGTATTTTTGTGGGTTAGGAAACTGCTGATTCCCCAGTAAAAGGAATTTATGAAGCTAATATGGATGGTTTTCTGTATTATAAAGTTAGGCCAGTAATGCTGACTGCATTTGCCTTCCTCTGTGTGTATTAACATCCCATTTTATAACCCTTTGAAGAAATATTTGAAGCATTATAGAAATGTCCCACTTTTCTCTGAGGAAGCTACTGAGGTACTTGCTGCAGTCCATGGTTAAAGCTGACATGCATATTTTATTTATTAGCCATTCAGCCCCTGTTAATTCTGAATGTATATTTTGGGACCATATTCAGAAACACTATGAGAAAAAGGGAAAGCAGCCCTACACTCTGTATCTCTCAACTCAGTTTTATCAGGAGATAGGGATATAAACCACAAAGTTTCATGCTTGCAAATTGTTACAGGATGTCAACAGATTGCTTGCTGTATTTTTTGTTTGTTTTGGTTTTTGTGGTTTGTTTCTTGTTTGATTTTTTGGTGGTGTTGTTGTTTGGGGGATTTTGTTTTGTTTTGTTTTTTTTAAAAAGATGAAAGTAAATGCTGGAGACATAAAAAAACCCTAACTTCTAGGGTTTTTCTTTTTCCCCATTTGTTGTCTTGTATCTGTGTACATTATACTCATCTGTTTTTTCCTGAACACTGCCCCGCTGGATTCAAGGTCAGAATTTTCCAGCCACTGTATCCCTACAACAGGCAGCTAATTCAGGGGACCAAGGGCTCAGAGGTCATCAGGCTCATAACTTGGCTTCTGCTTAGTTAGGGCTCTAAGGAAAAGAGTGGGGACCTCAGACACTGTCAGGCTAAAGAAACATTTGCTGCCAGTTAGGTGGCCACTTCTAGCACTGCAGTACTGGGTTAGACTCATCCATCTGAGCAAAGTTGTAGCTTCCCTAAAGACCTGAGTACTTTTAAGGCCTGAGAATCAATGGGATGAACGGGTGGTTACTACGACATGCACTTTATATATGCTAATATAAGATTCGTATTCCTGTGAGATTCCAAGGTGCTGTTTGTAAGCTAGATTCTCCTAAAATCTTTTATTTTTAGTAACTTCTACTGGACTCCACAGCAGAGAAACTGCTGGGCAGAGAAGTCCATGGTCCCAAGGCAACCCATAAGCCATGCTACTTGTACTGGAGTAGGTGAAAGCTGGGGCAAACACTGTCTTTACATCCTCCCCAAGGGATCACTCTTACCTGCATTGCCCATGCAGTGGCTTTTCCTCCCCTGCATTAGCTTCCCACATTATGAAACAACAGGACTGTCCATGCTGACAACCAGCTTGTGCTTGATTTATTGTCACTGATACTGACACAAGTAATAAATTCAAGGGAAGATGAAAATTGCCTAGGAAGAATTGTTCAAATAACACCTGCCTTCCTAGGCAAAGGAGCACTTATTTGCTTCTCTTCCACTAACAACATACTCAATGACCTTTACAGGAATGGTGGAAACTGCACACATGCCAAAATTTAAAAAATTAATGCCTTATTATACCTTGTCTCTAAACAAAGATAAAGGAAAGAGCAGAATCTGTACACTGGCACTTACCACATGGCAAAAATATGAAGAATAACTCTCCTACAAACAAAGGGTAGAAGTCCTACTTATTTATCAAAAAATTGAAGATGTATTACTATGATGTAGATGTATCAATCCTGAAAGGCTCAAGAATATTTTGAAATCAGGTGTTGAGTGTTTTTTGTAACAGCCAGCACTCTCAGAAAATGCCAGTAAAAGTTTCTGCTCACATAAAAGTGCAAGTTGCAATTCTCCCAAGTGAATGAAATGAAGATGTGAATTTGAAGAGCAATTTGCATCTTAAAACCACTACATCTCATTGAGCACAGCTGATAGTAGCATGCATTCTGCCTATTTGCATGCCTTCTGGGTTTCAAGACAAGAAATAGTTGTTGGAAATGTAGTATGTCTTTCTGTATCGTTATAGCAGGAGATACTCCTATATAAAAAGATAGACAAATACTCTTTTACACCCAAAATGTAAAAGTATCTACATGCCAGGATTTTAAAACCCAAGTTGAGAAGGCCTTCAGCATCTGTCCCTCACTGGACCTCCTTATGAGTGGGAGGCTGATGCAGAAGACCTCTGGAGGTCCCTTCCAGCTACTTTGTCCTGTAAGTCCCCAAACCACTTTGTGCTTCCTTAGAATTCTTTCAACAGTTGCATTAAGAATCATGTGAATTCTGGAAGAGTTAAAGGACTAATACATGATGCAAAGGAGGGGCAGGGGGAAAGGTCAAAGGTAAAGATTTGTTAGGGTTAGGGCTGTCAGCACTTCTAATATCTCTCTACCCCCTTTTTTAATTAGGGCCAAATTCTGGAACTGAACATCTCCAAGAGAGTGAGGAACAGTGTTGTATAAAAAGTGTAATGTGGATATATAAAGTTCTCTTCAGGATAGTGCTGTTGGTAGGAAGTGCTTATCTTCTGGTCTTCTGGACTGGTCTTACTAAGAGTCCATTAGAGGCAAAGGAGCACTTATCATACATCCTAGAGCCATCCTTTGACGAGTGAGATTATCAAGTATGGCTGAGGGGATGGTCTGAGAGAGTGATATGCTTCAGACATTTAAAGGTTTGTATAGTAGTTTCATTTCCTCTTACAAGGACTATGTCTCTAAGTGTATTTTTATAACGTAGATTTGTTTAAGATGGACTTTGTAAATGCAGATTTTCTGGAATTTTTCTTTCTTTTCCTGTTTTTTCACCCCCCAGGATTTAGGTCACAACAGTGATCATAATGTACAAGCTTTTGAGCAATTAGCACCAAGTGCATTTTTAAAATAAGTTGGTTTATGTTGGCTTAAGATAGAAGGACCAGTGCAGAGACATTCTGGTATGGGTGGTACTAACCACAACTCAAAAGAGTTCTTGTCTATTGTATGATTAGATAATCCTATTTGAGGGAAATGTCTGTAATTTCATCCCTGCCCCATTCAGTTGTGAGAGCCTGAGATGACTAGAGCACCAAAATGGAAAGAAAAAGGCTACCATCTCTCCAGTCCCAATAGGAATGGAGATGAACAACTCTTCACAAAGCTACAGCTTCACACCAGGCCCGTGCATTCCTTCATTGAGCACTTGAGACTGACATAACCTGGAGCCTGATGGACAACTCTGTGTGTGAGTGTAAAAGTTCTTTATCATAATTTGCTCTGTGCTGTTTGGTCAACTTCTGTTACAGATGTCTCCTAGGAGGACAGATAACCCATAACATTTGAGTCACCCAAAATTCCTTCCCAAACTAAGTAAAGGAAGAAAAGATCTTAAAATATTAATAACGGAAGCCTGCATATCAAGTTAGATAACCTCAGTTCAGAGATGAAGTTATAAATCCTCATTTTTCTTGTGTAATTTTGGACATTTTGGTATGAGTCTGGCACAGTTTATAACCCATGGGTTTCAGAGTGGGATGCTGATAACCCTGTAAGTTGTGACTGTGGGACCAAGAGGTAGGAATAGCCTTTACAGTGTGAGTAATAGACAGAAATGTTTTCTACAATGACCAAATATTATTTTTCATCAGCCCTCTAAAAAGTTTCAACCTGTCCTAATTTTCTCCGCTGAATCTAATAGAACTGGATTAAACTACAGGGGAGATGAGAACATAAATTTGATTCCTTTCATTCCATGTAATATTAGGGTTTGTATTCTTTCAAGCTGTAATAACCTCTAGACTCCAGCAAAATTGAAAACCTTTAAATAGCCTTTCACAACCTTTCAGCGTAGTAATGAAGTTTTAAGTGCTCACTGGGGATTTTCAGTTCAGAAAAATCTAAGCAGCAGTAGATATTAAAATCTAATGTTTACTTCAAGTCTTTTACAGCCTAATGGGTTTTTCTGACAGTGTAATTTTTAAAAGGTTGGGTTTCATTTATTAATATAGTACACTCACCCTGGAAATCTTTCTTCTTTAAGGACTCTGGTGGGAGCCTTATACTAATACTTAGTTGGAGCACCTGAAAAGCCAGCTAGAACAGGGAAAAGAGAAACTTCCAAAGACTTGACTAGAACAACAAGCAAGTTACAAAAAAAAAAAAAAAAAAAAAAAAAAAAGGAAGAAAAAAAAAAGCCTCATGATTTAAACACCGCAGGAGGCCAAAAACAAATTAAGGATGTAGATTCCCTGTGTGCACATAATTACAAGTATGTGAGTCACTGGAGTCAGCACGGTTGCTCATCTACCTAAAGACCTAGAGAGGATGTCTGGCTGCACTCAACTTGGGGAGTAGCTAAACAGATTTTATTTATTTATTTATTAAGCTGTTGCTCAAGGGGGTAGCGGTGGGGAGAGAAAATTGCAGGGTGAATTTACACTGATTAAAGAAGCACAGTCTGTGTATACAGGCATTTCTGAGGCACAGTATGGGACTGGAAGGATTCTGGGTTTGTGTGCTGCTAAATTAGTGGAGAAAAGAGAATCTGAATTTCATTGAGATAATAACAGTATAAGTCTCAGAGAGATATTTTTCATTGCTGTATAAGTCTAAACACAATGTTTTATACATACAGATTTTTATTATGCATACAAACAGTTTTTAGTTATTTCTGGGAAAATATAGTGATGTGACTGGGAGCTTTTCTTTCTTTTATAATAATGCATTCTGACAGTACTTAGATATCTTTTGTTGATAGTTTTTCATCTTCTTCTTAAAACATAAAATAAAAGTGGAAGGAAATCCAGAAATAAGGACACAAGGAAATTATCTAAAATTCTTGCATCTGACAGATGAAAGTCCAGAGCTTCTAAAGCAACAAATTACAGTATCTATTCATTAAGAAAATAAACATGTAGGAGAGGGAGGATTGCTTATGAATATCTCTTAAGTACATAAACACATGCAAATGAAAAGAAACAGGTCCCAACATATCCATATATATAATAGCAAAACGTCCCAGGGCTGGTTTCTAATTTCCAGCTAATTTTGACTCATCGGTGTGTGCTTAAATTTAAGTGCTTGTTTCTTTCTATTGGCTAAACAAAACACTATCAGGCTAATTACCAGTGCAGTGTCCCAAGCCACCTGCTGAAATCCCTGTTATAAGTCCTCGCTCACCCATTCAGGCCAGTGCTTGGAAATGAGCTTCCTGACTGGATGCTCCACTGTTGCTCTCAGCCTGCACTTCATGGAGAAACGTGAGGAGACTCAGAGCTTGGTGGTGGAAAGTAAGACCTAAAAACTGTTCCTGAAGAACAGGACTGTCTGTACTCAGCAACTTGCTATTCCAGTTGCTGGCAGACATACCTCAACTGCTCAGCACTCCTTGCTCGACAGCAGCAAAGTGTTAACATCTTAGAGGATGTCAATTGTTGAGCAGTGCAAAATGGAACAGCTCTTTAACTGTCTTGAGCTGAGAAGATACTAGGGACAGCAGTTAAAGGGAAAAACTAAGAAGCCAGAGAAATATTCACAATACTGAGAGAAAAGTCTGAGAGAGACAGAGAGAGAAAACATCTACTGAGAGGTTTGAGAGAGAGATTACTGGTTCAGGAAATGCACTCATATGCAGGGAATGGTACTTCATGAGACAGTCTAAGAGACTAAAATACAGAATTTCCCATTTTGTGTGTCATATGCTGCTCAAGATTTCATACTTTGGTTGGTTTAGACATTTCCAGTGAGTCATTTGAGCCCTATCATGAGTATGGTTGGTACTGTCACTGCTGAAAATCTCTAGTCAGTTTTCTTCCCTCTCTCCAGACAGATGAAATCTCTGACCATGTGAACGCAGCTTTCTGTAGCACGTATGGTATAGAAATGTAGTGCCAGTCAAGCAAATCACTTGCATTTAGTCTTAGCAGACAAAAGTCCATTCTAATAGCTTTCTCACAGATTTATTTGAATTGGTCTTGGGCAGACAGCAGAAGGAGGAAAAAGAAAAATTAGGAGCAAAGGGAAATGGTAACAGAGAAGGAAAGCAGGTTAGAAAGACTATTTGAGACCTAGAAGAGAAAATGACAAAAAGGGTTACTCAGACCTCTTTTGGCACACAGTAACAGAAGGAATTAGGGGAACGAAGAAAAGAGAAAATGCAATGCAAAGAAATGATAGGTGAGGGATACAAAAAGCTCAGAACAGCTGCTAACAAATGCTGGACTACATCCCTCACATGGTGTGTGGGTAACTACACTGATCTTGTAGGTATTTGGAAGTGGCTTTCCCAGCCCAAACATGTGTGTCAGACCCACAGAGGGGAGCAAACCCAGGTCTACTTCTAGAGGAGTCAAGGTGATGTCCTGGCCTTTCCCTAGGGTTAAGGGATTGATCTCCACACTTGAGAGATTCATGTACCTCTGCAGCTAACCACTGTTCTCCAGCCTTGTGCCTGATGGAGCAAAGCATGAAATACAGGCAGACCCAAATGAAAGCACCAGGCAGCACAGTGGTAAATGAAAACAGTGCTTATGAAGACAAACTAATGGACTTCAGAGAGAATAAGCTGAGGTATTCATGCACACTGCTGCTTTGAAATTATCTGTAATCACTAATGAAAAAGGCCTGGATATTACTGTGGACAGGTAACTGTAAACCTCTGCTTAATATGAAAATGGAAAGCAGTTGATTAAGAAGCTACCCAGGCAAAATTATTATCTGGGGACCTAGATACAAAATAATACTGAAAACTTTGACAGTGATATGATTTTAAAAGACACCCTTCTCCCTCTAACTGTTGCTCAGCTCAAGAAACGCTGTCTTGGAAAGGTTTAACAAGATGGAGAAGGATCTTCAAAAGACAAATTTCTGACACAGTTTAAGACAGAGTGAGATTCTGGGTTGACCAAATGATCTTTCGAGATCCAATTTTGAAAATTTACTTTTGAAAAGAGAAGAGGCTGAAAAATATCAGGACTGCAATATATAGAATGGGCATTGCCCAGGAATTATTTTACTCCTGTGTCTCTTTCTGCTTACCAACATATGTGAGAAGACAGCTGAAAAAACATGACCTTAAAAAAAAATCATATATATATTTTTAAGAAGTATGTTCATTCACTAAAGATACTGCCAGGTCCCAGGAACTAAAACAAGAACTGAGCGTTTGCATGGGCAATGAAAGCCTTCATCCTATCTCCAGAAAGCATGCTCTTCTTACACAGTTCTTACTAATTTGGTTTATACAACCTGAAGTTGTTGGACACAGACCAATTGCCAGGGACATGTCTGCATTGCAGGAGGGAACGCTGTGCAGATATGACAGAATTAACTGAGCAAGAGGTGGGTAGATATCTCACCCAGAATTGCACTCTCTGTCACTCCAGGCACTTGAGATTCCTATGTTTATAGAGTTTAGGTTATGTCTTCATGGCACTGCATTTCTGTCTGCTGCCTTGGAAGTGACAATGCTAGATATAGACTTCTCTAGTCAGAGATTGCCGCGTATGTCTTGCACCTTTCTCTGATTTTAGAATCATGTAAAAAGACAGACTGAGGAAAGAGTTCAAGATCATCCCAGCCTGTCACTCCCTGACAGAGCTGGACCAACAAAGCCATGTGTCCTCATACACATTTGCCTATCTTTGAGACCAAAGCATGGATATTCCACAGCCTGCTTATTCATCATTCTCACAAAAAGTAAAAATTATTTTCTTTGGTTTTAAAGAACCCTTTTTTTGTTGCTTCCTATTGTCTCTTCCAGTCTAATGAGATGTTTCACTGTATACCACTCCTATTCATATTTCCAGATGCTCTCCAACAGTTTACAGCTTTCTTAAGTTTTCTCAAAACTCAGCATGGCATTTTAGCTAAAGATTCTTCAATGCTGGCTGGTTATTTTGTGAGCATCTCTCTGTGCTTCTTGACCTCTCATGACAGCATTTTTGAAACAGCAGGGTTTTGGTTATTCACATTAGTAAGGTGGTGTGCTTTTTAAGTTTTACACTCTGTTCCATCATGCAGGTGGCTAATGGAAATATCAGATAACAGCAGAGTCAGGTGCAATACACTGCAGAGCTCTGCTTGATGTAGCCCTCTGTTTGATAATCAGCCACTGGTAGCTACATTTAAACTATACTTTTTCCAGCCTGAAATAATTTCCCCCAGAACAGATTTTTCCTAGCTTTCTCCTGAGATGGTGTCAAAAGCCTTGCTGAGCAGAAGGTGTGTGACATCTACTCCAGCTTCAACATCCACAAGTCATTCTCCTGTCACAGGAAGAAATTAGATTGTTTTGATGTGTTTGTTCCTGAAAAATTGACTCAGACAATTGCTTATCTTGTTTTCTTTACATGGCTTGTGAAAAGTCCTTTATTTAATTGTTTATTTCCACTGCTTTTTGGGGATTTGAAGTTGAGTTGGTAATTCTCTGGCTCCTGTATAAATATCAGCTTTCTGTTGGACCTTCCTAGTTTTCTAGTATCTCTGTAGTCACTCATGAATCCTCAGAGATGGTGGGTAATAATTTTGACATTGCTTCAGCCAGATCTTTAAATACAATAACTGAGTTAATTACTTTTTAGCCTCTTATTTACATGCATTTATCTGAGATATTACCCCACTGTCACTGGTTTTGCTACCATACTGTAGCTGACCTCTGTAGTAAAGATACAAAAAAAAATCATGAAGCTTTGGTCTTTGAAACACTACCTGTTGATAATGTTTCCTTTGCAATTTGTATTGCAACACATTTTTTCATCTCTTGGTATTCCAACATTCTGAATGATTTCTAGTTATGCACCATGTCACTTCATAGTTGTATCTTATTTCATGCTTTTCTGAGTCAATCTCTATCATTTTTTGCTATTTCTGTAAGCCTGTCTGAAAGCTGGGATAATTTTTGTCTCCTGGATGTCTTTGAGTATTCCTAGTAAGTGAAAGATTATTGTTCACTAAACTCTGGTAGTTTGTCCTTATGATAGTATCTTCTTGTGTCCACAGTACAGTCATGTTGAGGAACAGCCATTTAGCCTTGGGTATTTTTCCCTTTCAGCTTTGATCCTGTATAGCTGAGCAGACAATTTTTTGAGGTTATCCATATCTTGAAGTCCATTGGGTTCAGTTTTGCTGTTATTTTTCCACAGTGATGCTCACTGGAGTTATTTTCTGTGTTCAGGTTTTCAAAATACTCATGCCATTAGTATAAAATATAGAGATATTTTGTTTCTGGAGGTATCTCTGCCATCTGTATTGATTAGCTGTTGCCAAATCATCTGAAGAAGAATGGGAATCTGTGTCCCAGTGTTTCCAGTTTCCGTTAGCCACCTGAGTAGCTGAAATTCTTGAGTGCCACCAGGTCCTGTGCATGATTCTGCTTATTGCTTATAAAAACCTCTTCCACAAGATCATCCTGTTTTGATGATCTTAATCATTACTTAAGAGTTCTTCAGGTGTTCAAAAACCCTCTGCATTATGGAATCTCAGAACAAATAAACATGTCCTTAATATTTGAAATATCAGATCTTTCCTTTTTCATATACTTGTATTTCTTGAGCAATTCTCTTATCACCTTGCACACTAATTCTTAGGCCAAACAAGCAATAATTTTGATCATGTATGAAGACTTAAATCTTTTCTCTTGTTCATTCCACCTACTTGTGTATAGGTAAGCAAATATCCAAGATAATAAATAAATTTGATCCATTATTTTCTTCCTTGCCTTGAATGAGATCCTGTTTTGCATAGGTCGATCCTCCCAAAATATTGTGGCCTTACCAGGTAACTCCTGGGAATACCCATTCACGGTGTCTTGCTTGCCTCGTCACCTCCCCCTCTCAGTCCTGAGGAAGGCTCTGGTAGGTGGCTTTATTGACCTTACTGGCTCATGTGCAAAGATTGACCTCTGGTGGAATAGAAGGGCTACTAGTGTGACCCATTTGGGCTGGTTTTGTGTCTCCTACACTTCTATATTCTTCAAAGGTGAGGTTCCAGAGAATGACAGGGAAGATCCCAATCGGTGCTTTGTGCCCCTGTGTAAGCTGGAGCCTGATTGTCCACAATCCATCTGTGGTGATCCATCAGGTGATCCATCTGTCATTCTATTTTCTTTGTCTTGAAGTATAAACCTGAGAGTTTTAGATGTGCTTGATTTATAAATGTATATATAGAAATATACCTATAAATGACATATATATGTGCATAGTCTGGGGACAGAGGTTCAGCAAGTAGGAAGCCATGAGAAAATATCTTCTTTGCACTGGATGTTCTTCTGCATTACCCATTTACCTACTCAAAAGCTGTGGTTACTTGTGGAAGAGCTTGTGAGCTGCTATCTGGAAATCACAACATGGTCTTGAACTTGTGATGCAGATTTAGAACAAAATTTTCCTCTTAGTATCCCTTTTCTGTGGAAACATTTGAGAATTCTATTCTGGACAGTATATGTCCAAGCAAATACTATGTCTTACTCTAGACTATACTGTGTGTTGTCAAATTAGCTTTGACACCAGTGGTACAGCATTCACCTTTTCACCTTGTGCACTTTTCAACCCAGCTACAGCAGCACAACAAGTGTGTGTCCAGCACCAGTGTAAATCAACGTGTTTATTTTTAGATGCTTTAATGCCTTATGACTTTGTTTTCAAAGTTATTTTGATTTTCATAAAACATCATCTGTCAGCGGTGTTTTCTCCTGCTTGGTCTTGAGGAGATTGTGCATATTGATTTTCTGGATGGTATAAAGAACATGGAGCAAAACCAATGACTTGAAAAATTAAGAAAAACACCTTACTTACTATACTGCTGGTGTTTTTTACTGAATTTTTTTTTTTTTTTTTTTTTTTTTTTAAGGGATGCTGAGAAACATATTTAAGTGAGGGAGTTGGGTGGATATGAAACTGCTGTTCTTCCTCTTTTAACTTTATCTGCCTGACGTTAGAGATTTGTTTTTTAAAATTGTGTGTAAATGCTGCTGTGAAAGATGGAGTAAGTTATCAAGTGCATGAGCTGTTCTTATATTACAGACTTAGACTGGATAAATAAGGGAAAATTCCAGAGTTTGGGAGTAGTGGTGGGGGAGGATAAATTTTAGGCAGTAGATGTTGCCAAATCCTATACTTTTTAAACAACAAAACCCGATCTTTTCAAACTCTTTTCTTTTGGCAGTGCATTGTGTTGAACTGTTGTGATGGACGAGACTACAAAGCCATGGGGAAATTCTTCAAAGGTCTGGCACAATCTGGAGCCTCAGTGTGCCTTGATGAATTTAATCGTATAGAGCTGGAGGTAATTGTAGTACCAGTTTCTTAGCAAAGTTGGTATTCAACGAAAGTGACAAGCTTGACAACTTCATTAACAGTACTGACATTAAACAATATTGACTGAACCTTACTCTTAAATGAAAAAAATATATACAATTTGAGTACATTTTAATCAAACTCAGCTGGTTGCCTGTGCCAAATCTGCCCTTGTGATTTTTTTTATGGTTCCTGCGTTCTCTGCTGTAAATTTAGCCAGAGAAATATTGCTGTTTCAACCTTCTGAGCACAGTGACAGAGGGAGGTTTGTGGGGAGACATTGTATTTTGCTCATGATAGATTAGCAGCAAGATTTCTCTTCTGCACTGGTATGCAACCTGCCACTCACAGTGTTTTGAAAGACAGGAGTTAACTTTCATCTACAGAAAGCTCACAGCCAGGGAGACAGACTGCTTTAATACCGCATTTATTAGCTTGTTGGGAAGGGGGAGACAACAAAAAACAAGAAGCAACCCTGCAAAGAGGGGTCTGCAACAAATGAGTGCTCTGGGTTCTGGTCTTTTTCATTATTCATAATGGGATTTAAGAAGGTCATTTATTATACTTGCACAAAGCATAATTAAATGTCCATACAGGGAAATGCTGCATAATCTATTTTCTTGTATAAACTGAAGTGATCTTGTTGATCTTTTGTAGCTCCTGCATTTTTCTTACCTTTGTTTCTTTCTTTCTTTTAAAATTACAGCTACTGGCAGCCCTTGGTAGAAGGTATTGACATTGAATTAGGTTATAACCATTCATCTATATTTCTGCTTCTGAGATAGCACAGAAACAGCCTTTAAAAATACAATATGCTTGCTATATTTTCCATTACCTTGCATTAGACCATTAGAGATACATAACTATATCTGGAAGATGCTGTGGCTTTAGCATTTTCATTCATTTAGCAGCTTATCCTTTGATGCATAGGGAATTTTCCAGTGCATTGGGCAATTTATTAGCTCGGGAGAGTGATGTATTTTTGGTTTTCTCACCTTTAGTAGAACATTAAAACATCATTTTTAAGTTTTTAAAAAATGTACTGGTGTTTTCAAGCTAAAAGTGTGTCCAAGAGCTTGATTTGCTCTTCACTTCAATGCTCCTTGCAGCTCTTCAGCAAATGTTAACCCTTCAAACACCAGGTCTGAGTAGGTGCAGGTATGTCTGGACTCACCCCTCACTGTGTTTAGTATCAGCAATTTGGTCGGGCTGGAGGAGTGGAGCTATCAAACAGTTCAAAAGGAACAATGGTATAACAACTTTACTAGGGTGGATGAAATAATAGGATCATTTTTTCCTCAGCTCTGTTTGCTCCTCTGCTAGACTTTAGAAATATTTTCTCCCTAGACTGCAGTACCATGAAGGGCTACTATGCCTGCATTGGATCTTTTTCAATAAAAAGGCAGTGTGCACTTCTTTTTATGTGCAGCAGACACCAAGTAAATGCTTGAGTGAAATCTCTTTTGCCTTTGTGCACTTTTCTCTTTTGCCCACTGACAGGAGATCCCTCAAGACCAGCACTAAGCTCCTCTTCATTAGAACCCAGTTTTCAATTTAAATTTTAATTAGAATAGATGACTGGAATACTTACCATTTGCTGTAATTTCTGCATACCACTAATCAACAACTAGAAGTATATTCTTGGTTTTATTTCTAAAAGCAGAGTTCTTTTTCTATAAAAGGTTTGTTGCTGGCAGTTGAAATTATTTTAGCTTATTCCATACAATTACCTTTTTGAATGGGATTCATGCTTGCGAAGGGACATTTCTTTTTCATCGTTTTAGTATAAGGTCACCTACAACCTGCATTCTTACATTAACTTAGGGGTGGGGTACAGTTAAGGTTAGGGTTAAACTGCATACATCTGCAGTCCTAAATGTGCTTTTTAGCACTTTTATGATCTATTATGATAAATTACATTATGTTGTTACATAATGTGTTAAGATATTATCATACACTGGTTGCAATGATACATAATTGATGAGACTCAACTGGAGGATTAAACATCTGCAGTGTGGATTTTTCTTGTCTTTTTATCATTATTTTTTGTTTGTTTTTCTTCTGAGACCCAGCTTAAATTCTAGGTATATTCAAACTGGAATATAAACCATTAAGAGATTAAAATATCGCCTATGTGGTATTTCTGGTCCTCACATCTCTAAAGAAATGTATTTTACAATGATTTATTTTATTTTCTTTTTTAATCTAACCAAAAGGCAATATACCTGACTAAGGAATTCTTAAGCCTCTGGCAGCCAGAGGCTGCCATACAGAATGAGATAGTACACGATAACCTTGGAAGAGGCCACCCAGACATCTGAATGGTCTGGTATCACTTGAAATCTTTTATAGCATAGTTAGATCAGTGCCTGGAAATCCAGCTGGTATCTTTTTCTGGTTCAGGTTTCTGGTCAGTCCCCACAATCCTTACCGCTGACCACTCGTTATCCCAGAAACTGCCTGGCAGTGAGACATTTGGGTCTGTGTTGTAGCACTCACATCAGAGCTGTGAGTCAGGAAAGATTCTGGGCTTCCTGAGGTTTTTTCATGTCTTTCAAAGAGCTCAGATCTAACTCAGCTCTTAGTCTGTAGACTTCAATTGCAAAAAAAGATCATCTTTACAACGTCTGGTTTCTTCCCTCAGTCCAACACCGTGACACTGGTCTCATCTGCACAAGATCAGCTAAGCCACTGTCATCCACTCTTGAATCTAGAAATTCACAGTTACTCTTTCCTCTGTTAAGTGTCAAAATGGATGAGATAACAGCACAGAGCCTGTATATATCCTGTAGGGACAACCATTGGGAATTCCACTGGGAATTAAAGTGAGTAGAACCAAGATTTTGGTTCATGATCTTGAATGTCCCCTCAAACTCTCTAATATTGTCACACTCTTCATTTTGTATTTGCAACACGACCATTCAGAATACACAGTGGGTTTTTTGAAACTTCTAAACATCTTTAGAGTCACAAAATTGAAAATATTTGTAACAACACCATGTAGTAAAGAACAAATGGCAGAAATGGGAAATAAAATATTCCCTTAGAATTTTGAGTGCAAGGATTTAAATTACTCTAAGTTCACCATTTATGCATTACAGGGCCTGAAACTGTGTCACAGGTGTAAGTATTTACAAGAATTTCAGGCAGTAGCAGAAGCTAGCTACTAAGCCCCTGAAACAGGCCAGATATTGCATTACAACAGATCACACAATTCAAATAACTTCTCTCATTTCATAGGAAGATATTATGCTGCTTCTGCTTGCTTAAAGAAAGTACACTTTGACACAGCTATAATCACAAGAAAAGTAATACTCTAAGAGGAAAATGAAATAGAACATTATCATGCTGGTAGATAGCAAAAGAAGTGAACTCATCTTTTCTGCAAGTACAGTCCCCAAACTAGAGATAAAAATAGTGATTTAATTTATGTAATAAATATTCTAAGAGAGAAATTCAATCTCTTGCTTTCTGACCCCAACAATACTTGTTATTAATAATAAAGTGTTTGGATTACTAGCCTCAGCTATTTTTCCCTTTTTTTCTTTTATTTGGTCCTTTGTGCTCTGTCATGTGTTTGGGTTTTGTTTTGTTTTTTTTTTTACAGTGCCTGAATAGGTAACAACATTCCAAGTGTGGAAACAGTAGCTATGCAGGAACTGTAGAGAAATAAGCCACACAGCCTTATAGTGTATATGAACAGTATTTCTTTGTCACTTTCCTTCTGGAGCTCCCATAAGGTGCCACACACCCTAAGGGTGTCACCCACCCATGTGCTCACCATGAAGTCAATGCACCTGGATGAATTTGATTTTCTCCAGATAGGCAGCAGAAATAGAGGGTGTGTGAAACTCTTTCACACACACTAAATTGCAAAGATGATCACGTTATAAGGTATTCTTGAAGAAGATGGCATCCATCAGTGCAAAAGTTTCCTCAGTGTGTCAGTCAGCTAGTGTCTGGTCTCAAGTTATCGAATATATGCTTTATTATAGGAATTTATAAATAGTAGAAACTGGTGGAATTACCTCAAAGCAGGGCTTTATTCCCAATTCACATCAAGTAAACCAGGAAATAGGCCTATTTTTTTTTGCCACCCTACATCTGCTTGATTTGAACCTCAGCATGTACGTTCCCTCACTGACAATTTTTGTATCCCTATGATCAGCAGCACCTTTCTCTTCCAGCTTCCTAACCTCACCTGCCCAGTCTGTATCTGCTCGAGTCCAGTCTGCGCTCCTTATTTTTTTATTATCTTGTAGAAGCTAAAGCTTGCACACAGGTTCAGAATTACCGCTATCTTCATAGCCAGGTACTCTACTCTGGGACAATGACAGAAATGTTAATTTGAAATTTAAGTGTCTTCAGAAGACAGGTTTTACTGTTTCCTCCAACATCTGAAGAAAAGGAGATTCTTCCTCCTCTCTCAGTTGCCCAGGGGAAACTGCTTCCAGGGGTGAGATTCAACCTGTCACACTGATGTCTACAAGAGTGACCTGTGTTGCATGCAAAGACTTTTGTAGTACAAGATTAATCCTCAGTTCTGGAAAAAAATGAAGTTTTGGAAACACAAATTCCTTTTACTGGAAGGTGCTCTCCTGTGTCTTCCAAACTAAAAACAAGAAGAGAAACATTTCTTGTTACTTGTATTTCTTACTTTGCTGAAGCAGAGGTAAAGGAAGATCCATCCAGCTCTGGAGGCACTGAGTTGAGCAGGCAGAGGGATAAGGTGATTTTGTACCATACACATACACTTATCATTGCTGGTCCTATAAATTTTGTGCAGAAATTCTTTCAAAAATGTGCTTTTCCCACCAGTCAAACATTGTCTGCTGTGTATCTTTGTATATCAGAAATGGTTGTCTATTTTTGTTTATTTTACAAAACTTGTTTCTTCTGTGTTACCTTGCAAGGCTGTTCAATTTTCACTGCTGTTATTTGACATTCTCTTGTGCTAGGTACCACTTTGCTATCATTCTTTTTTTTTTTTTTTTCATACACATGTGTTCACACAGCAACCTTGAGAACAGAATGCTGTGATCATGTTTCCTTACAAATGGAGAGAATACCTGACTTTTTTCCTACTCATTTTCCAAATGTCACTTCATAAATCTGGCTGATTTGTAATCACTGGAATCATCCTGGGTCAGTTCTGCTGCTTACTTATTTCTATAAACAAACTCTTCTAATAATTCCAATACTCTTCCTTTGAAGGCTTCAAAGACCACGCAGGATAATTAGTTTAAATGCTGAAATAACTTTTTGTTTTTCTGTCACCAGATTGTCTTGATATTCATGATTATGGGGAGGAAACATTGGCTATTTGTAGACTTTTTTTCAAAAAAATGAAGGAAAATAACTACTCAGTTTGGTTTAATTGACTGAGGCTTGGATTTGTGCAGGTTTCATAACATAGAGAAAATATGTGCTTTTACATTTATTTTTCCCTTGTGACTATACTCTATAAAACAGTGAATCTTCATTGAACAGTTGTTTTGTTTAGGACAATGATCTTATCTTTAAGTGAACAATTTAAACATCATGGTGGTATTTTCTTCATGGATATGTTGCCAGATTTATACTGAAATCGGCTTTTAAATCTATTCTTCCTTCACTATATTTTTCCATGTTAATTTTATGTGCAAGGAGTAGACATTCTGAGTGGCTCAAATATGATACTGAGCAGAATTGTTCATTAACCTGGCCAGATCCAACTGCGCACTGATTTTTCAAAGCTTCTTATTTTTTATCATTAACTCTGTGTGAATGCTTCACTTGAGTAATGGAACTGATATGTTTAGAGCATATAGAAGATTCATTTGCATTTCAACAATGTATTCTACTATGCTGGTATTTATCTCAAGTATTTACATTTCCCAAATTGATGGCCACACATCTGCGTATGTATTTCATCCTGGTGTAATGTTGCAATATTTTCCTCTAAGGAAATACATCCCACACTTACTTTCCTCATGAAGTTAATGTTGAGAGAGGCAGTGGGGTTTTTTTGTTTGTTTTGTTGGGAGTTTCTTTTTCTTTGTTGGTTTTTTCTTTTTTGTGTGTGCGGTTTTTTTTAAATTAAAGGCTCAAGTGAATGTTTATTTTCTTATTTATTTTTTTAAAAGAAGGGATAGGTTGCTATTCCTGAGTGAATGGAAAAACAAGTTTCTAGTTAACTCAAATGTTTGAAAGGATTTCTTCCGAAAAGCTGTATTCTTCTGTTGGAATTTTATATTTCCTTATCTTCAGCCGGGCCAGACTTTAAAGGCATGAAAGCAGCTCCCATTGATTTTTCTGAAAGTCCCTAATCAAGTATCCAAGAAAGAAATTTGACCCTAAATAGGGATTTCTAGGGCAAGGGGGATTTGTCTGGGCAGTCTGCTTCTGAAGGAAGAAAGCTATATTCTTTCCTCTCTTGAAAGGCAGTTGATGAAAGAAACATAAGGAACGGCCTGGAAAACAAAAAGGTTCTAAACTGCAGGTAGAAACAATATATCTTTTGATAAAGCTAATGTTGCTTTGTGTTAAAAGCAGAGTTCAGATTGCCGGGAGTCACACTCGTTGTGCGATGATTTCCTACCTCGCACCATCAAAGACTCACAAGCACCGTGTTGAATAAACTAGCACTCAAAAAGAAAACCAGGGAGGAAAAAAAAAACCACCCTGAAGGTACAAGATGATGAACAGGTGTTGCACTGCCTTTTGCAGAGAGAGGGCTGCAGATCTGGAAGAGTGAGGTGGTGGGGGCAGAGACATGGTGGGGTGGCCTGTTACAGCCACTGCAGCGCCTTGCCTCTGAGCAGAAAAACACCACACCTTTGCAATAAGAATCTGATTTTCAAGCAAAAGGCCCTAAAAACGTCATTATCCCAGAGTGAAACAAGTGTTTGGACTTGGATTTTTATGCAGAACAAGGATGGGCTTTACCCAGACCCAGCCAGAAACAGTCCTGCCCTAGAGTGGCCGTCCTGCCCCAGGGGGCTGTATCCCCCAAACCAGGCAGGGGATGAGCCCTTTTCCCCAACCTCTGGGCAGGATGGTTCTGGAGGAGACACTCTGCCCTGGTGGGTGCCTTCTCTACAGCATGGAGGCAGCCACTGTCATTAGTACCAGGAAGAGGAAAATCATCCTAAAAGCAGTGGGAGGAAAGTGTGATACTGCATTGGAAGCTGTAGAGGTGCATCTGCAGAGATACTCCAACCCTATGTCCGTTCTCTTTAATGGTTGTTTCCTGTTGGGTTTTTTGTTTTGATTTGCTTTGGTTTTAATTTTCATCTTTTTTTTAAACAATGTTCCTAACCAAAATAATCTGTGAGGTAAAATCAACTAAAGATATTTTCAAACTTCTGAATAAATTTTCCATCTGCTACCCCCACTTCATTAAGTTAATAGTTCCATTTCAACCAAGTCATCTATTTTTGCCTATTATGTTTTTAAGAAATAAGTTATATTTAGCATGCTTATAACAAAAAGGGGCTGTTTATCTATGTTCTTTTTAATAGAACATGGGGAAAGTGATTAAAAGTCAAAATAAAATGGAATATTTATCATTTTGCCCATCTGTTTAGTTACATTTGCTTTTTACATCCCTGGACAGAGTGGAAAATAAGGGTGCATTAATTAATTAAAGCAATTCTCTGTTGTACTATCTAACCTTGACGTCTAACATTTGCAGCCAATTTCAGCTTTCAAAATGAGTGAAGGGAAAAGGTATAGATATATTTGAACAGGTATAGTGATAACTTAAAAGGAAATCCTTTAAGGGGGGTGGGTGTTGTGATTTGGGGTTGGGTTTTTTTGGTATCGTTTTGGTGTTGGTTTTATGTTTCCTAGTGCCATTGCCTTCCTACATACAAACACAAAAAAATCCCTGTAAAAATAGTCACTGAACTTCCCTGTTCCTATCTGCAGTTAAGTTGGAAACAATGCGTTCCCTGTACTTTTTGCCCCTGCCCTGTCTGACAGCACTATAGCTTTGATGCTAGATTTCCAGTAGGTAACCTTGTTACTTTGATGAAAAGTCTTTGAGAGCTGGGTTCACAGTAGAGAGTTCACTAGTCTTACTGTCATAAGATGAGAATTTTAAAAGAAACAACAGGAATGTAAGCTGCTTGCTCTTAGTGTTTAGGGAAGGCTTTTTTTCTCTCTCCCCAAAGCCTGATGTTTTCATACATAACTCAGAAAGAAATTATTTTCCCATTAACTCTTCTCCTGATTATTTTATTTATTCTTTTATTTTATTTTATTTTATTTTATTTTATTTTATTTTATTTTATTTTATTTATTTTATTTTTCTGGCTTGTTTAAGAGCTGTATCCAGCAGCCCAATACAGAGAGCAAGGCATATCACCACTTCTCTCCACGCGTTTCTGCAGCTCTCTAGGCTTGAAGGAGAAAAGGACCCAGTATGGCTCCTACCAATTCCCAGTAAGATGTCAGGTTGATCTACTGGTGAGGGTCAAAGATGTGGAAGGCAGCAGCATGCTAGCACTTATTAGAAACAAAGCCATCATTTCATTACTGGACTTGTGGCACCCTAACAGCTTTTCTTTTTAATAGTCAACTTTGCTATTAAAGTGTGGAAAAGCAAAACCTTTCAGAAAGCAAAATTGTCATTTAAACCAAATTGTCTCTGATAAATAATTTTTTTAAGATAATTGTCTTGAGGTTTACCATTATATTCAGAAGAGATTTCTGGAACCTTTTTCTTGTTTCCATGTGTAATTTTAGAAACTTCAACAAGTGAAATATTTTTACAGCTAAATAAGTTGCTTAGCTTCACTGAAGAATAGGGTACAGAGACTGCAAGCATTGACAGTTTTGCTGAGGCAGTTTCATGGCCCTCCAGCACAAAGTGATGAGCAATAAAAACACCAACTCTTGATTGAAAAGAAGCCCTTGATAGAAGAAGAAAGTTATTTAACATTCTTGCTTTTAATATCAATTTAGCCTTCAAGTAGCCAGTGTGAAAGCAGATGCAACTTTGCATGGCCTGGTCCTATGCATTAAGCCTTTGAATGCTTTCATTTTAATTTGGGGCTGCAGTTTGACCTAATTTAAATTTTTCTTGTCTTATAATTATAAATTGCATGTATTCCAATGGCCAGTGTTGTATCAATATACTTTAAAAATGAGTTCCAGTTTTTTAGTTCTTGTTGCAAAATCTGTCTTTGCTACCCATGGGTGGCAAGAGTGAAATCTGCCTTCATCCTCACTGGAAATCTGAAAGTTATTTCCAGGCATAGGAAGTGTTGGCTCAATGAGCAACGTCAGCTTGCAAAAATTAACTCTCATGATGGTGGCAGAGGGAATTTTACTTGGAGATGTCCATTTTATACTCATATTCCCTATCTTCTGCTCATTACTGGGAGGAACTGGTGGGATGACCAAGCCAACTTCCTTCTGCCCCGCTGCCGAAATGCCTTTCCTGACCACTATGGAAAAAATAGCTCTGTGAAACTATTTCAGCATATTCAGTCACAGCACATCAACTACCTATTGACCATATTCCTTGAAAATTTATGTTGTGTTTTTCCATTGCAAACCAGCTTCCTTTTTACACATGCATTCTTTCATTTAGATTAAAACTACTCCTCTGTGCAGAGGGCTGAGGGTTTCCAGGGTGCCGTGCTGGGAGGTGGGAACGAAATGCCCCTCCAGCAGGAGCACTGAGCACCTCCTCACCTGCTGCTCAAGGGCAAGAAGCACTTCTTGGAACTCAGCCCCTGACACAAGCACAAAGCAATATGTATGTGTAAAATCAGAATCAAACCAAAGGCCCTGACAAAACTGAGCGCTCCACTGCACTCCCTGCTCTCCCTCCTGGAGAGAAGAGCAGAGAGGAAATAAAACATAAATAACATGTGGCTGGACTGTATGCCTAAAATATTTATATGTTTACTGATGACTATAAATACACAGTACACAATAAAATTATATATATACCTACATACTAACAGTATGTTTGATTTCCTATTTATGCTATGCAGCAGTATTATTGTTAAACAACTAGACTGATGAGTTGTTTAGAAACTGAAAGCAGGCACATTTTGTCAGGATGATTTAAGACCCTATACAGTAAAAATAATCTATCATAGGGAGGAATTAAACTTTGAAGACTAGCATGTGATCATCAGGGGTTAAGTACTGGCAGTGTAACGTGTTACCACCTGTCAGAGGAGGTTCCCTAATTGGTCCTGGGTGCAGGGTGAGCCTGGATGAACTGGGAGGTGAAGTGGGTTAGTCCAAACCTCACTAAAATAGGCTGAGGTTAATACAGTTAGGAAGGAGGTTCAGCCTCTGCATTTTGGCTCATGGTTGAGGAAGTCTCTGTCAAATCAAAGCTGGGGTTTGGTTGCTCAGCAGAGAGGCAGTAAATTATTTAGCTGTTGTAATTCAGTCTTGGTCACTTGAGAGCTTGCGTCTGCCGGTACCACTGGGTAGGAACTGACTCGCCAGTCCTGTGGATGCTGAGCATGACACTGGTGTTGCAATCCTGACATATCTTGCAGCCTGCTGACTTGTATGTCTTCTTGTCCCTTTTTTTCCCTTTCCTTTTGTTTTGGTTTGTTTTGTTATTTGTTTTACTAGTTTTGTTTTTCTACACAAGTTTTTCTGGGGGGAGAACCATCCTATCAATTCACTTGGTAAAAAAGATGCCTCTTAGATGAGCCTTAGCCCAAACTGGTATTTCCACTATGCTTATACAAGCTAAGGTCTCTATGTATCAGGAATCACACCTCAGGGTAGACTTTATCAGACATACTCAGTATGGCCCATTATGCCTGGCAATATGACCCTCTAAATCAAAATTATTTTAGGAGATTCTGTTGCTAGAAATGGAAAGTGATGTATTCTGAATGGGCTTTTAAACTAGGGAGATAAAAGACTCATTGTTTCATTGTTGGATTTGGAAATTCTCCAAGGAAAGTTTTTTTAAAGTTTATATCTTTTTTATAGTGTGTTATGTTTTCTTACGTTAACAATTATGGAGGAAAAAGTTTAGCAAACAACCTAGCAGAGGAATTTACAAAAAACAATATCCAGGAGGACAGAGAAGCCAGTTCTATTCAAGATGAATGGTGTAGCTCATCAAAGTAGAAGCGTTTCATTTTACTTATTTTTAGTATCGTTTGGGTGTAAATTCATGAAGTTCACACCAAGTTTGAATTCAGTTCATTTTATCTTATCTTTTTTTATGACAAGAAAATGATAACAAAGCCATTAATATCTCTGGTTCATGTTTTCCCCAGGTTATAATGACATACCAGGAGACTCATAAGAACTAGAAATAAATGCCTGCGAAAAAAGCACTGTGTTCTTTCTCTTCTTAGCAGGCAGTTGTACAATCAGAGTTGACTTTTAACTTCAATTGGAGTATGAAAAAAACACTGTATAAAACATTGAAGATCTGATTCTAAAATCAATCAAGCATTTTCTCTACATGAAACCCTCAGTTCAGATCCACCTTATGTTGTAAGTGATAAAGCAGGAGCAATTTCACTATCTTGTTATAGTTTTGAAAATAAATGTGAATTGTATGCAGTAATTTTGGCACCTATGTTCTGAAGGTGGAATCCTACAAAAGTAGCAATTTGCCAAGCTTGAGCAATTTTTATTTTTTTTCATACAGTGGTTTTTGTTTGTTTTGCAGTCATAAAGTGAGAGATGAAAATGATGGTGGAAGGGTTGTCCTTTTAATTGTAACTGTACTGTATCTACAAAGCCTTCTAAAGCCAGTATGTACAGAGCCATATTTTCAACCACTATTAAAAATTGCTAGTGAGTGGCCAACAACTACCACATCAACCTGCAGATTAGAAAGTAGGCAGGGGTTGCTCTGTCGAGGCTGAAAAGTGAACAAATATGGGATTCATGGAAGAGGCAGAGAAATATCCAAAGGATTTTTATTTCTCTCACGTGTCACCAGACTTGAGTGTGTGCATAATAAACTGTGTCTGGTTCTGGAATCAATTTGGTAGTGTTAATTCCTTCTTTGTAACGTGATTGCTAGGTTAAATATGGCCTTTTTTGTATCTGTTTGGTATCTATAGAACTGTAAATTCTATTTACAAATACACGGCTTCTGGATTGTTTTAGTTGGGCCAGATTTGGAAAGGTGTCTTTTTGGCCAACGACAGCAGGCACAATATTCTCAATAAAAGTATCTAGAAGATTTTTTGATACAATGCCTTTTTAAATCCTTACAGATTTTTAAGGTGAGACTTTGCAAGGAGGCCCTATTTATAAACAGATTATAATAGATTAAGGGCTTCTTTTACTTAGTGGTTAAGCAAATCTTACATCATACCTCATGACAGATTACTTATGCTAATTCTGCTTACGTCCTCGTGACCATTTGTACTTTGCATCTGCCTTTTTCTTCACCTCCTAAACATGAGGGATGTGTTACAGTCATGCATCAAGTACACTGAACTGGTAAACCCTCCAGTAATCTCTTCTGATTTGTATATAAAAATGGGGCCATGATAAACTCTGGAGGTACCAAACCCCCTGAGATTCAACCCAAATTGTTCTATGGTAATAATAGAATTATGAATACCTCCTATACATAATTTATAAAAAAATCTCTGATTTTGAAATATACTGAAAATGCTGTATTCTGTATTAGAAACATTTTAAGTGAGGATAACATTTCTTTAAAAAGAAAAACTGCTTTCAAACACTATATAAATCTAGTGTCTGTTCTGTGAAACGCTCTCAAAATTTTCCATATGAGGAAATCGTCATTCAGTTAACTAGACAGCAGTGTTGGAGCATAAAAATTATAAATATAATTTGTGTATGGACTTCTTAAGGAAATTGCTGTTTCTCCATTTTGAACTGTGGAAGAGAAAGAACAGTCTAGTAGCAAGTAGGGCTTGAAAAGATGAGATCTTTTTCCCAGTACTGCTCTTAAGGTAAATCACTTAGGCTGGTCTACATTTCAGCTGACTCTGATCTAATATTAAGATGTCTAAGTTTGAGGTGATGACTTTGCATTGCCCTGGCAGGAGAGGTAGAGACAGGAACATTTCTAGAGGGCTATTCAGTGGATGAGCCTGGGGTGACATGCAACTTTAGCTACTCAAATTAGGGCAGACAAACATTGTGCTTTGTTTCTCTGACTCATAGGATAACACTATGGAGAGGCTGGGCAGTAAACATGTTTGGTGCAGAGAGGTACTCGGGAAGGCTGCTGTAGCTGGCAATATCAGAATCTCAAATGGATAGACAGACAGATTTTACCAGGACATTTCCAGACAGGAGAGCACTTCCAGGGGCTCTGGGATTTGTTTTGGTTTATTTTTAGGCTCTGTTTCTTCAAAGTATGAGTGAGGCTTTAATTGAGTGGGAACTTGGGAGAATAAAGCCCTTTGGTAAGATAATTAACATTACTGTAATTAATTTTGAGTAATTAATGTAACTTTAAAGTTAAGTGAGAGAAAATAGATTTATTTCTCATGCCCTAATTATGAATCTATCACTTTTGTGGGAACTTTAAAGAAATGTTCACAATTTCATTAACAATGTATGTCTGAAGCTGCTGAGCTGTTGTGGACCACGTTACTTGGAAGCAGGGACAATAAATCAGTAGCATCAGGTTCACACTGATCTGACTCTTCTTTATAATTCACATGCCTAATTAGTTTATGAAGTTCCCATGCCACAGTTGAAGAAAGCTCTTTAGAAGACTTGTTACCAGATTTATAGTAACTGAAAGCAGATTGCAATATTCACAAAAGGCTAGGATTTTAATTTTAGATATATATTAAATACAAATACAGTGTCTATCACTTAACCTTTCTGTTTGTATACTTTTTTCTATCACCATTTTTTCAACAATTTTGATATCCCCACGAATCTGTTCCAAGAAAAACCTTCCTTTCAGTCAAAGTTCATTTTTCTTCTTGATTTGTATAGTAGGCAGTGTAGTTACTTGTATTGAACATGAGTATTCATAGCAATAGATTTCAATTTTGCAGGGAAATTCCAAGTATCTATAGAAAACTTTATTGTGATCTACTTTAAATTCTGAGAAGGGCACTATCTAGTCTGGAGCACAGTTTAGTGATTCTGGGAAATAAATTGATAGAAATAAATTAAAAGTTAACTGACTTTTATTTAATTATCATGTCGCTGAAGTTTTAAATGGCAGATGTCGCTCGGAATAGATACTATTCTCCAAAATCAAAATAATCAATAAAATATATTCGCTTCAGTGCTTTCTCTGCATGTGGAAAATAGAAATTCTGTCTCTAGTCTGCAATGTGCAGCTACTGATTCTTATATTAAAAGTGTTTTTTTCCATGGTGAAAATTAAGAAGAAGAAAACATTTTCTACCTAACCAGCTATTTGAGCCTGCTCCAAAGAGCTGGCTAGAACCAGCATTTTCTGCATAGATGCAGATAGTGATAGTCACATGGCTCCATAAGAGCTGCTGCTCAGTTTTGGGGGCAGTTCTGGCCACATTCAGGCTGTGATTTTTTTCTGTGCAACAGCCCTGTCCTTTATCACCTATATAAATCCCAGAAGGAGTAAGAAGGGAGAGGGGCATGCACATGCAGGATTTGATGGGAATAGCAGCCATTTCTATACTATCTGTCTTAAAATGGAGACCAGTCAGGGTTTGCTCATTCTACAGAGAGGTAATTTTCTGCTTGAGATCCTGCAAATTAATTGCCAAGTGTCTCAGCTATCCCAGGAGACAGCAGTGGAAGGTGTATTGATAGCACCTGCAGATAGCCGGGAGAGACGAGCAGTTAATGGGATTCACCAAGTCCCTCCCGGGCAGGGGAATGCACTTCTGGCCTTAACTTAAAGACCAAATGCACCCACTGGAGAAGCTCTCTGGCTTTGCAGGCTGAGAGTTTCTCTCCCATCCAGGATTTTTAGGCTTACCTACATGATTTCTGCACAAAGATGGAGTGAACACTTGGTCAGACCTTGTCCCTGTCACCAGTGCCAGTCCCTGGAGTGCCCTGCTGTAGCTTCTTCCTGACCTAGTCCTGGGGGTGTAGTTTGGGAAGGAGTGGGAAAGTTCCCTGTGGTGATGATACATGCTGTGAAAGATGGACTTCACCAAGTACATGTTTCAGAGCTACCTAAGCAACGTGCAGCACTGCTCCCAGCTGCACCAAAGGAAGCACTGCCCTCTCTGCCCTGTGCTGCTGCCAGGGGTGGGAGTGCTGCCTCTATTCCTCACCCAGGAATATATCAATTAAAAGTGATGAAACTACCATTTCATGAGACTTTACTGGTGAGGCTTGTGAAATGAATAAAGGAGCATCTCCCATTTTAAGACGCTGGTGCCTGTGAAATCTGTGACCCCTTAAGAATCAGGGTAATTCAGCTTGGCCTCTGCCCCACTAGGCTGTGGGAATAATTCCCCACATGCATAAACCCTGTGCCACTGCAGGCTTCAGCAGATTTCAATGGCAGGGTCACACAACTTGGGAAGGTTTGAAGAGCAGTGAAAGCATCTGCATATGGGCAGGGCCAGTGAAAAGACAACAAAATTAGATGCTAAAACACCTGCAGATTGTATTCAGCAGTACCATTCAGTAGAGAGAAGCCTGGGGAAGTTCAGCAGACGGTGTAGGAAGGAAGTCTGGAGCATTTGGGTAAAACATGTGCACCTGGGCAGGTAAGTCCATGCAGCAATGATTTAAGTGAAAATGTAAGTGTGCTACAGATTCCTTGTTCACAGATTATACTTGTGAAACTAAGGTCACTGCCAACAGCTAATTCCAGCAGAATGTAAGTCTTAAGAATTAAGAAATCAACATTGTTTCTTGGATAACAAATAAGAGAATTCTCATCTTAATATTTTTATTAATGCCAATGAAATTGGATGTCTGAGGCTGAGAAAGGGGGGTGATAGGCAGTAGATTGGATCAGCTGAACATACCGAGAGAAATGCTGCAAATAAATTTTCCTTAATACATAGGCATGTATACCAAGTACTATAAGACTGCTGCCTGAAATGAGTGCTGTAAGGCTTAGCATTCCACAGTTATCTGTGTGTGTGGATGCCCAACGTGTCTGATGAAATAAGAAATGTTACAAGCTCTAATCTGCAAGTGAAAATGAAGAAAAGTCTTTGTCAGGTTTGAAAAGTTCAGTACTATGAATTTTTCAAGTCATCGTTGCCTTTTCAAATCATTCTGCACTGTCTGGGAAGGGGGAGTAAAAACATTTACGATCTCAAAATTAAGCCTGTTTACATGAGATTTAAGGTTGGTCTTGCAGGTCCAAGGGGCTCAACTAATCACCTGGACCATGTAGTGAAACGACCTCCAAACTGTCAGAAGTTCACTAATTGCTACTCAGCAGAGAAACTAATTGGTACAACCATGTCTTTGCTTGCAGCTGGGGAGGGGGCAGCTGTAGTTGGCTCTGTGGTACATTTCATACTGTGCCAGGCACAATGGGGTCGGTACATCAGATTCTCCAAATCCCCTGCTAAAGCTTTCTTTCTGCTTCCAGCCACCTTCCTTGCCTGTTCTCTCAGCTCTTCCCAGCTTCTGCTTCCAGTTCCGAGGCTGTTGTTAGTCCCAGCTGGGGGACTCCACACCTCACAGGCCCCAGCCAGCATGTTGTAATTACTAAAACTAGCAGATTATTTAACACATTTCCCAATTATGATGCACAAAGATGTCGCACAAAATAACTCCTAAACTCTGTAAAAGTTTTGCTTTTACAGAAATAGAAGTAGAAGGGGCAAAACTTTGCAAGAAGCAGCAAAGAGGATGTAGAAAGGAGGCTGACAGGAGAGGTGTGAAGGGATGGAGCAGGACTGTACATCTGATCTGACTAGCCTTGTATCATGGCTGGGCTGTGCAAGGCATATAAGTGCCACTTCTTTCTACCAGCCACTCCAGCAGATGCTTTCTGGATATGTGTGTGGCCAGGAGGACATTTTAGATGTCTTAGCCTATTTCTTGCATGGAAAAGGAATATATTTTTAAAATTTAAGATCAGGTATCTGAAGAACCTTGCTAGCTTCTTCCCTAATCACCTTCTTTGACACCCATCTCCTTCAGAAACCTCTTTGTATTTGGACATTCCCAGTCAAAAGGTTAAGGATGGAATTATCTATGTATTTGGTAAATAAAGGCATGATTGCCATTGCATCAGGGAGCACAGGCTGTGGCTCCCTGATGAGAAGCAGAGAAGTTTACCTGCTTGATACAAAAGGCTTGGGAGGAAACAGTGGGAAGGAGGCATTTCTGCTGGGCTTAGCCACATCTTCTGTCAAAGCATATATAAGTGTAATGAAGTACAGAAGAGGAATCTAATGCTTCGCCAATTTGAAGGTGAAGTTCCTTGGAATAAAGGGAAATCAAGCAGGATGAATCTAGACAAGTAAACCAGGTCTGTACTACCGAATCCTTAATATACCTCCCCAAAAGATGAATAGGATAATCAGTTTCCTTGCTCAGACATGTATTGTCTATGTGTATGCACATATACATGCAGTCAAAGCTTTATAACCTACCATACCATGTTTTCCTAATACAATTGCCTAGTACTGCCCTAGTGAATTCCTTTCTCCAGCTCCTGCTCTCTTCTCTCCCTGGGAAATATGGATTTGTAATGTCTGCCAGGTCCACGTTGACCTTAATAGAATTACTTCCAATCTATGCCAGCATCGATGAGAGGGACATCTTGTCCTTTGCTGTGCCCACTGTCAGCAAAAAATCATTCTTTCATAGTTGCTACAATATGTGGATGGGGAGTGTCTATTGCAGATATTGGGAACTGGAAAAGTGAAAGTGTTTTACCTATGCGAATCCAGTTAGTTGAATCTATAAGAGAAACAGAACACAGAATTTCTTTGCTGATCAAACTTAATTACATTAGCTAATGTGTCATGGAAAAGCAATGCATTTTCCTGTCCGGCCAGACAGCTCCTGCTAGGTGTTGCTGATGCCACCAAATGAAGGCGACTGCTGAGAGCACAAAACTAGTTAAAGAGGAAGTGAATACTGATGGCCTCATTGCAAATCTAGTTCTCTGTGCTGTAGACATCTGCAGCTTCTTTTTATGAAGTATGATATCTGTGCTGGGAGCCTTCTCCAGTGATAAGCCTTAATTTAAGAAGCATACTGTCACACGAGAACGGAGTGAATAGGAAATTGCTATGGATATTCTCTCTTTCCTAAAACAAGAGGTATTTTTACTGTGAGAGAGACATAAATCACAGCAGCAAAATTGGCCAACTAAACTACCAGAGGGCTAGGTCTGGGGAAGAATTAATGTTAGTCTTTATCACATCCCTTATGAAGATCCAACATTTGAGATGCACCTACAAGGATGGCAACCTCACATCTCCTGCACCCAAAGCTGCAATGAGCTGCTCCTGGATCCCTTTGGAAATGCAGGCTGCCCCAAAGTCTTGCTACCCCAAGGTGTGCCAGCCCACCTCCCCTCCTCGCAACACCCACTCCCGAGGTTCCCTGCCTGCTGGGACAGAAAATCGGGTCCCAAGGGCACCTCCAAGGCCACTTTTGCAAGGCAAAACAATTTTCCATGGATCCTGCAGCTCACAATGCCTACAGCCTGCTGCTGCCAGAGCCATGGAACAAAAAATGGAAAAGTTTATTTTCTACACAATCAGCCAGAGTCCTAAAGAAAGATATTTTACCTTTTTGTGATCTTGCACAGAAGGAGATGACTTGCAAATATGTCCCTCTATGCTAGATTCCATTTCTTTATTTTCATGGTGTTCTGCATTGTGTATTTGCCAAATAATTCCAGGTTGTAATTCATTCAAAACAAAGGGGTTTGTGTGGTGTTTATTCTTTAATGATTGGACAGTGGATTAGAGCAGACTTTTGGCAGAAATCCTTCAAACTTGTTTACATTTCCATCTGTCTCTACATCTTCTTGAGGGTTTTCAGGTTATTGTGCATGTACCTCATTTCGTATTCCTGAGAGGAACAGGCATTTTAAAAATAGAAGTAAATTAGATATTTCAGGTTTTGAAATTTCACACTTAGGTATTCCTCAGTGTCTAACAGGCAGTTTTTTAGTTGCCTTAGAATTCTGAACACTTTTGTTTCTTCTACAACTAATTTATTATGCCTTCCTTGAGAAAACCAGATTGCTTGGGTTTTAGCCTTTAAATTCTTTGGTATAGCTTTTAGCCGTTGTCTTGCATTAATGCGGTGGATCTATAGTTAAAGAGACTAAGAAATATTTCACTTTCATGTCTTAACTTCAACACTTTGAAAAATAGATCTTAGACCTGGTGTTTCATATTCATCTCCATTTTGCTTTTGAACACACATGGAAAAGTGACATGGTAATTTAAATTGTTTTAGGAGGGAATTTGCTAGTGGCCTTTACTCCTTGAAATGCATACAGAAATGCTTTTTTATTGTTTGAAAAATCTCAAAGTGTCATTAAAGCCATGTAGAATTATTAAATATATATTTTAATGGAAGCTGTTTTCCCTTGGAAGCACATGTTTACGTGAGTGAGGGGATTGACAGGCTTTTCTTCTGGAAGTTTTCATTCTCCTTGTTGATCTGAATTAGGTTTATGGTGTAATAAATTTCCTTTTTTTATGGTATGAAACCTCCCTTTGGTATGTTTATACTGCCTTGCAGCATCTTGAGTGTTTTAAATGTCGTAGTGAGCAGTTTAGTTCAAGGTATCTATGCAACTTAATCAGAGTGTAGCTCTCAACTATTTCTTTTGGGCATGATGGCAACCTAATCTCTGACAGGACTAAAGGTACGCTGATGAATGAGATAAGTTTTGCCTTTTGAAATCTGGATTCTAGAGACTTTTGTATCTTGAGGTAATACACTATTTGTGCTCTTAGGAATGCAAGTAATGTCATTTTTGCATACTTTATCCGAAACTGTAGCACTCTTTCAAACTATCAGTTTGTGAAACCCAGTCTAACTCTGCTAGCTTAAGAGGGGAGACCGAACTAGGACATCTCAGAAAGCTAATTGTTCAAATCAGGTCTATTTAAATGACAGCAGAAACAATTATCTGTTGAGAGCCTTAAGCACGTCTACCCAACATACAATATGCACATTGTCTTACTTTTTGTCCTTGCATATGAATGTACATCACATATAAGAGACACACAGCATACACATTTATATTGCAGTGAGAGAAAAAAGAGATATAAATGCCTATTCAGGCACTCCTCTGAAAACCAACAGCTTGCCTGTGCCAGTCATATTCCATAGCTGCAATATCATCACTAAAGGATCCTTGGCTTGTCCAATGCTCTCAGGGGAGGCCCTGCTAGGGGTCTGTGCAAGCAGGTGTGGGCAGGAGGAAGCCTCCACTCCCATTTCCCACCTTAACTTCATTCCAGTGCTGGAATGGAGGAGCAAAAGAGGAGGAGGCTGGAAACCAAAGAGCAGACACAGGCATTGTCATAGCTCAACCAAAATGGTTCTTTGCTTGGATCCAGGTATCATGTCATCTGCTTTCAAAGCTACTGGGGAAATCTCTCCAAAATGCAAATAGACATTTCCTGGTTCAATTTCAAACACACTGTTGAAGAGAGATGGGGAAGTGCTTTACTGAGTGGACTGAGGCAGAGTATTTGTTATTTTCCTCAGTGGATACATCTATCCTTATATATACAATAAGAACTGAAAAACTATGAAGAGTACTGATATCTCCTCTTATGTTAAAATACATGTCCTAAACATCTCAAGGTAGCACCACTGTTTAGTCTGGAGGTCATTCTGATGGCAATATATGAAGTATATAAATATATCTTATGGAGGGAAAAAAAAGACAAGCTTTTAGAAGCAGAAGTTCTTTTCTGCTTCAGAAACAGAATCAGGAAAGGGTCATTTTTACACCTATTGCTGCTGTTAAGCTCTTTGAGCTGGATTACATTTTTTAATGTATTATCTCCAGTGGTGGAAGAGGTAGTCCTGGCTATACAACAGATTAAAAAACACCAATCAGATCAAAAGGGGATACATAGAGAATACTGGAAAGTATACTCTCTCCTATGCATAGGTGCACCAGCCCCTTGGCCAGACATATGAGCAGGGCTTGTTCCACTCTTCATTGCCTCACCTGGCAGCTGGGAGGGAAGAAAAGAAGAAGGGATGCAGTGGTTTTCTGCTAGAACTGACTGCATACCCTCTGGTCCCAGTGCTCTGGTTTAGGCCAGTGAGGATCTGTGTCCCACTGATAGAGGAAAGGTACACAGGCTCTGCCTTCCTGACCACATCAGGCTCCTCTCTGTGTATTAAACAGGACTTTGTTTAGCCATCCAGGGCCATTTTGTATGAGTTGCATGTGAGCATATCTCACCTGGCTCTAAAGGATGCAAAATACATCTATGCACAGTTTCTTTTTTATTTTGCTATTGTTGTCATTGCTGTTATGGGAGTCCATGCTTAATGTTAATTGGGGGGTTTCCCTGCACATTTTGCTTCCATCCTTCCATGTATCCAGCATGTCTGAAACTACTGGGTATGAGAAAGATAATATCTACTGCTTTAGTGGGTTATCTTTATTTTAAATGGAAAATTATTTTCCAAAATAGATGGAATACTCATGCCCTTTGATGCCAGATCAGTATAGCACCAAGTATCATCTTAGCTTATATCTTTGCTACTCTGTGGTGGGATTTTGACAATAAACTGTTCATTTTTGGCAATTTTTTAGCTTGTCACCCTCAGAGATGTTCGAAAGAGACTTTTGATTCACAAAGTTTTATATATATTTTAGATGATGAAAGGCCAGAATTTTACTTTTATGTTTCAGCAGTAAATGTGAAACTCTCTGAACATTTTTTAAATAGCAAATCTTATTAATTGTAGATGAAGGATTAAAGGAGACTTAAATAAGAGAAGCTGAAATGATTATGTTAGTGGTGGCCCTGGACACATTCCTTATCTGTCTGGATTTTTTAAAATTTTCTGTGCCTGTCCCACAGCATTCTGTTGTCTGTTAGCATCATTTCTGTCCTCTTCCCAGTGATTGTTTTGCCAGCCTCTGACTGTGGCATCCTGCATGTATCCATCTGTGAAACCACACAGAAAATGATTCTGCAACTAGTTCCCTGGTTCATTGCTTAGGTAACACAAACCAGGACAACTTTCTATTTAATGCTTTAAAATGTAAATGCAGAATTCTCTGGTTTAAGAAAGTAATGAGAAATCATTTCAGTGGAATCACACATAGCCTTTCACACCTTAAAATGTTACTGTTTTGAGCTACGTATACATAGTGTTTGAGCAAGCTGATAAATGGACCTCCAGGGCAAAAGCTTTAGAAATAAAAAAGTGTATCTCTGGAGAAAGCCAGCCTTTCCTTTAAATCCACCCACCTGTCTTTCCATCTCCAATATCCCACTCTCTTTATTTAGGAAAGGTGTTATGTATTCCTTAGTGGATCTAATCCCCTTGTATATTTTTTCATAAATTGAATTGATTTTATATATTGCATGTTATAACTTTAGGAATGTAATACCAATCCTTCTGCATCTGCCATTAGAAAGCAACCAAACAGACTTTTTTTTAGGACAGAATATAAATCTTGTCTTCTTGGATGGGAAATTTAGACTATGCATGGTAACTGCTGTCATAGAAAACTGAATAATCTCTTGGCTAATGACTTCATCTCCATAAACTAAAGTGATATTTTGTCTTTGAAAGGTCTGTGAACAAGTAGTTGTTTGGTACAGTTTTATGTTGGTGGGAAACCCTCTAGGATGTAAAAAGCTCTGTTTTGAAAGTACTTGATAAGTTCTTGAACAGTAAGGACAGGGTCTAATAAATGAACACAGAGCAAGGCATGTTTTTGTGTGCTCAAGAACTACCGCTGGAGCAGTTTATAGTGGATTGGATCCAATTTTACATGAATGGAGCAATGGATGGTGTTTCAGACAGCAGAAGAGGGCTCCAGTAGTGAAAACTACTAACCACTTTAATTATATTTTCATGCGTGGCCCATTTTATAGTGCAATTTTCCTGAAAAGCTTACAATTTGATTTCTTACACTCAAGAGATTAGTTTGGTCAGGGTTTTCTTTGAAAACCAAAGGACACCTGGCAAGCTGCTTGCTTTGTTTTATTTATTTATTTATTTGCCTTCCTGTGTGAACATATGTTAAAAATAAGCCTTACAAATAAACCTCTAAAACTATTCTTAAATATGATAATGACTAAAAGATCAATCTTAACCAGCAGTGCTCAATAGAATCACAGAATAGAATCATAGAATCGGCTGGGTCGGAAGGGACCTCAGAGATCATCAAGTCCAACCCTTGATCCACTACCACTGCAGTTACCAGACCATGGCACTGAGTGCCACATCCAGTCTCTTTTTAAATATCTCCAGGGACGGAGAATCCACCACTTCCCTGGGCAGCCCATTCCAATGTCTGATCACCCTCTCTGTAAAGAAATTCTTTCTAATATCCAACCTAAACCTCCCCTGGCACAGCTTGAGACTTATGTGAATAAGTGAACTGAAAAAGACTGAGGAGTTGGTTGTGATGAAGTCCGTGGCTACTGTTCACCTTGGCTCAGACACTGTCTTTGCAGTGCAGGACTTAAGTAGACAGGATGGCTGGAAGCATGCATATGCATATCTGTCTGTCTGCAGAGCAATAACCTGGCCTTTCTGGCTGGTTCCTGCTCTGACTTTTGGGCTGGCATGTCTCTGACTAATAACACAGCTAAGAGAACTGAAGATTTGAACAAGATTCTGCAATGGGGTAAAGAATTCATTCTAAGCTCATGTTTCTAACTATATAAATGAGTCTCTGTTAGTATTTAAGGCGAATTGGGTAGTATAAAGAGATTATTTTGCAGTATAGTTTAATCTGTTTCTGAAACAAACTGTCATGAGGGAACACAATGTAGAAGCTGTCCAGAGATATCAAAAAGAAAGACATTTAGCCAACATAATTCTCTAAAAGGAAAACAAAATTGTGTCTTGAATCAGCAGTACATAATCATGAGGTCCTTGAAACAAATCTGCTGTATGAGATAAAAATGTAACGATAACGATAGCGTGGTAAATGCAATGCAACAAGCTACTTCAGTAGAACCTGGATCCAGGAACCTGAGACAAAGCTAAATAACAATATTAACATATAAAATGATATCGCTGTGAGAAAGGAGAAGGAATTAAGGACTGCAAGGGAGGGAACATGTTGCCAGCAGTGAATTGAAGTGAGATAGAAAGTGGGTGAGACGGATGATACAGGAAGAAGTTTCTCACAGATGGTGGAAGCGTGGAGGGGAGGGGGTGAATGCTCCTGAGAGCAGCAGGTGTTTCAGGAATGGGGAGATGGCAGTGCCAGCCTAGTAGAGGGAAGGGGAGCAAAACAGCAGAAAACAATTCCATATTCTATCATATGCATGTTAACAAACTGGCTCGGGTGTAATTTTGTGGCATTCCTGTGCATTCAACAATGAAGTTTCAGTTTTGCAGGGGCAGCTGCCCAGGCTCTCAGTAGTTCTCCCACACGTGGATTGGCTGCTCACAAAGAACTCCAAATAGTACATATATTTTGGTCATATTTTCAGGAAGATAAAAATCCATGGACAACACGTTTGTTTTAACCAGGTGACAGTTTTTTCCAGTGGGAATGCAATGCGACATTTCTGGCAAGAAACGTTTTGTTTGGTGTGGGTCATTTTTTTCTGTCCAGCTCCTTACCTCCTATTTCTTCTTCAGACAGCTGGGACTTCGTTACCTACTCCCATAATGCTGGCCAAAGTGCCTAACTTTTTCTATTACTGTGTCTCAGGACACTCAACATGTCCCTTCAGCTTCAGTTTAGTGGAGCAGCCCCCATGTTTTGTGCTGCCAGCCTCTGTAGATAGGACCTGACAAAGTTACTGATGTGCAGAAGCAGTCTGTCCATTGCCTGCTGCAGTTTGCTCTGGACTATTTTACCCTGCCAGCATGAGCACTTCTCCCTGACAAGCAAATGGATGTATCTTAGACCTCTAGTCTTTAAGTGACTTGATTAAAGTTTACTCAAGAGTACGTATATGAAACTAAAATTGCCTTTTGTATCACTGATCCTTCCTTCAAAACCCCCACCCCAAAGAAAAACCCCAAAACCCAGTAACTTGTTCTTTCTTTGAGGAATCCATTCATTTCTTCTCCTATACCATCTTCTCAACTATCATTGAGATGTGTGATCTTAGTGAATGTACAACAAAGATGCAGTTGGAGTAGACATCAGCAAGAAGGTTTCAAAGAATGTTAGTGTTTATAGTGAAGTAGACACTGGAACATCTTGCCAAGCAGTGGAAGCCCCATCCCTGGCAGTATTCAAGAGCCCCAGGTTGGATGGGGCTCTAAGCAACCTGATCTAGTGGTAGGTGTTCCTGCCCATGGCAGGAGGGTTGGATCTAGATGATCTTTGAGGTCCCTTTCCACCCAAACCATTCTATGTTTTTATGATTCTATGACACAATGAGAGAAAGAAAAGACAATTCAGAAACAGCAAGAAAAACTAAAAACAATTCAAAGGAAGAGGAGACCCCAAAGATGAAGTGGAAGCCTCATAACCAGTTTTTTTCATGCAAGGAAAATCTTACTAAAGAGAACTAAAATATGTAAATACTTCCATGACGTGTCTATTTTGCACACACAGTTACTGCAAGTGCTCCAGGGATGTTGTGTAATCATGACTGGGAGGCTGAGAAGGAGGGTGATCACTCTATTAGAATGTGGCCCACACTGTGAGAAAATAATAAATGGATTGCTGCATCTTCAACTCTTAATTTAATTTAATTTAATTGCATTTAATTAATATGATTTTTTAATCAAGAAGCAAAATCTAATGTGTGATAATAACTCTGCTCTTCAGGAGAGCCTGTGAAAATCATGCATCTTATTTGTAGATGTTACCAAAAGCTACTTAGCCTGGGGGATAGATGCCTTATATTTCAAGGATATTGAGTTCAAACCCTATGTAGTTTGTACTTTCATTAAAATTTATATTGACTTTTTCCATTGGTATAGGACATATGATTTAATTCTTTCTATTTTTTTTTCAAAGCAAAAACTGGTGCGTAAGCTAACTTATTTCTCATTTAAGACAGATAAATTAACTAAGAGGCAAAGTAACCGTTCGTCAGCTAGTGAAGATCTTTGTGTCATTTTGGCAATTTATTTGTTTATTTTCAATATTCAGATTTCTCTTAACACATAAACAATTCTTTAAACCACTCAGAAAAGCTAAGATCTGATTTACATGAGCTCTGCTTTTTATTTTCTTATGCTATAAAGTCCACAGCTCCACATTTGTATAAATGGATGTATAACAGGCTCCCATGAGGCATCCAATGTCTAAGCTGAAATGCTGTAATGCTGAACAAATAGCTTCACTTCATAACCTGGAACAGGATGGACTGTCAGTGAATATTGTCTATGATACTTCTGTCTTTTTTCCTTGAACACAGCAAAATGAGAAACCCTCAGAGTGCTAATAAAGTCTGTATCATGTGTTCTGCACTTGCTGCATTTGCTGACACCAAACTGTGACTTTTTCATTACCACAGGGCAAATGCCAAGTCCACCGTTGTGAAGCTCTTTTCTGTCTGTGTAGATGAGCATCCTGGTGGGGACAATTTGGCCTACAGCACCCACAACACACTTTAGATTTCTCTTCCATATGGCCCAGTTGCCTGGAGGTGAAATATCAATATAGAGCTGCATTATGTCTTGTCCAGATGACAAGGGTGTTATTAACATGTTAGAAGATTAATAATAACTAAGAACTCAGTGCTGAGACAGCTCTCCTTGTATACTATGCATAACTTTTTATTATTGTTGATATTTAAAAATGCACCTCTCAGGCTCAGTTCTCATTCTATTTGTCACACTGCTGTTTTTCAAGCTCTCTTTTTCCTACACTGATGTATTATTCTCCAGTCTGAAAAGTAATTGCAAGTCCTTGAGGCTCATAAGGGATTTGAATCCTGTGCTGACTAAGGATGCAATTTAAATAAATGCTCATCATTAGGCAGGTATGTAGAAGCTGTGTTATGCTGTAATCTCAACGCGCTCTAAGTGGATTTTGTTACTAATAAGCACAAAGATATTTTTCACAAAAAGACCCTTCCTTGAAAATTCTCACATGTGAGAATAAGAAACTGAACTTTCTGACCAATCCTCCCTCTGTCTTCTCACTCTTTTCATCTTGAAAAGAGGAGACACAATTACCATTTTATTCTACTGGAACAAAAAGAAATGGCTAAACTCATCTTGATTTCTCTGGATATGGCAGGCCAATGGTACATGCACCTTCAGAGCACACATATGTCTGAGGACCTGCACAGTCAGGGAGACATTTGACCACTTATTACCCCTTCATGTTACAGTTGCCTTCTCTGAATAAGTGCAGAAATGGCTCATGGGTTGGCCAGCCTTTTCTCATTAAACATAAATAAGGGTGGTAGTGGTTGTTGTTATTTTTTTTTTATTATTGCTTTATTTTTTTATTTTCTTTAGTTATTATTATTATTAAGCTTTCCACCACCCCACACCCTTCACACCTTGTTTTTTCCTCTTGCCTCTAAGGCTTTCCAAAACTGTCAGCAGCAATTTTTGGTCATCTGTGGAGAGAACACCACTTTATGTATGTCATCAGGTGAAGCAAACTGTCCTTCACAACAACTTTGTTGAAAAAAAATGTTCCTTATTGTTCTAAACACAGGAAGGGGTGTTTGGTGTGCAAAAAAAGAGGAGCCAACCATATACTCATGCACTGTATCTCTCTCTCTTGTTTGATGACTGGCATTGCTCCTTTCTTTTCTGTCTGCATGGCAGAGAAGTGGCAAAGAAGTCCTGTAGCAGATTTACCAGGTCTTCCCCTCTGTCCCTGCAGTAGCAGCTGCTCAAAGAGCTGAGTCCTCAATGTCCATAGTAAAGACTGTGCTCATCCCTCCACATCCCTCATGTTCTCCTCCTTCCCATGTTAAATCCTTGGCTCACCTGTCAGTGCTCAAATCCCAACTTTGTTTTTGCTTGGAAAGACATTAACCAGCCTCTGAGCACACACCTGATAGGTAGCCAAGCATCTGTGAAATGCAACAAAATGCTAAATGCTGAACCTCTATGGGAGTCATTGCTATTTCCAGTGAGTTCAGCAGAGTCAAGGGAAGGACCCTGGTGGGCAAGTCCTCCTTGGTGTCAGGCTGTGGGAAGTCAGGAGGTCTGGGACTGTAATTGCCCGTGTTAAACAGATCGGAGCAGAGAGCGACGTCCCATAGTAACTTACAGGCTCTCTGTATCATCTCATTGTACCTTTCAGTTTTCTTTCAGATGCTTGGCTCTAAGATATTTAAATCACCTAAATGTCTTGACATACTCTGCTGCTATAGTGCCAGCCACCACAGCTGTTGGACCCTGAGCCATTGGGTGGAAGCGTGAGGTTATCAGCTGCAAGGGAGCATGTATATCGAGTGAGATTTCTCCATTTGGACACTAAACTGGTGCTGGTGTTTTCAGGAGTAACTGTTCAGCATGTTTAATTTTTAGATTTAATTTCAAGCTGCCTGAGCTAATCCAAATATCCATAATCTGAAGTAATTTCTGCCTTCCCTTCTGGGAAGTTAGTGCTGCAAGATCATAGAGTTTTCTTTCAGTATTTCTTGCACTCAGACTTAAAAGTTCTTGGTGATGAACCAGTGACCAATAGCTGAAGGAGACTGTGGGACAGGCATGGACTATGTGATTTGTATCTAGATCATTAAACTGTCTCCTTCCCAGTACTTTTAATGCATCCTAAAGATTCTCTCGGCTAATGATACCTTGACCCTGGTTTCCTTCAGAAACAAGATTTCTGTGATGCTCTCTGTATGTTTCTGTCTAAAGACTTGTGAACTGATCAGTCAGTGTCAATCAGATCTGCCATAGAGGCACAGGGAGCAGAGATCACATTCACAGACAGATTCACACTTCCCTGCCTACACATGGAACAGCTTGACCTGTGATCCTAGTACAAGAATGGGAATTCAGCTTCCCTCCCTCCATACAAATTTAATTTCTGAGCCCAGGTTATGTCCTGGTAAATGGCATGCTTGTACCAGAGACCAAGAAGAGCTTCTGTGTTCCATAGCACAGCTAGGTAAAAAATAATCTTCAAGTTTTATGCAAATAGAAGAAGCAGAAGTGGATGAAAATTTCTGGAGTGGTTAACACTGGAGGGAAGGCTGTGGCATGAGCCCATCCTGTGCTAGAATTCATATAAGGAAGGCTTAGACCCGGGTCCTGGCATCATTCCATACTCTCATGAGCCTCCCAGCTGTAGGGGAATCCCCACTGGCAGCTTGAGCTTTGGTGCCCACTGGGCAGACCAAGCAGAACACATGAATAAGTTGAAAACTCATCTTCATTAGTTCTGCTGTTCACAAATACCTGTCTGAAGGAATAAATAGACAAAACTGTTTCCTTCCTTGCCTCTCAAGGAAGGAATTTTACCTTCTCACTGTGCTATATTTTGCAATATTTTGTTAGAGACTGTAGTTGTTTTAGAGGCTGAGAGTCAAGAGTTCTGGAGATTTAACCTTAAGCAATGTTTTCTTAGGAAAGGGGAGATTTTCCAAGGGGCTGAATGAACACCAGATTTAGACACTGGAAGTTAAATTTATTGAACTATTACATACAAAAAATCATCCTAGTAACTTCTATACATTTTCTCTCAAGGGCTATAAAATAGTATTTGGAGTATTAAAACATCTTTTGTTTTATAAATAAGCAGGTGGAAAACAGTGTATTTAAAATACAATTATTTAAAAAAATTCTGAAACTGGTAATCTATAAAATATGTGGTGTGTTTAAAAATATATTACTGAAGAATGATGTGTCAGTCTAGAAACTGGCACTGGGGCTACAACTAAGAAAAATAAGGTCAAAAGTTGGGGACACTTTAGGATAAATTTGTGCCCTGCCAGAAAGTTGCTAGGCAGACATTTTCTCTGAATGAGTTGCTAACAACAGATTCCACCCCTTGAAATACAGAAAATTCCCAGTTTGATACTGCTGACAAAATCCCAAACAAACAACAACAACAAAAAAAACCAAGCCCCCCAAACTCCCATAAAGCCTTGTCTGATATTTGCATTTTAAGTTTACCACCCAAAAAAACCCCACAAGAAGAAGCTTATGAGAAAGTAAATATACAGACACCTGCAATAGTTTTTAAAGTGGCTTGAAGTCATTCTTATTCTTGTTTGCATATGTGGACAGAAAGACCATATTCTGCTATCCCCTGTCATATGCCAATTTAAATACAGAAAACAGTAAATATATGTGTGTATAGACAGGGCAAAAAGAAAATAAAAGTTTTAAAGTCCATTGAAAAGTTAGGCAATGTCAGATTGAATTTCTCAAGGCATCCTTAATTTTGCCTCCTGGTGAATATGCATTATGATACAGTTTTAATTACAAGGTTGCATACTATTACTTTTCCCCAGGACACCTGCTTCAGCAGGGCACAGGATGGATGGTGCTCACTTAATGAGCAGCTATTCAATATGTTCTTTTATCCTCATTGCTTGGCATTTGGCCCCAGGCCTTATTTACTGCATACTTCTCAGACACGGTTCTAAAGACAGAATTATTCATTTCCTACTCAACTGTCCCTCAGTTCTTCTCACTCTGTCTGAACACGTTACAAACTTTAATGAATCTTTACAATATCCTAGGAAGAGCAGAGCCAGTTGACCTCCTCTTATAGGCAGGGACCTGCAACATTTCCACTTATCTTTGTGTTTGCATTCATTTGAATTGCTTTCACCTCACTCCTTTCAAGAGAAACCTTTATTTCAAGATGGGCAAAAAAGTCTTCTCCCCATGTCTTATTTGATGAATGTTGTGGCTGAAAAATTAAAAAATAAAAAAGTTCAATCTGAGGTAGAAATTTCCACACAGAAAACTTTGGTCCCTTTGACAGAGCAATAAATAAGGTCTGTGAAAACATAGTGCTGTCTCTACAAGGCACAAGTGTGACAGCTGCCACTCTCAGTTACAGAAGCCTTGACTGACCTCTTCCGTCATGTGTACACAGCTGGGAATGTATGTGCATTCGTGGGAGATGCAGGTTTCCATGAACAGGGATAGACGTGGAAAACCTTATACACAGAGAAACAAAGAGAGTATTTACAGAAACAGGTCTGAACCTTTCCTCAAGTAACCATTGCCTGGGCTTCAGAGCAGATTTGCCACATCCCTCCAGCTGAGAACCTGGTCAGTGACTTCATGGCTGCTTCCTTAACCATATAATGAATTAATTTGCTTACAAAACCTAAACCTGGTAAATTATTTTTATTTTAAACCCTGGACTTTTTTCCTGCATGCTAGACTCCAAAGCCTTCTGCATCGCGTCTAGTAACACATACAGTTTTAAACCGTCTTTTTCTAAAAACAAAAGGAAACTGGACACAAAAATGGGATCTTCCCTTTCTTTGCTTAACCTATTCTGTTTACCACATAAAAACAGTGAGTTAAAATAAAGACCTGGTGATCTTCTGTTCTGGGCCAGTGAAATCCAATATCCAGTATCTCTATGTGGATTTTTTGCCTTAGGAAGGTGGCAGTTTGCAGGTGCTTCAGAGAGATCAGCCTGTTCAGGAATCACAAAGAAGATATGACAGAATTGATAGCAAAAAGAATCTCTTTGGTGTGCAGCTGGAAGATGATTAAAACATTGACAAATTACTAAGCACAGATCTATTTATTATATATATATATATTTATTTTATATATATATATATATATATATATCAGTACACACCATTGAGTATGTCATTATACAGACTTTTTTATCTGAATATGCTTGTGGAAGTTCTGCAGAAAACTCAGCCAAATTGAGATTATCTGGTGGATTACTGACATGCTAGGTAAGAACCCCTGACCCTCAAAAAAAAAAAGGGTAACAAGTTTAATATTCAGGTAGACAGGCATGAGGTTCAAAGCCAGCTTCTCCTTGCCATTTTCCCGTTTTCTTTTTTTGCCTTTTGGCTGCTCAGAGTATTGAAGAACTTTGAAAACTCGGATCCATCTTTTCTGTATTCATCATGCCAGTCTGACTCTATGCTTTCAAGTAGACCATTCTCATTTATTGTTTGCTGAATGTTATTCACTGTAAAAAATAATTACTTTTTCTAGACTGTATGAATCTACCTAGTAGGAGAGGCATATCCACGAGGTTGTGGAACAGTATCTGCAGCTAAACTTTTTCATCGTCCATGAATGCCCATATCTGATGCTGAACTTCTGAGTATCTGAGTTCAGATATGAAATAAGATCTTTCCAGTTTTTGATTTAGGGCATATGAGGTTTGGAAACCAAGATTTGTTTCAATTTCACAAAAGCATTCCTGGAGAGAGGACTCTAAAACAACCCTACCCTCCGTGGCCTTTGTGCAATAATTTCGTAATCTCTTTGGTTTTCCAGTGGAAGACCTCTCCACTTCTCTTTTGGCACTGAGGATACAGTGACATTTTTTTTTAGCTTTGACAACTAATGAACACTGTCTTCTGAAATGCCATAAGATCAAGGAAAGAACTCTGGGTGGACTAGATTAATCAGGATTGTGTTGTTTTTCCCTTTTCCAGTTCACAGCGTATTCTCATTTAGTTCACAGTTTACAGTGCAAGATAAATGGGCAAAATACAATTACAGGAGACTGAATTTGCTTTCTTCTCCTGCCTGGTGTTTATTGTATGTACGTTCTCTTCCTCTCTGTCCTGCTCCTAGGCTAAAAGAGAAGCTGAATCTTTCCTGGGGGACTCATGAGAAAAGGAAAATGTGCTCTTCTCTAAAAGAAATTACATTCAAAGTTTTTTATTGACAGATTTTTAGACTGTAATTACAATTTTAAATAATCTGTAGAATATCTAATTTGATTTTCAGATAGTTTGGACTGCCAGATGGAACAAGAGTTTCAGATGTGCTCCATCATCTTCTGTTGTGTCCCATTCCATAGAAATCTTCCTTTGGTGATCTGGTGCCATACTTTTCAGAATGGTGGCCCAGATATTTTTGGCTTTTATTTGCCTGTTTTCCTTTTCCCCTTGGAATCTTAGTAGAACATTTTACTCTTTTTTAAATTATGGGGTTTGTAACTTGGTTAGAAGTTAGAACAACCCTAGTTTGGATACTAATGTAATTTGCAGTCTCCATCATTAATTAGAATCTCACTGTAGAGAGAAAAAGGGCTTTTGCTCCATAAGACATCCTGGCTTTTCATTGTCCTTCTTCGTCAAAGATCCAGTTAGTTCAGCTACCAAGGAAATGGCAAAATAGAGGAAAAGTGATTGACAGGAAACTGGAAATAAAAAGGCAACTTCATTGGGCAGGTACTTCACTGCTCTGCTCTTCATGTGACAAGCCTTAGCAAGTAAGAGTCTCCAAAGGCAATAGGTTATCCTTCCTCTACTTTTGTCACTGTTTAAATGTTTCGTATATGTGCTAAGAGAGCCCAGACTTTGCCATACGTTTTCATCAGACTCCGTTGGAACTCCATCTGTTTTCTGTTATTAATATTATGCTTATACCAAGTATGGCTGGTTTTTTACTTGGAAGGTGGTTAAATTAATCTGTCTTAATACTTCTTTTTCACGTAAGCAATGAGAAAAAGGCAGACTCTGAGAAGGAATGGGAAAAGTTCCTGTCCCTGTACCTCCCCCCCTGGGGATGCTCTAAGCAACAAGATTTAAAAGATACTCTGAAAAATCCAGCAAATTCAACATCAATTATCTTCCTTTGTTTTGTTGTTGGTTTTTTTCCATCCTAGTGACTGGTGGTTCCAGAAAGTCATCAGTCTGGCAGCTGGGGTGGTTTTGTTTTGTTTTGTATTGCTTTGCTTTGCTTTGCTTTTCTAGCAATGATCCAGTAAATATTTGCTGGGCCATTTGTACCATCTGCCATGCAAATGTTAGTCCAAGGAAGAATGGCAGACATAAGGGAATATCTATGTTAAAGCATCATTTAAAGTGGAAATGCTGATGCCAGTGACAGAAAACTTTGCAAACAAAAAAGATGAGCAAGAAATGCATGAAAGAAGGGGACACAGCCTCTGCAGCTTTTCAGACAATCTGCTTCCCAGCACCTCCGACCAAAAGTGGGGACCAGCAATTTAACCTGATCCTCTTTCACTGAGACACTATGAACATGGAAAACCAAGGACCTGCATGTGAATGGCTTGGCAGTAGGAGAGGTCAAAGTGGTCTGGCTCAATTAGAAAACAAACTGAGCCTTTGTCCAATATCTGCAACTAAAAATACAAATTTATGTGGCTCAAAATCACTTTGGTTTCTGTCTGTTGCTCAGGGGCTGATATCTGAGTCAGAGGATGGAAGAAGCGTGATTTAAAGCCAAGTGAGGATCATCTTGAGATATGGCATTGTCGTTAGAAACAAAATGCCAAGAGATGCACTGATGTAATGAAAAGCCCATGTTGCCTCCGGCCAAAGAGGAGAACTTGTGATATTCTTGTGATAAGTAGCTGGGTTTTGTTCCCTTCCTCAACTGTGTGAGTCAGGTCTGCATTTAATAGAGGAAAAACTCATCATGTTGGTGAATACTTTTCCTCTTAAAGGAACTGGCTTCCTTTTGAGTCTCTTGGATACACGCTGGATCAGTGGAGATGAACTCTCAAGAAGAAGAAAATACTCCTTCCTTTTGTTTGACCTGTGCTACAGAGAAAGGGGAAAGGACCACGATATCGATTTTCAGATGATGACTACCTCACCATAGGTCAAGACAGTTTACGGTAAAACACAAGGATCTGTGTAACACAAAGGGAAACAATAAAAGGTGATTTCCTGGGCATCAGCCACTCGCTGTTATTGTTGCTACAGCCATACAAACCTCTGTGTACTTCTGATGCTTGACCTTCAATCACTGTAACAATGACATGTGGTTATGAAAGCTCTGAATTTCACTTTCTTCCATTGTAGCGTTCTCCACTGGCATTTGTGATAGGAATGATTGCTGTCAGAGAAAATGAGGTGTCAAGATGCTTGGACAAAGCCTCACAGACATCCATGGTGTTAGGAAATGACAAACAAACCAACGATGTCATGACCAGTGTACATTAATGGAAGAATGATTGTTTCAGCAGTAGGAAATAAAAACAACCTTCAAAACAGAAAACGTCTTTCTCCTTGTGATGTGTGATTGAAGTGATTACCAGTGTCATTTCTCTTATTAATGACTACTGTTTATATATTTTCAGCTAGTATTTGGTGCATTTTTGCAACCTGGTACTATTTCTGGTAGGAAACACAAGCATATATCTGTCTAACAAAATGAGAAGTACCAACCTTCTAGCTCAGCTCAAGTCATGGTGAGAGTTCATAGACATAGGGAACCCAAGCAAACCTGCAATTTTTTGATGTTTCAATGGAAAGTAAAACCAAAACAAAAAGTCCTTCCTGGAAGGAAGAAAGTATAACAAATCAGAATTTGGAAAACTGGGACTTACTTCCTTTAATTATATAAAAAGTAATGTTGTTTTCCATGTGCTTGATTGCACTGAGTTGTTATTTCTCATTTTGTATGCGCACAACAATGAGATTTTTAATTTTTTCCTTCCCTTCCATTTTCTCAGTGAATTCACTGACTCTTTCAGATCTGAAAAATACAGATTATACTGTCAGGAGATAAATCAGCATGGCATTTCTTGCTTCCAGATTTGCTTTGCTGCCATGGAAGTTATGCTTGCCTGTGTTAGAATGGGGAGCTTTATACACTGCAACGGTGATGGAGTTGTGGTTGTGGATTTGCAAAAGGACAGTGATGTGAGTGAATCTGAAACTGTCATTTTTGTATTGTTTGGTGAGACAAAAGATAAGTTTTAACTCAGTCCCATGTGTCATTCACACAAATTCAGCATTCTCTGCAGCACCATCCATCTGCCAACTCCACCCAACCTGAGGACTAGGAACCCCACCTCTAGTAAGTGGAAAGCATACATTAAAAATAATGAGCACTGGTTTTGCAGCGTTCTAGAGAATTCTTTTCACTGATGTATATGTGCAGGCTTATTCATTTCCGTTGAATTTTATTTCTGTTGTTTGAGTTTCATAAGAGATATACCAGCTATCAAGCATTAATTGGTTCGTCATAGATGTATTGATTAATCACAGACACTGAAGAAGGTCAGTGCTCAGCTGTTCTGAATTTTAATTCCAAGTGATGCTTTTTACCATCTTGATTTAGAGGGCTCTCACTGTATTCAGTTCTTTGTGTCTTGCTATGAGAGGGATGCATCTTTCTTTCCTTTCAAGCTGACTGACAGGCAGGAGATAGCAGCTGCAGCAAATGCACATTCTTGTCTTCCTTGTTTGCCCCAAGTGAGATGAAACTATATAAAGGGAGTTTATTCTCTGAGATCACTAACGCTGAGACTTGGGGCACTATTGTCTCATGTGTCACATGTGCCACAGGGCTGCCATAGATAAACCCTACAGTTTTCTAAGACAAAATTCCACATGCTTTTCTGAAAGACATTTAAAGTTTTGGAAAGATGAAATATATTTCTAAAAGTACCTGTGTAATGACCAGATCTAGGAGGATGACTTTCATAAAGGGCATGTTGTTATGTTACAATTTGCAATGTCATTGCTACTGGAACATTATAGATACATGAAGTGTTTTAAAGGGCCCACATAGTTTAGCAGCTCACATATATTGTATGTCTCAGAGAAATTGCCTGTTGCCTGGGGGAGAGGAGAAATTTATATATTAAGCAATAAATATGATCTGTAATAATGTTTAAATGTAAACTCATATTTTCATGTTACCTTTAATTTTTTTTCTGAACGGGACACCCTGAAGGTAATAATTATTTACAAAGAAAGGCTGGACACCAGGAGTGACTTTATGAAATTCTAAGGCATCCCCTGACATTCAAAGTCTGCTGGCTTGTGGTGCCTAAATATACCTGGTTTTCATTTCCTCACTTCTTGTGGTTCTCTAAGTTGGGTACGAGCTGAACAATATGGTATCAATTGCAGACAGACACAAGGTGCCAGAGCATCAGAGCATTTAACCTTGTCAAAGTGAGATCTGTGGTGGGAAAGACAGCACTGTGAGGATCAGATAGGGTGTTTAGCATTCATTCTGTGCCTGTGCCACTTCCGTGTGCTTGTTTTGCCTTTCAAACAGATGGACTTCAGCACAGCTTCATTTAGGCCAGGCTCCAAAGTTTATATTCTGCAGGTAGGTTCTCACACTCTGTAATCTTCATCTTGGGACTTGGGAAAGGTCATTGCACTACCCTTATTAGCAACAGGAATAGCTGAGGAAGCAGCAGGGTTTCCCCTGTTCTAAGAGTACCCTATCCATCAATATCATGGAGTTTCTAGAGGTGTGTATGCTTGCCTTCTCTGGTCAGGTGATGAAGCAAAGTAATCTCTTCCCAACGGAGTGGACCTTTGGCTTAGTGCTGTTCTATGACTTTTTCTGAGAGCTGTGCTGTCAATTTGAAAGGCAGAATGAGAGACGTGCAGGACTTCTGGCTCCATTCCCTAGAGGGAAAACTCAGGGACTGGGGCTGATATGCCAGAACCTGATGGGGCTTTCTATACAAGATGCTAACACAAAAGGAAAAGGTAATTAGTATTAAGCCTTTAGCAAGTAAGCTAACCCAGTTATGTGATATAGTAGTATTTCTCAGACTGTTTTGTTTGTTTTTTTTTTTCTTGATAGCAATCAAGCACAATTATCATTATATAAATATTATAATTATGCAGGAAGATAAAGATACATGAATTGCATGTAACTGAAAACTTTTTTCTGAAACATTTCTTGATAAATATGTCCTTTTTCTAATGTGTTAGGTTGGTTTTTTTTTTCTTGAAATCAGTTTTCATTCATGTCTGAGAAGGTGGGGAGAAGCATCTAAAATAATTTTTGACAGTTTTTCTTTTATTCAGTACTTTTGCCTTGATTAAACCTAGTCAGTGAGCAAGCCACAGGTGACTCAGAGGCTGGCTGTATGGAAATGGATGCTGTTGCTGGGAGGAAGTGTTTCTGAAGCAGAGGGGGATGGGAATCTCTTGTAAGTGCAACCATTCACATCCTTGTGTCTTTGAAGCTCTGGGCTTCAGTCCGCTACATATTGCAACCTGCAAGGCAGATCATTTAGCAACTGATGGAATTTGTTAGAGTAGAACAATGATGACATTTGTATTGGCAGCTGTCTAGCAGCAAATATTTTAGTTTCATGCTAAGCATGATCAAGCCAAACAGGAATTGATTATAAACCCAAGTCAATATTTTGCTGGCAAAAGCGAAGTATTCAGTGAGAAAAAAAAGTGGCCAGTTTTCAGAGAAACTTATTGTAATGTATTATTAATGCAAAGATGATCAGATAAAAACTAGAACTTGGCAAGCTGTCAAAAACTCAGAGTGAATCAAAAATTTATAAAACGCTATTGAGTTATAACAATCCTATTAGAGATCCCAGCAATCATTTTTGCCGAAGCACGCTCCTTAGATGATTTTACTGTTGAGACACTAGGATACATGGATTTAAGGCTTTGAAGCTTCCCTCTCTCATTCACTCTCTTTCCTTTTGGAATAGCATAAAGTTAAAAATGAAATTTACACAGTAAATTATTTAGCTTCAGTTCACATTTGGATTGAATAAGAACAATAGTGTTTAAAATAATGGCAGTATTTTTCCTTTATGGATTGTATTTTGCTGACTTACATGAAAAATTACTGCTATTACATTCAAGCAGAATGAATTGCTTTATGAAATCTGTAAACTTAATTTGTGCATGCACTCAGCCACTAGCTGCAGACATCAGGCTTCGGGAAAAAAAAAAATAACCCTGGTGAAATGCTTCTTCTTCTATGGATTTCCTCTGCTTGTGAATGTTTTAAATTTTTATTACCTCTGCCTTTCTTATATATGAGATCCATTCTTCCCAAATGCTGGGCAGTGACATTGGTGGATATATTCTGGAATGAGTGCCAGTAACCATCCCTATCTCTGAGTGTCTGTCCTTTTTCATACAGGGATTTCTAAAGTGCCTGTATCACTCTTGTATTTAAGCTTCATTTTTCTTGCAGATGGCTCAAAGCAAGAAATGTCTTGAAACATCAGTTCTCCTGCTAGGTTTCAGCTTTGCCTGTCTAACTTAGGGCTAGGCAATTTTTGTTACCTAAAAGTAAGGGCCCCCCCCTAAAGGTTTGCTAGTTTAAAGCAATGTAGTTCTAAAATAAGGGTAAAACTTCATTTTCTGTCTTAACACAGGTGTCTCAGTGACTGTTCCAGCTTTCCCACACTGGACACAGGCTCCCAGCATTCCTCACTGGGTAATGCAGACCCTGCAGGCTCAGACTGCAAGCAGAGCCCACCAGCATTTTTCTGCCCACCCCCCCCACCCCTGTTGTTCAGTCTATCTTGTGTTCTCTATTTAGGAACATGGGGAAAAAAGGAAGACTCTGTAGGTATTTGAATAATTAATAGTCTTAAAATGGAATAGATTAAGCTTTTCTTCACTTACCATCTCACCTGATGTCTGAATGCTAGAGCAGCTTTCATCAGCTCACAGACACAACGCAATGAAACCAGCTGATACCATGACCCATGAATTGTTATTTTTAACTTGACATTTCTTTCACGTCACTGCAGATTTTTTGAGGAATAGAAAATAAATGAAATTACTAGGTTCTTTTGAATTAACAGTCTACTGTCAGGTTTATCATGTTACAGTGGTAACAGCAATTGCCTTAAGTGATTTTTAATGGATAACAGTACATATCAAGTTATGATCTTGAAAGATCTGAAAACTACCCAGGGTAAGTTTCAATATTTGAATAGGAAACTAAACAAAATGCTGAGGGATAAAGAAAGCTGGGAAAACAAGAGGTTATTAGGAAAAGAAAATAAAAACAGAAAAGTGTAATCCAATTAATTAAAATTAATTGACCATACTGTTTAAAAAAAAATTAATGTGATTGCAGCTGTTTATGCAAAATACAGATGATTACTTTGTAATTAAGAAGAACTGAAATTTGATAAACACAGTCACAGTTACTTCATTTACATACATGTGTGTATATATATGGCTTCATAATCTCCAGTCTGACACATGCCAGGTGAAGATGTCATATTGCAATTCTAAGTGTATATACCATGAAGAGCCAAGTTCTGTTGTAACATCCTATAGGATCTAATATGTAACCAGCAGCTTAAAATCAGTAATATAAACTTATATTTTGATATAGTCCAAAAAAACAGTTTGTTCCTGGACCCCATTATTGCTAGATTCTGGCAAATACTTAAAAAAACCCCAAACACCTATCACTAGCTTTTCTAGTCAGAGGCAAAAGGACTGGAGAGAGATGGTACAAACAAAGAAACAAGAAGCAGAATTAGCTTCTCCTAATTTAAATGAATTACTATTTTGCTCATTTTTAACTAGAATGGTTAAGGGTAAGAGAATAAGGGCAGCAACAAAGGAGAAGATAAATAGTCCCAATGCATGACATTCAGTTTAAAATACCTAAATTTAGATGGCTAAAGTGTCTCTTCATCTGCTCTTCATGTCTAAGCTCCTGCTGTGTTCAGTGGAGATTTAGCTGAGCCAAGGGAATCAAAAGAGCCATTCAGTTCACATACCTACTGGTTTATCAGCCAGATTGCTCTCAGAGACAGTGCTACAGGCATGGAAAGCAACCTACCCCTGCACCCCTGCACTGAAAGGAACATATTCTTCCAGTAAACCATAATAGTCTGTATAGTAATCACCCTCCTAGCTGAATGCATTGCTTCCTGACACTTAAAATGCCCATAATTTATTATGTTGAGGCAATTTTTTGATTTGAGGCAATACTTGTATTAGGGAATGTCTATGGTATGACTGCAGTATCACAAAGGCTTTCCTCTCAGCTATAAGATGAAAGAGATCCAGCTCAGCCACATAAATCTTCCTGTACTCTTCCACAGCTCAGGTGTGATTTTCAGTTTTGGATGTAACTGTTTATCTTTATTTTGTCTTATTTGAGCTCCTCACTTGAATGCCACTCCACGCATGTAAATTTAAACAGGCGTTTTTTTATTTGGGCTTTTCAAAAACACTCTTTGCTCTCAATATTCTAACTCAGTGCCCATGCAGAGTGAGTGATCAAGAAACAATCTCCTGGAGTCATTTTAAGAGCCTTTCTGTAAATGATGTTGCACCAGTTACCTAACAGTGCATGAAAGCAACATAAAACCAGAGCTGCTCTTACCAATGTTTCTGTGTAATCACAGCATTAGGACATCAACTCTTTGGGCTTGAACTTTTGAGTGGCATAGTACAGCTCAAGTATCACTTGATGCTCAGGCCTGAGTCACCTCCCTTCTACACAGTAAGTGGCTTTGAAGTCATGGTGGGATTGTAGTTGGTCTTTTTCTCAGATGCTGTTTCAGCATCATGAGTCAGATTTTTCTTGGAAGAGAGGAGCCATGGCACAGCCAGAACCTTCTGAGGTTAATCTTGGTTCTCTCCACTTTCTATGTGTATTGTAGATAAAGTGAATTGTTCCAGAGGTACTGTCTCCACACAAGGATGTCAACAGACATGTACTTATTTCTGAATTACATAGAACTGAATTGTAGTTTCTTGAATTACCTTGCTGGGCTTTCTGCCTCCTTTCCTGCTCTGCTCCCTTCTGTACTATTTGGTTGTAATTTGCCACTCTGGGCTGTAGAAGGGAATACCATGGGTCTTATGAGTAGTTTTCAGCTTATTATTATCTCAACCAGTAAAGCATTGGATTCCATATGGGCTTATCACTAAACCTAAAGGAAGGTCTTGACTGTGTTAGTTTCTGGTCAACTATTTTTAAGTGTTGTCCAGTCTATCAGCAACAAGAGCTACCAGCTGCATTTGAAGCCCCAGTACTTTACAAGTCTTCAAAATTTCTCCAACGTGTATGGTGACCTATTATCTCAAATAAGCTCATTCCAAATACAGTGTTTGGTGACTATTGCCTCAGTATGATTCACTAGAGTGCTGACTAATGTGTTACTTACTTATGTTAGTTTCAAAAGAACAACTGTAATAATCAATTATCAGCAGGCGGTGGTTTCCTCCATGTTCAGATACATCAATTGCCAGTTGCTGCCAAGCTCTGCTGGGTGCATCACAAATTGTCATAGCCTCCCAGTGCTTCTGTCTATGGTACTTTGCACAGTGGCAATGATTTCTGACCATTTTTACTGTCTGCACATTCATGTTGGCCCAATAAAGTCTGCTTGTTGCCCAGTCTTTTGCATAACACCATCTGAGGTGTCCTCATGAATCTTTTTCAGACTCTCTTAGTGCATTTTAATTGGAGTCTCTGCTTTCACCTCTTCCTGCACTTTCTTATTCCCTCAGTCACCTCTGGGTTTTTTCCATTCCAAAAGTCTTTGGTAGTCAAGGGAACTAGTTTCTGTGCAGCCCAGTCTGAGCTTATTATTTCTTTTAAAGGACTCATTGCATTGTCGCTCGCAGTTTCTCTCTGTTTTTCAGCTCACATGTTTTGCAGATCAGGAAGCCACCATGGCAGTGCATGTGATTTTTCTTCCAAATACTTTTCTTTGCCTTTTTGTTTAATTTTGTTTTGTTCAGCATTTTGTCCTCCTCTGAAATGAATCGGTTTTCTATTTCACATTTGAAGTGTACTTTAATAACGCTAGCACTGAGCATGAAAATCACTGTGGCACAAAAGACTAACGTTTGTCAAGAATGTCCTTGTATTCCTGTTAAATAATATGAGAGCAGCCAGACTTGATTGTGCAAAGGTCTACTCACCCTAGTATCTTACCCTGGCACTGTCTCACAGCAGATGCCAAAGGATGAGTTTGAAAGAGCTATTGGATTTCTATTTTTAGATTGAAATATTCTTCAAGTATCTACAAGTCGCAGGTCAGTGGTTTCCTAAACCAACATCCTGGGGGGTTGGGTTGATTTATTTTGCTTTTAATTACCCTTTAACATTTTTCCCTCTCTTAATTGGGCAGTTGAAGTATAAGCTATGGGAAGAACAACTAGCTTGCTTTTCTTTTTTTTCTTGTAAACCTACCACCTAGCACCAGCTGATGCTTACTTGTTCTTGTTCAGGAATAGATGGCAAAAAATTCCTTCCTTTACAATTTTGTAATCTTCTATGTCTCCCTGTCATTGCTTTTCAAAGTATAATGCTGCTTTCTGTTTTGTTCTGTGTGATTTTCCTGATAATTCTTTATGTTGGCTTTTGATTTTTTTTAACCATACCTCCACACCTTCTCAACATTTTCAAGGAATTTTCTACTTACCTGTTTTCAGTCTCAAATCTTGGTCCTGAATGGTAATATCAGATAAAAATTCACTGTTATTTATCAGAACATTTTCCTCATTTTCCTCATTGTACATTTCTCTACATCGAGTTCTGATGTCCAGTCATTCAGCTTTAAGAGGTCCTCATACAGTTTCCCACTGTTGGTCTTCAACTTTCCTACCCCAAATGACCCAGTATTCTCTGTAAACTTTGTCACTTCACTGCCCACCCTCTGTTTCATAGCATTTAAAAATATGCTGAACAGCATGAGTCCCAGCACAGTCCCTGTGGTACTCCATTGGTGACCTCCCTCCACTGTGAAAATTGGCCATTTACTCTTTACCATTTCTTCCAATTGTTTAATCAATTATTTATTCATGCAATGACCTTCCTTTTTATCCTATGTCTGTTTAGTTACTTTAGGAGCCTTTGTAGAAGGACCTTGCTGAATGTCTTTTGGAAATCCATGTCGACTGTATCAGACAGATCTCTTTTATCCACATGAATGAAATAAGCAGTTTTTAAAGTGTGCATAATCGACCCATTTCCAGTCACCTACATCAGGACAAAATGAAGTAACCCTTGGGGTGCTTATTCACTCCACTGAGTTGGGAGGGAATCCAGATCTACAGCCATTGGCTTCAGTGAGCTTTCCACTAGACACCAGAGGTATCCCTGAATTTCTTTGTAAAATTTTTAAGGAGATATGTCTACAACTTTCTAGCCCATAAATCATTTATCCTTTGTTTTCACAGAGAAGTCTCTTTGTAGTGACATGAGGCAACCAGGTGGCACTAATTGCCAGGTAGTGGGCTTGACCTGGTGTTAAGCCCACCTGTGCCTAATTAGGGCAGGCCCCTACTGCGCATGAGCAGGATTAGGGGGCCAATAAAAAGCTCACACGGGGGGTAGTCAGTGGCTGGTTTAGCCACTTTTGGAGCAGTAGCGCTGATCCAGGCTGGTCAGAGCACCATTAGTGAGATTCTGCTGGGGCACTTGGTTGGACGTTGGAGCGCCGCATCCATAGAAGAGGTTCGTCTTGCTACATCTCTTCTTCTCCTCAAGTCCAATTTCTGAGGTAGCTTTTGCTCCATCATCCCTCTATTTGTTCTCCTCTTCCGCTTGGTATCCAAATTTTGCCCTTTTTCTGACATTACTTTGCTCTGAATGCTCATTAAAATGGAAAATTCAAAGTGGGACAGGGGAAAGTAATACAGAAATTTTAATAAGGCTTTATTCACTCTTACCAACTCAGATCCATGCAACTGGACATGGATACCAAGCAGGATACCAAGACACTTCCATTGTGCACTCCAAGGTTTCCACCTGGCAGCTTGTCACATAATGCTGCCCAAACACAAGTGCCTTCCATTATTTAATATGCTTTTATTAAAAGCTGTGGGACCTGGTTTTAAATTGATTTTTTTTAGTTTCTTTAACTTTCCTTTTTTTGCAGTCTAATTTTCTTTCAGTTACCCTTTTCCATGAATGAAAATGTACACATTAACATATTCAATGTCTAGCTGAAATATTTCATTTGCTTATATAAATTGAGAGAAATATTGATATATTTGATAGATATCTTTATTGTAACAGAGAAATAACCATTCAATTCATTATAGTGCTATAGCAACTATTACTATTTAACCTTGAGAATTTGTTTCTGTCAATGCTTGTCATTTAATTCAAAAGTTTCAAATGGTATTTAACATTAACCCAATCAGTTTTCCTTCATCTTAATGATATTAATTATTAGGACTCATATACATATGCTTTGCTATCTGTATCAGAATACCAGTTCAGATTTATGTAGCAGTTTGGTTGGCTGTATTTCCATAGATAATGAATTTCTGTGAAACAGCTTCTTGGTCCTTCTAGTCCAGTGTCTTTCATGCTTTCAGTTTCCTAAAAGTGCCTGCTTGTTTACATTTTCTTTTCCTTAATCTGCTGAGTTTATATTATTAATTCTGAAGTAGTTTCTTCCCTATCTCAGATCATGTAGTAGTACCTGTTTCAGAATCTTGCTGGCAGTTTGTGATTAAGTAATTTTACTCTCAATGAGCTTAAAGTCTTATATGTTATTCTTTGGCAACAACTACAACTGTCTTTCTTGATTTAGACTAAATGCCTATAATTCTATAGCTAATTAAATTAAATCTTTGAATGCCCTATCTCTAGACTTAAATATCAGACTACTTTAGAAATATGAATATTTTAGGGGGTTAAAATTAGATGATTTATACTAATGTATCTGGGGATTTTATTATGCCTCCTTTGAAATACATAACATTATTTAATTCCAGATTAAGATGTCTAGCAGCAAGTCCCATGGTATTTCTGACTTGTTCTTCACAAGCCCTTGTTCTAACATCTGGCTACTGTTGCTCCTGCCCATGCTCCCAGGCCAGGCCATTCAAGTGTCATTTACTTTTTGTCCTCAGCCTCATACTCTTTCATAGTGGTATATGTTCCTCACATATTTAATTATAATGTTGGGGCAAGTCTTCTGCTTTTAAGCCTCAAGAAGAGCTCTTGAGCCTATGTCTTCTGCTTCTGAAACATGTGTGACACGGGGACCTTCTTGCAGGGACAGACATCAGTGCAGAGCTCAAGCTTCCAGCAGGACTTTCCTTGTCAGACTCATCCCTGGGGTACCTGTGAGTTTCTGCCACGTGCACTCCTACACACGCAGGACACTGTGCTCAGTCCCACCCCAGTGCCTCAGCTTCAGAGGGTGGTTTCCCAGGTCAGGAACACTCCTCACCAATGGAAGGGCCATAATGTGATAGAACTCTACAAACACACCCTGTCACATCCCATTTTCCACCCGTGTGACAAACTAGGCAAAGGCTGGTTGCTGCCATGTGTGTCAGGGGGCAGGCAGAGTCATAGAGAGAAGGATTTATTTCCTCACCATTGCATGGGTAGAATGTGGCCTTGTGGGGAGTTAAAACCAGAGCTCCCAGCTGCCCCAGAGTGCCTTAGCTGTAAGACTGAATGTCTCCACTGTGATGATGACCTGTTTTTCAGATGAGCTGCAAAGCAGTGAGCTTGCTCTTCTGCAGTCATTAAAGATCCCAAGATTTCTTTGCATGAGTTTCCAGTAGTGTTACTTAGCAGTGTCCTGGCTACAGTCCAGCCTGGCTAACTGCAGACTTCATCATTTCATCTGTGGAACATAAACTGTCCTAACACATCACTCAGTACTGCTGATGCTACTCAGAAGTTACACAAGCTTGCTCTGTGTCCACTATAAAGCCATGAAGTGAAGCAATCTTCTAATGCAAATGCTGTATGCAAAGCATAGTCTGTTTGTCTGCCTGAATTTCCAGTGCATGGAATTTCTCATTGGTTTTGCTGTCATAATTGTCATCAGCTAAATTCATGTGTAATCTCATGGACTAAGGAGCTCTGTGAAATGGAAATCTCTTGCCCTGAATTTCCTATACATACAGAAATCAAGGTCATCTTACAAGAACAGGTTTTTTTTAAGCAATGGACACAAAGAGAAAGGGATGGATAACTGTGGATGCTCATCAGACTCTTGGGAAGAATCCTCAGAAACTTCTGAGGACCTCTTGGGAATTTTCTCTTCATTTTGATATTGAAACACCCATGAGGTGTGAGTTAATCTTCCTTTTCTGCCTTCTGGTCTTCTCTAGACACACAATGACAATGTTAATGAAGCTCCGTAGATGTGATCCTGGAACATTCAGATCCATTAGATCTGTTGTTTAGTTTCCTAGGTTTGACTGGAATGTCTAAACACAAGGTCTAGCCACATGTTCAGTGACTCATTTTTTCATTTTTTGCTCCCGAGACGAGATTGTGTTTACAACAGTTTTCCTTCTTAGGGAGTTAGTGCAGTAAACCCAACACTGGGTACAGGGTCCTTGGCTATAACCCATGCCAGACGCACCTAATGCCAGCGCTTAAAAATTGCTTGCAAATTGTTTCCTAGAACATGTTAGAAGTTTTGCATTTGTTTGTAGTTTTATACCTTTTTAAAATACATCATGCTATTTTTGTAAAAGTATTGCTCTGACTCCATCCGCTTTACATAGAATCATGGCATCAGAGAATGGTCTGCTCTTAAGAACCAGTAAGATATTTGTCAGCCATCTTCAGAATTTTTTCCCATTTTCCATACAGAGACTTTTGTCTCCTTCTGCTTTAAATAGTGTTCAGGTTCCTCCTGGGTTTCTTCCATGGATTTTTCCACTGTTCTATTTTTATGTACTAATTTAAAAGCCAGTATAGTTCTTTTTCAGATATGTAGAGAGGGCAAAAAATTCTCCAAGCACAACAGCATCAATAGATTTCTGTTATTTGCCTTCTTTCCAGCTAAGTATATCTAGTATGTCAACACCAGCTTTGGATGTACAGCCACATGCATTTCAAGCTGGTTTAGATTATCTGGTTTTATTGCCTTCATTTCTTTCAGATTCTAATCCCTTATAACAATGCTATATGATATGACTAGGATATCATGTTAACACTTGATTGGAATATTAATTGTCCCTAAGAGTTATTTCTTTTCTGGGGCAAAGATTTTTAAACTTTTCTGCATAAGAACAGATAGTTATTTTTTCTTATTATCCTATTCCAATTGTATTTCTTACATTAGTTAGAAGTGTGAGTTAATACTTGAGACTTCTCTAATAGGTCTTTTCACTTTGTAGAACCCCAACAAAGGTCCACAGGATTGTCAGCCTGCCTTTTTGTTATACATCCTTTGAAAATTTGTTAAAAATACCAATTCCTGCTAAATGAAATCCAACATTTGTTATACTCATAGAAATATGATCCAGAAATTGAAAAATATGACCAGTGTGAGGAAATGAAATGCATCACCACCTCATCCACTAGGTTATCAGAAGTTTTTTTAAAGGGAAAAAAAAGCTGCTCAAAAGAAAGGCCCAGAAAACCAAAATGTAAATTTCCCCTTGTCATGTTCCTGTGTTATTGGCAGATGCCCCAGACAACTGCTTTCTTGGTCTTAGAAAGTGAAAACTATTATCCTAGAATGCAAGGTCTGAAGAGCTCTTGGAGCTCAAATAAACCCTAGGGAAGGAGACCAGGTTAACAGGGATAAGGGATGATGAGGGCAAGGATTTCCAAATCCCATCAGCTGCAGTTCTCTTTTATCGGAAGCCTCAATGCTTGGGTGCATATTTCAGTTTCAATATTTTCTCCCCAAAGAGGGTAATGAGCTATTCAGGGCCATTGACACAGCCAACTTGGTCTGTCCTTTATGAGCTGTTTGTCCTCCCAGCAGAAGGAGACATGCTTAAAGCTAGGGATAAGCATGGGCCTTTGTGCTAAGTAATGGGCAATAATTTGCTGTTAACACTGCATTTCTCCCATGCACTCTTTATGCTTTATCCTTCCAAGAATACAGGTCTGCTTTCTTCAATCCATCTGTGGTAATTTGTGATGACACCAGATACCATATGGGGGGAGCAAGCGTGACCCTACCGCAGGACCCTGGCTCCTGCCTAGCAACAGCATCCATCGGTGCACTGGTGGGGAGCTCTTCCTCCCCTCACTAGAAAAACAAATGCTAATCTTCTTCACATGTGACTCCAGAAACTGAATAATAGGAGCTGACCTGACCAGAAATGCCAGGATCACAAAGTCTCAGGAGTTTAGTTGCTAGCATAATGCATCATTACACTGGTGAACCAAACTCCTTTCTTGCTGTTTGCAGCCACATTAAATATAAATAAGAGAACTAAATAAACAATTGAAAAATAGTCTAATTAAATTGTGCAGTGAGATAGGCCCATGGCTTTTAGTGCTTTTAATTCCACATAAAAAAATAAAAGTGTATTCTCTTTCTTTTTCATGACACTTGTTCCCATGCAGAAGGATAAAAGCAGATGGTGTTGGCTTCCTGTTAATAAAGGAATCTCTTCTGCAAACCCTCCTGCAAATGACTTTACAGGGTCAAGCAAAGCATCTGCATGACCAAAACAAGACTTAAATCAACAGTGAATATGATCAAATTTTATTTTTGTGCTCACTGATCTCCTCTGCAGAATAACCCCGGTGTCTGAAGGGGTCCTTTGGTTTCTATCTTGAAGAAGGAGGGGAGTCAAGGGCATGGCACATCATAGTGTGGCATGGCAGGGCACACAGACAGGTTCCACGTCCTCTTCTCTGCCCAGACTGAAAACCGTGTCCATCTGTAAGCACATCCTTTGGGACTCAGCCTTACTACTCACAGGCTGAAAGATGAGCAGGTGTCTAAGTGCTGTGTAAACCAAGGTCTAATTGAGAGTACTTGTGTCTTCCCTGTGTGAGGTGTTTCCTTCACAAGTTGTGCAATGGTTAAAAGTGAGTCTCCTTAAGTAGCACTTAGAGCCTTGTAGTTTTCAGTGCTCCTTCTCTACTTGAAGTAATTGTAAAAAAACTTTCTTCACCTCTGACTGTCTGCACTTCTCCCTAAAGAAGTATCTATTAAACTTTTTATTATGTGTAAACAAGTACATTTCCTTTAAAAATGACAGGGTTTTTTCCAAAACAATGCCCCAGTCCCTGGATTTACCTCCAGAGAGGTATTTAATGGAAAATACCTTCCAGTCACTCCACTTCTGACTACAATAGCAGATCTGAAAAATGGCCACTTGCCACATAGTCCTCCAAGTACTCGTAATATCCTCCTTCTCCCAGATCAAACACATTTGAATTTCTTTGCCTCATAGAATCCAGCAGGTTTTTTGGGTGAGGAAAAACACGTATTCTGGAAAATGAGAGACAGAATATTTCCCTCTGGATTCAGGTTGATAAATATTAAAGAATGGCAGCAGCTCTGATTCGTAGAGAAGAAAAGAGACAGTACTCCAATCTCCTGAGCCATATTGGAAAGCTTATTTTATTTAGTAAAGAGTGTGATGAAAATTGCACTGGAGACATCAACACTTTGGTAGCCCTGAAGCATTTTGGCACTCTCTGATCTCAGGAATTGAACTGAGAGAGACTGCCCCATTGCTGTGCTCGCTGCCTGTCCTAACAGGTGTATCAGGGAATGTTTGCCAAAAAGGAGGAGAATTGTGCATTTCTGATGAGCCAGTGGATGCCATTTGGCCAGAGAAGTAGCTTGATCATAATAATATGTAAAAACACAAGCAAAACATAACCTTGTGTGAATCTGAGTGCTGGTTTATTTGTTGTTGGGTTTTTTCCCTGCAGTTTGTAGCCTCTTGAAAATACTAGGATTAGGCAATGTATTCTAAATTACATTAAAAGCCATTTTTAGAAAAGAACATGCTGTCTGGGTGCTACAACTCACGCATCACATAAAATAAAATAGGCTACAAACACCCAGAGTTAACCTGTCTTTTGGACCTTAATCAAAATATATAGCATTATGAAATTCTCTAGCAACAGTGTTTAAAAAATAGGCATTTAGGCTATCAGCAGAGTTTTCTTCTAACCTTTTCAAGTGTTTGCAAATGACAAAAGTCTTCCTATTGTAATTAATGGCATTATGTTGAGGAATATTGGGGAAATGTACCTAAAGGCTCTGACAATAATTTTGTTACTAATATATTCCCCTGGTTTGCCATTGAACTTTGTCATTCCTTGCCTTGCAGCTGTGTTTAATGAGTGGTGAGATTATTCAAATGAGCCCACAGCAGAACATTGTTTTCTTAGTTCCTCAATCTTGAGAAGACATCTCCTGCCACAATCACTAGGCAAAACCCGAATCACAACCTTAGCATCGAACTCAATTTTATGCTTAAGGGTTTGTAAGTACCTTTGTACCCTATAAATATAATTGTGCTCAGTTGTGATGGAGCTGATCTCTACTTACAGCAGCTGCCAATGAGCCGGCAATAAAACAAAGGGAGAAAGAGCTCAGCCTGTCACTGATGAGTGAGAAGCCAAACGTGACTCTGCTTATGCTGTGGCATACTGGCGTTTGCAAGTAGGGCTTATAGGATGCTCAGACGTGGTGGATTTGTATATGGGAGCTTGTTGCCATCTGTTATTTCCCATTCTCAGCCACTAGGTTTAGTCCCTGGGAGAGAGAAGGGAGAAAGAAATTTAATTCTGAGCAGAGATCTATTGCATGAGAGACATTTTCTAGCACGGAAAAAAAAAATTAATAAGGTCCAATTTAAAACTGATAAATAGTCAATTCAGTATGGTAGGATTAAGGATTTTTCCTAAGAAATTTACGGAGAGATAAGCATCTCATGAATAAATAAATTCAGCTGCAGCACTCTAATGTATTTATTGATTCGCAAGCCATTTGTTTGAGAGTTTGCCCCTGAGGAGCAGAAGCCATCCTATTATTATTGATAATATAAGAGTTACAGTTATATTCAGAAATGACAAACTGCATTTAAATGACGTCTCGAGGTTAGAACAAGAACCCACCACAGCCAGGAAATTTGAAGATAAGTCTGATGCTATGTCAGGCTGCATGATGTCAGGAAAAATGAAGGTTGTGTCTTTGCATATCTTGGCTTCTGTGGTTTATACCTCAGTTTTAATGACATGGAAGCTACAACATTTCCCTCTAAATTAATTTTTCTTTTACTTTATCATAAATAAATAAAAAAACAGTGCAGGACTGTGAACATGGAAAAAGGCCACAATAACTCTCCTGAGGTAATACTTGCCAGTGATAGAAACACACCTCTTTACAGTTTGTCTAAAGACCTACTTTCCAAACTGATTATTTATTATTTAGTTGCATGTTTGCCTGATTAAACAATTTACTGGTAACTTTTGCAGGCAAATCTAAAGACAAAATACCTGGCAAAGAAGCCTACAGAGAAGATGTGCAACAATTAAACAAGGCTTGTAGCAGGAAAGAAAATCACACCAGTGTGGCTCTGAATGGTGCTGGGATTTTGACCTTTTTTCAAAGACAAAAAGGGGTGGAAACATACTGACCACCTTCACCAAGGAGCATGGACCTTCACCTGGGAGCTCTCACACAGAAATCTTGTGGGAGACATTTCATAATCCAAAACCTTGAAGGAACAGGAGGATCTCCTGCCTAAGTACTCACTGGAAGTGTCATATGTGTAATTTCCTTATGGGTAGAAAAGGTTTAGCTAAAATAATGCTTTCATGGGTAGGGAAAAACCCACATGTGCCTTTATTGTGCCCTGCAAGGCTGCTCACCAAACTTAAATTGTAATTTGTAGGAGTATGCTATGCTTCTAATCCTCTTTATTTGTGTAGCTAACTGGGGTCTCCCAGGTTACACAAAATTTTACCCTTCTGTATCTTAGCTTCTGAATCCAAACGGGGAACCTAGAGCTGTTTAGACAGTGAATTTGCTGCATTTTAGAGGACACTGCATCTGTTCATGAATGGAAGGATTATATTCACACATCAATATAGCCGTAGAAATTAAATAGAGTACAGTCCAGGTTAAATTCTGAGCAGCAAGCGGGGAATCCATATTTTAGGGATTATGGTTGAGGAATGCGAGATTATGGAAAGGGCTGACATTAGTGTTCAATAGATTGTTTTTCACTTCTATGACAAAACTTCAAACCTAGAACATTTCCTTATGTATTTCAGTGCAGTAAAAATATATGGTAGACACACAAGTGAAGAGCCTGTGTTTGAATATGGGGACAAATAATTAAATATCCACTGAGGGTATTTTGCCACCAAAAGAAAAGAAATTTTTTTTCCCCCCCAGCTGGCAAACTTGTAGGCAGCATCTCTTCTGAGTTATTTATTTTGATAAAAATCCATCATAGTAATAATTAGGTTTTTCTCAAAGATTGAATAACTAAAGCCACAGATGTGATGAATGTCAGGTGGCCACTAATAGTTTAAACTTGACTAAGTTACAAAACTGCCAGAAATTCTCACCAAGAAATAAGAAAAGCTGATGCAAATGAGATCTGTTTGATCTATTTATTGGAAGCAGGGTGGGAGATAATATTCTTTGAAGACAATTTTACAAATAATTCTTACTTTCTTAGACTTGGTCAGCATTTCAGCATCTGACTAATAATGAGACTCTTGGACAGGGCCCTCTTTTTCTTTATCCTTAATACCCTTACAGTAGTAGTCATGCATCTTGTCAGTTGTTAGAAAGATAAAGACAAATGTTCTCCATTGCTGTACTGTCAGCGCATTTCAGTACAAGCATAAGAGTAGCACAGCACACCTGTAGATGCATGGAATATACCATTTGTCTTGTCACAGCCACAGAATCAGGTGTGCCCTGAGATGACAGGATCTTCTGCTCAGGAAAAATATAGATCTACTCTTTGCGTTGAGACGTTGACCATTCTGCTGCCATCTTCTCTCCTCCTCAAGGCTCTTTAATAAGTGAGGAGATAAGGAGTGAGCTTCTCTCCAAAACTGCTACTTTTCATGTGCAGAAAAAACCCCAAACCCTTGCCTTTTAATTTGGCACACATCACATAGAAAACCAGTGAGCTATACATTCATTATTAAATACCCACAGTGTGTCTTGGAGGCAGAAGTTCATGATTGTGACCTTTCTTCCTTTATTACATTCAGCTTTTGAAGAAACAGATGGGGTTTTGCTTAACTGTTATCAAAAATTGCCATATGGAACAAAACACAGCTGATTATTATATTAACACAGATTTTAATAAGTTTCATCATGTTATTCAGCTCCAGTTGTCGTGCTATTCTGTTCAGTATATTCATTCAGGATATTTAATGTTGTATCTTACAAATTGAGATCCTATTACAAACATATGGTATATAAATAGATTTTGCCACCTGGTGACTGTTAAAAATCTGTAAGGAAGAGATTGCCACAGTGTTAACTCCTCCCTGCTGGAAGTCAATTTCCAATGGCAGATATATCTAAAGAAATTGTAAGAGGTGGAAACTCTTGATTTGCTGCTGTGACAAAGGGTTAATTGTGCTAATTGCGTTGTAATACCTGCTCAGTTTAAAGTCTTTCCCTGTTGTGATTGTCTTGGGAGTCAAATTGTTTTTAAATTGGTTTGTCACTTGAATGCATTTGGAACTTTGTGATTAAGGTTGTGGAAATGGAGATAATGTCTAAGTTATATAACAGTTCCTTCTGTAATCAATCACTGTCTCATTTTAGATCTACCTAAGAAGGTTCCTGCACACATGGGAATATGCCAATTGAGGTAATGGATGAGGTAAGCTAGCTGGTTGTTGGCTGTGAATGCTTGCATTTCTTTCCACTGCCAAGTGCTGTATGGAATATTTGTGGGCTTTCTGCTTTCTAGAGTCAGCCCCATGACCTCCATGAGTTATAGTACACCATGAAATGAGCAGTTCAAAAAAAAATCCTCGCCTAAACGTTAAGAACATTTGCTTAATAGGAGTTCTCTTGTCTGCTCTAACAAACAAAGAAAGGCAGCAGACTCTATTCACTGACCACTCTAGTCAAGAAACCAATTTTTATGGGCTGTCCACCAGGCCTGGAGATGTGGCAATCTGCAAAGCAGGTGAGGAGCATTGTTACTCACGACAGCCTGGTCACTTGTGCCTGGAAGCAAAGGGCTACAAATACAAGTCCCGCAGACTTGCTCCTTTGTTTATAGATTGGTAAAGGCTTTGAAATGTATCTATGAGGTAGTGAGAAAGCAATGAGGCTACTGGTAAGAATATCTAATTAATGGGCTAAGTTTTAAGGAAGTGGCTCCAATGGTAATGGGTGATCTTGGGAAGGTAGGGGTGCCAGTGCTCTGTAATGACCTGAGCACCATAAACACTGAAGATAGATGGGTAGGTTTGATAGGAATACTGTTACTCCAATGGTGTTACAGGGGGCAAGTAAAGGGCAAGTAATTCCCTAGGGAAGAAACTGATAAAAGGCATCAGGGTAGATTGATGGAAGGAACAGGAAATGGGTTAGCTGAAATTTATTGAGAATCAAGGCAGTGCTTGCTTTGATAGAGTGGAAATATGAAAGAGAATTGAGTGGCAATAGCAGACAAAGTGGAAGCAGCTAGCAGGGAAAGGAGACTGAAGAGGGCATTCAGATACTGGATGGAGAAAGATGTATATGTGGGAGCCAGGTGCACAAAATGCATGTGTGGGAGTTTGAGACACGGGGTGGCAGCAAAAAAAGGAAAGATGATGAAAGGCAACAGTGAGCAGCACTGGGAGCAGTCTGAATATGGTAGGGGTAGAGAGGTGCACTGAAATCTGTACCATCCTTAGCTGGCTAGGGACAAGGGACAGGAAACACTGTCTCTTGGACCTATGTGCAGATCTGAGGTGATAGGGCCTTTGCCTATGGCAATGGAGCCTCATAAAAGGTCATTGGCTTAGGTACAGACTCCTGAAAACATGGGGATTGTCGGCCACAAAAGATAAAGCAGCAGCAACACCAACACAAAGAAATTAATTCTCTCCACTGCAGATCCTTGATTCACTGCACAGTCAGTCTCCTTAAGCCAGCTGTGCCAGGCAACCAACAGGAGGACTATGTAAAAATTACAGAAGTCTTTTGTATCCAAAGCAAGTATCAGAGGTGCTATCAGAGCTGGAAAAAAAAAAAAATCAATATGACACAAAGGAATTATCAGGCCATTCATGTGTCTCACTCCAAAGCATTTGCATCCAGTTGCTGCATCACAGCAACTTCTGGTTACCCAGAGATCCTTGTTACCCAGTGATGCATGTTCACTGGGTTTATTTGGCTCTAAATCCACAAGTGAAGGGAAAGCATAAAGAAGTGGTCATCACCAGGATTTTTCTTAACTTTTGAATAATCAGATCTCTGTTTATTTTAATTTTTCTATGAATAACCTATTCTAATTTTTTACTACGGAGTGCTTTTTTATTTGTTCATTTTATTACTTGCTCATTTTCCCTTGTCTTATACTTTGCTAAAAATAGGAGCAAGCTTCTGCTGCGAACTTCTGTTTCCCCTACTCGTGCTCAGTTGTTTTCCAGTAAAAATGCTCAAATCACTACAATAACTATTAAGTTGTTAATGATGAAAATACTTACGGCATATGATACCAGAACAATCACATAGAATTTTACAGTCCAGATAAATTATTGTCAGCATTCTTATATTTTTTGTCAGATATAAAGGGCACATAGCACAACTTACTAGTGAGACAGAAATGTAGTATATCAAGCCACTGTTCTGTCGTTTCTAAATGACTTTAGATCACATTGTATCCGATAATTACTAATTCTCCATTAAAGATCGGAAAGGCAATTTATTAGGAGCTCCCAAAAGTCTTCTTTAAGCAGTGCAATCTGTGTTTGGTTAAAAGTTTACATAAAATCAATACAAAATTATAGCAGCATAAATAGTTAAATAGGTCTAAGTTAATACTTGAATACTCGAATCTGTTCTGCTCAACAATTTGGAAAACATAGAGGAAATGTAGGTGAGATCTCCGGGTAGGAATATGCAGATTATTTTGCTCTTCTGAATGCCATTTAGAATAGAAGAACATCAATCTATTACCTGCCACTGATATCTTTGTAGCTTATTTTTTATGTCCTGGAGGAAGCTTGAAAGTGGCATCACAATAATAGCAAGAGGAAGTTTTTACAGCATTCTGGTTATTGCTAGCAAAATGTTTAATATCATTCTGTGGTAAGAAGTAATTCCGGTTTTAATTAAGGTCCAAATCATCTCCTCTCTACACAAAAATCAGAACCATAAAGCAGCAGGTGCTGAGGCTGGGGAATAAGTGTTTCATCCCTTAAAATAAAATCGAGGACAAAAAAACCCTCCAAAGAAACCACAAGTGAAAAATAAACTAAGGGAAATTACTTTCACCTACACCTACTCTGCCAATTTATTCACTAGGATATTCTTTACTTCTGCCTAAAAGTCTTATAACCCTAGGAAAACAAAACAAAATAAAAACCAGCTAAACCACTCAACGATTTTCCAGCCATGCAAGGTAATTTCAGCTCCTTGATTATGAATTGAATGTATGTTCTACTTGCTGAACCAAAGCAATGGATTAGTCATAGCTGGTGTCCAAAGATGTTTTTGTTTACAAACTGGTGGTGTCGGGTATATTGAAAGAAAGACTCCCAAAAGTCACATTTATACTGCAAGTTTATAGTTCAAACCTCAAGCTGGAAACATACATATCAATTCCCTTTCTCTTCTTGGCAAGTAATGTAAAAGGAATAATCTTGAAAGGGAGTTCAGAGAACTGCTGTTAAGAGGGAAATAAAAATTGCACAAAGCAGAGCAGGGGCAGAGGTGGATAGTCTGTTGATTCCTATTGTATTACTCAAGGATAAAGGAAGGCTGGTTAGAACCTGAGTTGGAAAGGCATCACTAGCAAAGTACTTGCTTAAACAGTGCTCCATTTGTATCCCATTTATTTCTCTAGCTGGGTGTTTGAAAGCTACCATGGTTGGGCTTTGAGAAACCCAGGCAAAAGTGCTGCTTAGGGCTTTGCATCCCAACCAAAAGCCAAGTGGCCTGTGACTTTGCTGCACAGCAAGTTTCTGTAAGTATCTTCATGTGAAGAACTTCTCTTGCCTTTCAGTACTCTAGACAACCCAGACATGCAATTTTATGGCAAGTGGAAGACAGGTTGTTTGGCAAAAATGTTGCTTTTCTGGTAAAGCAGACTGAAAGCTATGGTGTAATGAACTTGCTTGGCTTACCACACATCAGCCTTAGGAAGAAAGTTTTATATTTAGGATTCGTGGGGGGAAAAAAGCAGTCCTCCCCTACCTGAACATCTTGTTTGCTTTAGACAGAAAATCTAATTTCTTAATGAGGGTATACGTGGATCTTATCAACCTGCAGTTAATGATAAAAGCAAATTTTATAAACAGGCAGACTTTAAATAACACATTAAAGCTTATCACTGATGATATCTTTAATTATAGTAAAGCAAATTGTAAGACAGTCTAATGGGAAATACAAATTACTTGTTAAAATTATTAACAGAGTTAATGTGCTTACATTTGTTTATGTGTACAGGAATCATTTCAAATATTTGACTGCAATGACAATATATGTAAAGATCAATTAAAAGTCAGGAAGATGAGATATTGGATTTTCAGACCTTAATAGGATTTCATCTGCACTTGTTATATTATGTTATCCACTTATAATTGAGCTCCCATCATATCATAGAATCTGTCACTTCACCAATTTATATTTCTAACCTCTAATGAAACTTCTATTTGCTAAGGAGAATTTTTGAAAGCCATGATCCTGGTGGAGCTGTCTGGTACAAGCATTAATCTGCTCCACTCTGAGGTTAGGGTTTCAGGCTGTTGACATGAAAAATGTAGCAGATGCAATGCCTGGGTAGTTTCCTATTTCACAAGCATTCCTACCCTCACGAGTTGATACAATAAATAGCTTAAGTGGAATAAAAGGTAGTTTCCTGCATAACAAGCAAGGTAAATTGATAAGATGAAAATTGCCAAGAGTCTGTCTAATTTTAGTTTATTGAATTCAGCAGAATGAAAATAACTACCACAAATACAACTGAAATACTTATGTTTACTACTCTGTTCAGTCAGTCCTGGCCCAGCTGAGGCATTGACCCTTGGATGGGTATGTGATAATTTGTCAGCACCATTTTGGGAGTCCACTTGGAGCTGCTCAGACTCCCAGGTCATTTCCAGAAACGTGACCTTGATGGGCATCCCTCACGAGCCATCGCCACGGCACCATTTCATCCAGCCCTGCCTGTTCTTTGCTTGGCTCCAGTGGAGTGATCTTCTGACACGCTGACTGGGAACATGTGAATGCTAGAATAAATCCCTAGTTAAATGAACACAGGCTCAAAAAAAGTGTAAAGACAGGATCTTTCACTGTTCTCATACCGCAGCTATTGTAAACAAGAGTGATTGCTCTAAACAAATTTCATAGTAATTAATTTAGCTTACCTTTTCTTCTAGTTTCCATGGAGTATTCCAAGACAATAATTTGTGCATAAAGTGGACCTTGGCCAAGGTATTTCTAAAGAGAGCTAATATGTTAGCAGTGCTTGATTGTAACATCAAGCTTAGCCTTGAAACCAACAGATGTTGCTTTGAAATGATCTGATGTGAGGTAGTCTGTAAAGCCAAGCTTAGATGATAATGAAGGGAAAAACACCAGACACAGAGGATAAACTGATGCTCTGTATGAAAGCACCTATCCATATTAAATTTTCTGACCAAACAATATGAATATATTTTTAAAAAACATCTAAGACAGCAGAAGAATTTGAGATTTTCCTGACCCTTGGTTAAACTCTTCACTGCTAGTGGTTGTCTCAACTGATTACACATGGGACATTACTTAATGTGCTATAAAGATGCCACATTTCACCCTGTCTTCTCTGATATTTTGTACAGCTGCTTGAAATAAATAAATACTATTGGGCAAAAAAGCAGAAGGGGGGCGAAATATAAAGGGAAAGAATATGAAAGAATTTATGCCAGGTTCTCTGGTGGTATAAACTAGTGTTGCTCCTAGTCTAGCCTCAGGTTTATTTACAGAGGCAAATACTGTTCCTGAGATGATTTTTAATGACATGAGAAAAAGCTGAATAGAAATAGCCTTGCAAAAATAAGCCAAACCACATACAATTAAGCGACAACAACATTCAGGAAAACAGGTTTCACACCATGAGTTGTCCACCCTGGGCAGTGAGCACTCCCCTGATCACCAGCTGTATTGCTGTTACCCATCAGAACAGTCACCCCATTTTAAATACTAAACATAGAGTAGAAAACACTTTTGTATGAGTATAGGCACACGCAGCTGCAAGAAGCAATTGTGTGCATTAGCATCCCTTAGCAAACCAGGTCAGGGAGGGCTCTGAAACACCCAACCACCTGGAAGCTTCACAGTGCTCTGATTTAGGCCTGTCCTCTCTGGAATACAGGCATCCCCATTCCCAGCTGAGTGTCCTGAGCACCCCAGTTGCTCTCTGAGGTTAGTGACAGCTCACTGGGGTGGTCCCCACCAGCCTGGGTGGATACCTTGTAGCAGACCAGGTCAGGAATTGTTTGAGCATCTGCGGCAGAGATCCTTGTCCCAGGGATCTCCCTTCTGGAAACACAATATCTCCTGTACTGGAAGGCTTGGGATGTCCTCTTCTTGTCCACCATCTTTTTCAGGAAACACTGTCTCACCATGAAAGTTGTCACAGTTGCAGGTGTTGAATTTTCCTCAGGCACCAAATGAGAGTTCATGATTCAAGCACAGGGCTCTGATTTTCACTGATTTTCACCCCTTCTCTGTTCCTTTTGTTGATTTCTCCTTAAATGACTTAATTGCTCTAGAAATTCCAAGCTGTTTATCCATGTCCGTTTCTGCAAGAATCTGTTATTGAAAAGCTCCTCATTGGTTTTTTGCGTTGAAATTTCCTGATTTGGTGTGTTTTGCCCTTTTGCCTTAGTTCTCTTTTAATAAGGCATTTTAAATGGAGCTCTGTAGTTTTTTAGAAAAAGAGAAAAAACATTTCCACTCATTACAGACCTAGGTTCTGGGTGATGCTCAAACACCAACCTCATGCAGCATGGGGCTCACTGAGGCAATTGCTCCTATAGTCTGAATGCTAAAAATAATCTCATGGGTGGGGAATGAGTATCCTGAAGATCAGGTATGTTGCAGTTGTAGGCTTAACCAGAGTTGCCTCAGAGTGTACAAGCTGTTGAACTTTCAGAACCAATAGGTGGAAATGTGTAGTTTCCCCCTTAACAACAAGGAACTGCTTTCATTATTTTATTTGCTGGCTTGTTACTATGGCAACATTTATCTGAATAATTCATTCTTTCTTCAACTTTATCTTAACAAAGTCAAAGACTGCATCCTAAGTATCAAAGCAGACCAAACTCTTTTTTTTCCTTCCACTTTTTCCAGCTAAAATGGAATTGCTATCCTTTAGTATCATTATGCCTGTGCCAGCTTTATTCTCAGTTATTATCATTTTATCATTCGTGGCCTGGAATTATTAAACACTCAGTCCGTTCCATGATGCTTGCACTTAGAGATTATTTTAGTCTGTTCTTTTTCTTAATTAATCTCCCTAAGTCAAAACACTTTTTTCTAAAAGTGTAATATGTGTGCTATTAGCATTTAAAACCCCTAAATTTCTCTGAGTTGTTTTTCTTCTGCTGATATTTACTAATTTAAGGAGAACAACTAGCCAGCCATATAGTCATTGAAAGCCTCAAATTTCATTTTGACTGTGGAAAACATCCCTGCATCTGCCCTGAAACTGCTGAAGGTGTCTGGTGGCAGCTGCTGCCTTTGATCGCACCAAGCTGGCCAGGAGAGGTGCACAACAAAAAACTCCAGGTACTGCAAAAAGCTACAAGGATCTGGCCAGCAGCCAAAGAGAAAAAAATTCTGCAGCAGAAGTGAATATTCTGGCACAGGACTTGACGGTGTAACTGGCATCAGAAAGGCAAAAGGTTTAATGAATAGAAAGAGAGTTTTCCCCAGAGACCAGTCCGTGGGTGACCACTGCAGTGAGGCCAAAGCACAGAGGTAGGAGGCAGGTGATATCACAGCAGTGGCTGCAGAAACCCAGTGGCCTGGTTATCTCCTTGGGTTGAGCTTTGCCAACATCCTAAATTTTCTGTTGGCTTTCATTTACTGACTGTTTTGACAATAAAACCCACAAGATTGCTCTGAAGGCCCTTTGCCTCCTATTAAAATATTTCAAAGCCACTCATACCTACAGGTGGAGGAGAAATGTGAACGGTTCAGATTGCATTTTGGAGAATATTTTTACTGTTGAAGGGATGTGGCATTGTTTCAAAGATATTTTGAGTGATTTCCAGAGTCTCAAAAATTTTGTTTTAATTTAGTAGGTCTTTGAAAATAAGCAATTCACTTGATGACTCTTCAGCTGCTCCACTTTTCATCCCATTTCCTCTGCATATAGCCTGATATTGACTTAAAATCATACACACACACAAATATTATTTGCAGAACTTTCCCAGAATTGCAAATGAGAAAACCTGTCAATACTTTTCACAAGCTAGAAAAAAGCCACTGAGGGATAGCTGACATTTTCCAAAATCAAAGCAATTGTTTTGCTATATTTTTAAAGATTTGGACAACTCCTGAAAAGAAAAATGGGAATAAGTGCATCCGATTCTGAGTGAATACAGATTTTTTTAATGACATTCTCAGTCAATTTCCTATGTAATATGAATGATCAGCAAGCAGAGTTGTCTGATTTTTTTGTCATATTTATTAATGATGTACAATACTAGCAGGGTACCCTGGGCAAATTATAAGCTGATTAGTTTTCAGCCATGTCAGCTAGTACTTTGATCCTATCTGAACTGATATGCTAAGCAAGGAGAAAGTAAATCATTGCTTAGGTGGGAAGCCTATATTAATACCAGAGGCTTTTTAGCAAGGCAGGAGAGGAAGAGCGTATAGCTCATCTAGGCTGTCTCTTACACTCCAGCCATCCCAGCCAGGGCTGGCTCAGGTACACTGAGCACTGCCAGCTTGTGCTGTATAAGCTTATACAGGAAAAGTCTCAGTGCTGCAGAAAACACTAATGAGCATTTGGTTAAGTCCAGGCCAAGTCCATACCCCATCCAAATGACAGCAGAGACTGTGCTGCTCAAAATCCTGTGGTTTAACTTGGCCACAAAGCTGAGGATCTCCCCACCTCTATGCACTGCAGACAGCTTTGTCTTTAAGCCTCTGACTATTAATCCTGATGGCTTTGCCAAGTCTCCATTTGTAACTGGTTTGAATCTTGCAGCTCCCCCAGCAGCCAAACCCCCAGCTTCTTAAAATTAATGTTCATGACTGCACGCCATTAGATAGTTGCAAGATTTCGCTCTCCAAAGGTCATGTTTTATCAGTAGACAGGGCACTGCTGTTGACAGCTTGAGTTAGGCAACGTGTGTCTGCACATCTGGGCATGCATATGTCTGTGATGAAGTGCCCTGAGCAAGATGTAACCATAATGCTGGGCAAAGGTTCAAAAAGCTGCTTTTTCTCCATTAGGTCAAAGCAACACCGTCTTTCAGTGTAGCATTATAAAAGTGTGACACAGACAACTAGATTAAGAATCAGAACTTGAAGCTAACTACTGTAATTAAATATCTTCATGAATTATGATACTGTGAAGATGCATACCATGTCTTGTGGCAGAAAAGAGAAAGGCTTTAATAGTTTCTGTTTAACAGCTGCAACACATCCTACAATTTGACTCTTCTCATTGTGGCTTTTATTTCAATGCACCGTACAATATTTTACTGTGAGGGATTTGTATATCTGTGTGCATGAAGTTAGGTGATGGCTTTACAAATATCTCATTCTGGCAGCATCCTTGTGATCATTGTGAAATCATTGTGCAGGGAGGAGAGAAAGAGGGAGCAGGTGAGTTGCATGGGGAACAACGGTGGAGCATAATCTTTTAAAGCACCTTGTCACAGAGGCACAGTTAGGACCATATTGATTGCAAAACTCCCTACCTTGTAGGAATGATGCAGGATATGCTTAGGCATTGCAAACAATGGGAAAGGAAACTTCCCATTCCTTATTAGACAAATTTATTTATTGTTCTTTAATGCCTTGTGGATAACAAATAGACCTTTTTGTCAGGGTGAAAAAAGAAGACAAAACAAAACACATTGCATTCTCATTACCAGATGAGAGCATTATGTTTATTTCTTTTATTTTATGTGTTACAGTTTCAGTCTGCTGGCACTTTCTCTGCTCAGAGGGCAGACCCAAAATGAATCTGATCATGCCTGACATTAAGTATGAAAGCCTTTGATATATTTCTTTGCTGTATTGGGTGGGATTTTTAAAATTATTTTTATTTTTTTAGTCATCCATGTTGTACACGAGACTCCAAATTTTCTTACTCAGAAAGTCATATAGGCATGAACCTTAATCAGCAGGATTTAAAGTGGGCTTTAAAATAAGTCTATAATAGTGTAGTCCTAGAGAGCAACATAAATGGATTTAAGTATACACTTAAATATATTCCTGAGCTAAAAATATGATTCACATGAGAAATCTCTAAGAAGACTCGTAAGCTCTCAGCTGCAGTTATGTCCTCTGTAAAATGCGAGTAATTGTACTGATAGCATGAGCCTTTTGGGAACTCTGTGATATAATATTGAAACCAGCTTGCATACAGCAGCTTCCCAAGGGACATGATTGCCTCTGCTGCCAGAGTGAAAGATGTGCTCCTGAGGTACTCACAACACTGTGGGTTGCACATGAGGATATGAACATATACAATGCAGAACTGGGACACAGAGCAAGGGATCTTGGCTTTGAGAATCATCAAAAAGAAGGTAGGAATTTTTCACCAGCAGTGGTCCCAGAGTTGCCCTCCCTGCCATTTTTAACCACGACTGCTTCCCAAGCCTCCTTATCAGATGCAGCTTCCACTGAATGGAGGGAGGGCCACCAACTTTCCCTTTTTCTTGCTTGGCTTGCTTGAGGCTTGAGTTATTCACTGAGAAGTTGTGGTCGAGGAAATGGTAAAGGAGGTGTAATTACAAATTTCCTGCTCAGTGGGATTTCAGTGTTTCACTTCCCCAGATTCATCTCATCTTCATCAGCTGGAGCAGGAAATCTCTGCTGCAGGGATTCAGTCTCCTGGTTCCTGGAAGTCATATGTACCAGCAGGAGTAGGCAGGGACACTGTGGAGGTCAAAATGAGCTGTTACATCAACTTCTGTCAAGTCGGGTGTTGCTTGCCTGGCAGGCACATAATCTGTGAAGAAATGCACAGATTTAAAGTTTTGCTGACAGGTCTTCTTGGTAACTTTGAAATTGAATCTTGAAGCTGTATCTTGAATATGAATTCTGTTATTATTGTTTAGGAAATAATTGGTATCCCAGATACAATATTTTTCACAATGAGGGAACCCCTAGGTTCAAACACAATGTCTGAGGGGCCTAAATGGAATGCCCATGCGATAGGCCAGTAATAGCAGTGTTGTATATATATGCATACAGAGACAAGGAAAAAAATTATACCTTTTCCAGACAATTTACACGTAATTTTCAATTCCTCCGTGACCATGCTGACTCTATCACTTTTTCTTCAGTATCATAAACAAATCAAAATATATTAGTGAAAGCAGTTGCAAAGAGTTCATGTAGCTGACAGGAATCCCCAGAAATAGGTTATACAGCATTCATCTCCCAGGAGGCCTTAAATAACAATCTAAAATATATGGGACAGTGATCACTGGATTTGTTACTGCCATTTCAGCTTGATATTTTGCAATGTATGATTTCCTGATAAACTGGAATCCATTCAGCTGGTTCACATTATGTGGGACTATAGAACTGCCTATGTTACACTGAAGGAATAAAGGGAGATGCAAATGAGCTGGAGGTGTCTAATGACTTCTCTTAGCAAATTAATATAGATCTGAAATAATCCCTGCCCCATTAGAAGGAATAAGAGGCTGCAAAACATCAACATGCAGACAGTGTATTAGGTCAGGGTGTCTCTCCACTCCAAGAGGACATTCCAGCCCCTATTTTAAAGATTTCCCACTTGAGTGTTTGAAATTATTGCCTTAGGCTAAAACTTGTATTTGTAAAACAAGGTTTCAGGTTGGTGATATATTATTTTCCAGTCACGTTTTTAACATTGCAGAAGCAGGTGGGGGTTGAAAATCAAGTTGTCATTCAATTTGTAATGCTCTGGGACCATAAAAAGGAATATTTGCCGTTTGAAATGTACTTTTCCCTCCTAATTAGTTTCTGGATGTTAGTAAAAATCTGATTTTTTCGTTAAGGAATTCCACTGGTACAAGTGGACATACTATAAAACGTTTGCAAAATATTTCGGAAGGTTATGCTTCTCAAGCCAGAATCTTTGAGACTCCTAAAAATTGAACATGGATTGATACCTTGAGAAAAGTTGGTTAAAAAACAGGAGCAGACAAAGTCATTCTGTCTGAAAATCAATCTGCTACATCCTAGTGATAATTTTCTTCCAACATTATATACTTACAGATCCCACGTGTTCAATATGGAAGTTTTTGCAGAATTTAACTGGTCATCTGCCATCATCAAAGGGTTCACAGAGTTCCTCTCTGCAGAAAGAACTCCTTCCCTGATCCATGTTCTGAGAGAGACCCCAACACTCAGCACTGTAGCAATGACTTCTAGGTGTCACGTTTGGGGCATCCTGCTGTTGGAGCAACTGACTGTAACTATATTTCCATTTTGTTCTCCTTTGCTCAGCCACTACATTGAAAATCCATTTGACTGCTTTCCTGCAGAAGTCATGTGGACAAAACCCATCCAGCAGCTGGCAAGCTGTTGGCCATCATTTGCAGCAGAGCAGCATTTTGTGTAGATTTTTCTGCTTGGTTATTTTTAATTTAGATCATTTCAGTAACCTGTTTTACAACTGGCTGCAAAAAGAATTGTGCAAAGACAGCCCTGGAGCAGGGCTGGGAGACCTGGCTGCCTTCCTGGGAGTAGAGGGAGGGCAGCAAGAGATCTGCCTTTAGACCATGGAACTTGAGTATAGCTAAGCTAGAGCACCTTAAGTTCCCCAGACCATGTACCATGTGGAGATGTCAGATCTCCAGTATCATCCATTTTGTTCTACAGGTCTGGTTTCATTCCAAAAGTCAGTAATTTTGGGTGTAGCCAACAGCAAGTTTTAGCTGCTGTTATTGAGAAAAAGGATGAAAATGCTGAAAAAATTTACTTCTTTGAAAGGAAGTGCTGTGCCACTCAGTTGAAGTATCCAGCTGGTCTTGTCATGATGCTACTGCAGAACTGGGATATTGCTAGTGACAACACACTACCCATGAAGCTCTGATGGAGCAAAAGCAATGTGAGTGTTTGTTGTGGGTTGGTGAGTGTTGTGGGTGAGTGTTTTTCTTATTTAGAGATGAACTTACTAGAAACCTCCTTCTGTGCTTCCGTAATGATTCCTCTGTTTTCCTGCAGCCTCTTTATGCAGCAGTGCATTCCTGGCTAGCAGGATTCAGATGACAGAGACAGGATACAGGACTTGGGATAGATGTAAAGATGCCCCACTGGCAGGACTTTCACATGAAGTAGAAGTTGAGGTCAAGGCCATTTCCCTTCTTCCTGTTTTATCCTCTCCCCAGCGAGAAGGAGGTCACTCCCCCTTCATCTTCTCCATACAATTCATGTCTCTGTAGGCTTTAATCTTACCACTCCTCAGCCGACTCTCTTCCAAGCTGAGGAATTCTCATCTATTCTTCTCTTCTTGAAAGGATGCCATAGCCTGGCTCTCTGTTTTCTTCTTCCTTCTCGTGTTTGCCAGTTCTCTCACATTGCTTCTGAGGTGACTAAAATTGCACAGACTCATAAAAATTGTCTGTGTGCCCTGAATTCATAAGTGACTTAAGGTCTTTTCTGTCTTGCTCTGATAACTTTTCCAATAACGCTGAATATTTGATTTGCCTTTTTTACCCATCATTGTGTCAAGGTGCCTGCAAACCCAGTATCTCTTTCTGAGTAATAATTGCTCATCCCTTTACTTGAATAGTTTGGGTTATTTTCCACACATATACTCTGCTTCATATTTATTACCACAGAATATAATTCAGCATTTTATCCATTAGACACACAATGTCAGGAGATCCTGCTGTAATTATTCACAATCAACTACAGTCTGCAAATGTGGTCTCTTCATTCCCATTTATAGCTCAGTTCTAAATAGGCTGAAGAGCATTGAAGTACCTGGGACCTTATGGTAACATTCCTACACTGCGAAAACTGGGCATCTGTACTTCCCTTTAGAAGTCTGTTTCCTAGTGCTAACCTTACCTTTTAGTCTCAGATAATCACCTGCAGCAATATTAAAGCAATTTAATAGCAGAATGATTGTAGATCCTTGCCTCCAGCTTGGAAGGCTGGGTCTGGGACTTCTGCCTGTGTTTTCCTGAATTCCTCTCAAAAGTTTCAAAAGTTTCAAGAAGTTTTCAAAAGTTCAAAAGTTTTCTGGTGTTTGTTTGAAGTTCTAATGCTCAGTTGGGATTTCTTAATGCTTTCTGCCTAGCTACATTTTTATAAAGAAAAGGCAGAAAATAATTTTTGCACTTTTGTGATGCAATGTATAAGTATAGTTTTTATTGGTTTTCTAATATTATTATCATCATTATAAGTAGTTCCATGGCTTGCAGAAATCACACAGCTGCTTTTTTTGTAGATTCTCCTAGGTTTAACAAGGATTAATATTAGTCTTTTAGTGGGATCGCTGCTGACACTTCCCTCTGCATAGCTGTTTATCTTTGCAAACCCTGTGGGAGATTAAAAACCTCCTCTTTTATGTCCTTCTCAAATTTGGTTGCAAGTGGGTCAAAAGTTGTGTGGAAAAGACAGACACACAGACATGTGCATGCAGAGTGACAGCATTAGCCCTTTCCTTAGGTACCTGGGCTAAAAGCAAACCACAGAGGATGTACTCTGAATTCTCCTGCAGTCTTGCATGCTCACACCATTGCCATGCATCTGGTTCTTTGTGGTCTTTGTCAGAAATTTGACATCTATGTGGATGCATAATGCATACTTTAAGAAAAGACAGAAACTACACTGCTATGTATACAGGCGTATAATAACAGGGATACATTAATTGCTTTCTGAGCTTCTGAAAGTATTTCTATAGTGTCAACTAATGGTGAATGGAATAATGTGAGTTTAAGCAAAAGCAGTTTCCATGGTTACACTGGAGGTATTCTAAATATAGCAGATGATGTAATCAGTTACAGGGACTAGATACAACATTGCTGCGTATTTCAGTAAGAAGTTTCTTCTCTGGAGATACCTGTGAGAAAGTGTCTACATTACTTGAGGGTTCTATTTTTCAAATTATTTCTGTTGTCCCATGATTTTCTGCTCCTCAGAGCCTTTCCATTTCCCCATTTACAGGCTGGTAGCTTCTTTATAGTTATTATAAATCATATACATCAGATCACTTTAATGCTTTTACAGAATTTTTGACACTAAATGCAACATTCCAGAAAATAGTTGCCATGCTGGGCCAGAGGAAGATTGTAGTTTTTGTAATGTCTTCTATCCCATATATTAAAACCCTGTTATCAGCATCTGTCATATCTGCCTGTCCATCTATCTTTGCTCCTATTGCTGTCATGTCTTCAGTGATCTGATTTTATCCGCAGAGAAAAAGAATGGCTTAATGATCTGAATACTTCTCCTTTGCCAAGATGTGTAATAAAACATACCCTTTCCTCACCCCCAAGTGAGGAATTATTTCCCAATGGAACAAAATTCACCCCGTGAAATTTGGACTAACTACTTAGCACTCAATACACAAGAGTGAGTAAATAGGTAGGATGAAAATTTGCTGTCACCCAGGGGAGGAAAATGGGTCAGGAGAAAATATTCAGGGAATTTATTCAGAGTTGTCTGTCCAGCTCCCCTTTGTGTTGCCTTTCTGGCCCTACTGAGCCTTGCTGAAATTCTGTTTTCTCTCTGAGACCACAGTTCATACTAAGTGCTAAGGGAAAGTAAGTCACTTGCTATAGACAGAGCAGTTTTCGTGACAGCAAGAATTTTTAGTATACCTCTTTTCAGTCATTTTTCTTTTAATCAAGAATTCCTTTCCATTCCGACTGTTTCTTTGGCTATTCTACTCCATTTCAACCTTAATTTATTTTTTAAATGACACACTACATTTTGGGAGAGCTAGCAAAAAATATGGTAGGTTAGATAAAATGGAAAAAAAAGTTCTTCCCAGAAAGCATTGCTATACTCTAATTTAGGGTTTCTTTGTTTATTAATAGCAACAGATCAACAATTACTTGTCTTCTCAGAGCAGAGGTTTGTGAATGTGCCACATTTCCAGTATCAGCAGAAACACTATTCCAGCATTTCTGCAGCTAAAGAGTGCCAGCGTATGTAAAATGCTGCATTGACAGCTAGAGGCTAAAAATCGTGCATCCTATTGCATTTCCATCCCTTCCAATAAACCCATTATTAATCTTAGTTCCTAAACACTTTTTTTCTGGTGCAGATAGCCTGAAGATGATGATGTGACAGTGACGAAAGACTGCAATAAAGGCCAACTAAAACTTTTGGGGAGAGGTTTCTACTGTCACAAGGCAACAAGCGGTGGCAGCATTCAATGAACAGAAATGAATTTTATTTTCAAAATATGAAAGTTCATGGAATTATAGAAATTATGGAAGCAAAAGATATATGGGGTCATCTTTTCCACACTGGAGGCTGCGGCAGATTTGCCCCTTCCTTATAAGGTATTTTCTAAGTCTAGGTTTAAGGTCTCAGGAGATGGGGCTTAGTGGCTTACTGTGAAATGCTGTTCTATATAGCAAGTTTCATTATCAAACCTTGGTTTTATATTTAGCTGTGAATGTATCATTTCTGAAAACACGGTACTACTATTGCTCCCATTTTTACCTGCGATACCATTCTAAGCAATTCCTTTCTATCCTTAGTGTTCAGGTGTTTCTGATATTTCTGGAGGGTTCATACGCCCTCTCACTCCTACTTGGTGCTGGGCCAACCTGGTCATACTTAGGTTTCTCACCTTCCCATGTAATTCAGGCCCTCTGGTTGTCACTTAACCTTTCTTGGCAAATGTCTGTTCTTCCACATAGGTTATTGACACAGTTAAGTTAGATTTTTACTTGAGAGTAAAATTGTTTCAGCAATAGAGTTAACCATGTTAAAGGCTGCAGCTGGTGCCATATTCCTGACTCAAAGCTGACAATAGCAGATTTGAGGAGAATGAAATGTAAAATCCATCAGAGTATGGTAAATGTCAAACTGACTCACTGACTGAAGTCCAAGTGCTCCTGAAGTCAAAGCTATGCTGCGACCAGCTACAATGTGTTTTTGCACTTGTAATCAAAGCAGAGCTGTCCCTGATGACTCTTTTTTTTTTTTCCAACCAGGTTGTTTGATCAAGTCCAGATTAGTTTTGTTAGGTGAGGACCTATCTTCCACTGGAGTCTTTCAGAAATAATAATATCTTTTTCTTTTGCCTATTCTTTTAAAGGCTTCCTGATCCTGTCTCTCTGTAGGTGTCAAAATGCCCTATTTGGCAAATGGGAGAGAGGGGAGGATGAACAACATGGATGGAAAACTTTCAAAGGTGGTTCTCCCTGATGGAACAAAGACTTCCTCCAGCAGCTGCTAATCTGCCCTAGAAAACTGCCAATGCAAACCATCAAATCCATCCTTTTCCCTCCCCCATGGGATCTCTGTATTCCTCCTGTACCTGTGCCAGTTCAGCAGTTTATGTGATTGAACTCTGAAGGGACAAACAAAATACCTGTAATTTTTATGTTTTGTGGGTTTTTAGTTTTTTTCAGTTGTACCTAGCAGGCAAAATTAACAGCCCTAGTGTAGGTTAACTCACTTGGTTCTCTTACAGTATATGTACTTGATTCAAAACCAGTGGGACCCATTTAGAGGCTTGTAACCTAGCAGTGATTTGTCTAAAACTTACCTATGGCTCCCACATGTGGAGTTTTGGCACTAATTTCTGTAGGGTAATCATGCACCCTACTGCGTGTCAGTTGGGTGAATTCTCTCAATCTGGAGTCTGTGTAGAGAGGGTAATCAGAGTCATTGAACAAATCTATACTAGAAATGGCCCAGGAACCCTCTAAATGAGGGCCATATGAGAATTAGGTGAGAATGAAATTGGGTACCTGGCCCTTTCTGCCCTGACAGCAAATTTTTACAACAGCCAGCAAGGAATTTAGGAACATATTATCAGCCTTGGAAGGGAACTGAGAAACAGAATCATCCTTCCCCTCTAGGATTTTATTGTTTCGGAGTCTCAGGACAAGATGAAGATACCCATGTTTTAAGCAGGAAGTTTATTATCACCCCTCATCATCAGTAAGCAATCCAGGAATGACTCTACACTATAGGTCAGCCATCCCCCTTCATTAATTTCATCCAATTTGAGGTCTGCTGCATTCACTCTTCAGGCATCACACAGATCTGGTTTTGTTATCCCATTTTCCTCTCTTGAATGACCTAACAAGCTGGAGAGAAGTGGTTTTCTTCTTGCTTGGAAAGCAGAGTAAAAGAGTTTAGCATGGGGCAGGAGTCTACCTGTGTTGAGACAGAGCAAAAAGAAGGAAGAGAAATCTATGTTATGCTCAGGTGAAATTCTTGAAATAGGAATGAACGGGGGTTTGAAATTGAAGCAAGATCAATGCGAGCCAGTGGCATCTAGAGTCATGGAGTCTCCAAAATGTCCTCCTGCTATTCACAGCAATAAGTGGGGGTCTCACCAAGCAATGGAGATATTTCTTTGCTCAGTGTGTTCCCCTAGTTCTCACCTGTATGGGGTCTCCATCAGCAAAATGTCAACACAGACCTCAACTACCCACAGGCCAATGGTGAAGCTGTTGAACTAAAACTACTTTTATGCTACCACATGTGTGGCTTGGGACGCTCCAGAGGGCAATGCTGAGCCTCTTCTCTATGAGGATGGGGGCATGAAACTGCTCAGAATCCTCTGAAGATGCAGAGTCATGCAAGCTGCTGCAGGTCCATAGGACTAAATACTCATCCTCCTGGCACAAAACATCCTTCCCGTATGAAGGGAATGAACTGGACTAATACCTTTGGGCAAGAGCTGTGAGGAATACTGCTTTCCATTTCCCGAAGATCAGGGACTGAAGGTACATGAAGGCACTGGTGTGTGTGAAGACAGGCATGCTGAGAAGTCTTAGATTGTCTCTGATCTTATGCAACATATCTATTTGCAGTCCAACCCTAACCCTGCCTAATGTACTCCTGAATGCATGCAAATTTCTAGTTCTGGAATGTTGTTACCATCTCCTACATTTCCCTATCAAACCTTTCCTACAGCTACTCTACCTAAACCAAACCACTGGCTCTCATAAAAGTACCTGTAGCTGCAGGATCATTCTTCTTCTCTTACTTTCCCATCTGCTGTGAAACTCAAGACTTGATCTGGGAGGCATTTTTCTGTTGACAGCAAAGCCTGTGCCACAGTTTCGGAAGTCTCAAGTTACTGTAGTTATGGTTTGGCACAACTAATAAAATATGAAGTACAGTGTTAATGTCCAAGATGGGAGCCAGATGTACAGAACTGGAGGGCAAATCACAAGAGGCAAGGGTCTGGTCCATCCACCTTGCTTTTGCAGATATAAAATGTGTGAACTCAAAAGAGGTGTAAGGATTTTGCATGGTTCAGTGTCCACCTTCATCTGAGAGGCAAGTTACGATACTGAGAGTGTCCTTCCCATGTGTTACTACAAGATAAGCAACCCAAACACTGCTCCTCTGGCAGCTAGGGTGAATGGAGCTCAGACAACAGCTATCCCAGTTATCATCTGGATCAGGGCTGTGTAGAAAAAGGGATGCCAGAGAGCTGGAAGGGACCTTCTTCAGAAGGAAAATAATGGGAAGGGCAGTTCATGTAAAAAATGTATTTCCAGAGGAGAAGAATGAAGTGGAAAATTCCAAGCGGTTTTACTGTTTTTACCCATCAGCTTCCTTCTGTTGTTTCATCCATGGGTTATTTTTCTTTTCTATATGCCCTTTGCTGTTTCTGACTCCTTAAAGCCTATCTCTCTGTTCTGCTGTGCAAAGTATCAGGGATGCATGGCAAGTTGATTATCCTCATGAAGCTGCAACCATAACACTGAGATTCAGGCATTTTCTTTATCATTAGCCTAACAAAGCATATAGAGTTGTAGCTAACTGGAAAGATACAGTACATTATTATTGTTATTATTTCTATTTTTGAAAACCAGGACACGGTGCTGTGAAGAAGGGGGGGGAGGGGGCTGCCTCAGTGCACAGACAGACAGTCATTTAATCTGAAATGGAGAGCAAAATGTAATTGGTAGGCTTAGACTCATTAGTATGCTGCAGCCTGGATCTATGATTCCTATTAGAAAAAATATTAAAGGGCCTCTGTTCAGGGAATTGAAGGTGGCACAAACAATTTAGTGGAGTTTTTCGTCAATACCTTGCAGAGGGCTTACACCTTTTTGAGTTTTAAGACTAGAATGCAATATTTAAGGAGAATGTTCTCCCATCAGCTGTACTTGCAACAGAGCACACTATGTTTTGAAATATAAATCTTTTGAAAACAGAATAATTTCTATGTTAGTCTTCAGTCCATATCCTTGGGCTTGAATAGTTATTTGGGCTTTTGGTTTTATGTGGCTTCTGTGCACCAAAATAAAACACAAACAAAATAAAAAGACAAAGGGACAATGCCATTCACGTTCTTACAATCAGACAGAAAGAAACATCAAAAAATCAGGATCTGTATGTTTCTTTTACATACTTCTAATCACAAAACAGGGTGAATTATAATCTTTTCATTAAAATAGTGGTGCAAAGAAAACTTCATGGTTTCAGAAAAAATGAAACTCATCTTTCTAAAAATATTAAGTATTTATAATAATTTAATTATTTATGTATAATTTGTAGTCAATAGTTCAATTTTTAATTGTGACTGAATTGTTAGATTTGTTGCCAAAGATAATGATGAGCCCTTTAACATGAGGCGTTTTCTCAGAGCGCTAGAAATGATCCCAAACTCCCTGCTCTAATGAGAAAAATAAGCATATACAAAACTTTACCTAGATGACAGTAGTGGAGATTTATGATACTCAAAAACTTCATTGAACTGGTGTTAAAAGGTAAGTTTGTTTTAATACACCAGGGTATGACTTAAAAGAAAGGAAATTTTAAAATTCTGTTTTAAGTCCCCAAAGATAGAATGTACCCATGCCAAGAGTCGCAGTTCAGAAGCTCTAAAAGGATGGCATAATTTCTTCCCTATTAATAATTTACATGTTTTAATAAAGCTTTATTTGGAAGAGATCCCTTCCAGTTTTCCAAAACTACCACATACACACTTGCTAAAATATGTCTTAGAAACCCTCACACAAACAGGGACTAAAGAATCACCCTAATTCCTTTCTAATAAAGAGATGCCAGCAGAGATATTTTAATGCATTACATTTAATCACAATATTGTAATCCATTCACCTAGAAATTCATTAATCATAATTCACGCTGCAAGAAAGTATATTAAAATATAGTGACAGTGGGCAATCAGATCTGTGTTCAGAGCAGTGTTATTTATACAACTGTATACACTTGTAGTTATGCAATTAACCTGCTGTAATAATCTTTGTTATCACTATTATACACACCTCATCTGGAAGATGGCCTAAGCTGGCAGTATGAATATCGCTGAACTAATGATTTTACCTCAGCTGGTACATTATTTCTCCCCTGCAAATTGAACAGGCACCTTTTGGGGACTCCTGAACTCTTCGTGTTTAGGCAGAGTTTTGGTCTGACACATTTCACACTGTTACCTGGAACCTGAAACAGGAGCATTTAAGGCCCATGAGTCAGAGGTTCAGATTTGTTAGAATGAAGGATACTTTTGCTTCTTTTGATTTCAGTTTTCACTTCTCTTTTTATGGTGTTTTCCATGTAGCATGGATGAGCTTCTATCTGCCTTCTTAGCTAAAAATTGTGAATGGTATTGTCATGTCATTAGGAACATTATAAATTACTTATATAGCATGCATAGGGTGCTAGACATTTTACATGTGCATAATCAGACAACTCCCCATTCCTAAAGTCAGGAGTTGTTACTGAGGAGTTATTACTAATAATCAAGAAGAGTCTGGGAGAGGAGACAAGCATACAAACCCATAAATGGACTATTTGTTGTTAATTCTGTAGTCTTCCTTTTGTATTTTTCATTAGTCTCTGTCATTTCCCCATCCTGAACAATTTCACAACCAGGTCTGCCCACAGCCAACCCCATACTCGGTAAAAGCAGCCAGTGAATCCTATAGCAGTGCATTGCTAATCCTACCTCTTTACAGGGCTTTCAAGGCACCAAGGTTCTTCTGAGGTGTTCCGTGGGATGAAAAGTTTTTACCAAACATCATCTTTTTGGTCAGGAGATACTGAGGTAGTTCAGATCATTGTGCTGGAGGCAGGAGTTGAGACTGTGCCTAGAGGATCCATCATCTCCTCCACTCATTTCCAGCAGTGAATCCCACAGCAGAGCCTAGAGGAACACCTTTATGGAGGGTCTACCACAGCATCCAACTCACACGAGTGCTGGGCCTTGCTCTGCATGTCAATCACACCACTGTGGGCTGAGGCTGAAGTCCACCACAAACAGGTCCTGTGAAAAGAGGAGGCGAAGTAATGCCACTGTCACACTAAAGGGTGTTGGTTGATGCTCAGGTCTGGAGTCCCGAGGACCTGAGGTGCTCAGGTAGCTCCCAGCACTTAGGTGGGAGCTGGTTACTCTGAGAGAAGTGCAAAAAGCTGGTTGTCTTGGTAAGGTGAAAAATTAGGCTTGTGCCTCTCACAGAAACTGTATGCTGGTAGGGTGGTTGACATTTAGTTTATTTGCAGGGACAAACTTTTTGCTGCTGGTGGTCAATGAGGCACACTTCAAATGCTGTCTGTAGACCCTGGAGGTGTTTTGTAATAGGTGACTCCTGTAAAAAAATGTCAGAAAATTCGTTTGCTGACAGCTGTGGGAACAGAGGTTTTAAACAGAACAGCAGTTTCCCAACACATTGCTTACCAAGTGATTCCTCTGTGATTATTATTTACAGTCAAGGAAACCAGCATTCAGCCTGTAGCTGAACATGGGAGGGGGGAAGAGCTGACTTTTCATCAGTCTGGTTCAGCCTTGGCCAGGAGGCAGCATGGCAGGCCTAAGAGTGAGGTAAACGGGAGATGCCAAAAGGTGTGGGTTGGCTTTTTTGCACCAGTCCTCCACAAAAAGCCTTCCACAAATATGAGTGCCAAACCTCTGTATATTATATAAAAAAACAACACATTCTGGGAATGTATGTGTGGGTACGGGCGTGGAGGTGACACAGGTGTGCTACCCAGTGTTTTATTTGTGCAAGCTTGCAGGAAATGCCAGACCTTGTTGGGATACAACCCTTAGAACACTGTAGGGCCAGTCCCACCACCCCAGCCCAGAGCGGGGCAGCTGGGGGGCACTGGAGCAGCTCCAACCCTGGGCATTGGGCACTGTCCTGGGGACAGATTGAGGTCTGGCCAGGACATCAACCTGGGTGTTTGGGTCATGGTTCTGTGCTCAGACACAGGTCCAGGATGGCTGCAGAGGACCAAAGGGAAGGGACAGGGACAGGATGGGCAGAGCAGCGCTATGGGGAGAGGAAGACCGGCAGCGTTGCATCTCCCGGCAGGGGCTGATGTCCCTGGGGTGCTGAACTAGGCTCCTGGAATACTGGGCAGCGTGAGGGGAATCCTGAGGATTCAGACAGGGACAGTCAGGGCTGGTCAGGAGGTACCCACAGGGTGATGGCAGTGGCCACTCGCAGGTTCTCTCTGTGTGTATTCAGGCAAATGAAGGTGTGTGTGTGTAAGCAGCCAGTCTCTGGTTACAGACTAGACCTCAGAAGTATGAAGCACAAAGAGGTAATGATATGGTGGGGAAGTCACCATTTGCTGCTATTTAGTCCTCTCTCTCTTCCCTGGAAAGCACCTATTTGGACTGTGAGAGTAATATCTGTGCTAATGTTTGACGGAAGAGACACCTTGAGTGTACGTGTGCTGTTTAGATAGCTTATACATAAAAGCTTGTGATTCAAAGAACTGACTGTCTCGTTGAGATAGGCAGTACCAGAAGAAGCAGCATTAAACTGAGAGATGAGATAGCATGCCACAATGCAAAGGGAGACAAGCAAAATCCTCTTGGCAAGTGTATGCTGTAGGTGCAGATGCTGCAGCATTAAGCTTACACTTCCCAGGTTTCTTTACATATGGGCTGATAGATGAGTCTGGCACTGCAGTGATAGCAGAGATTGTCCAGGGAATGGGAAATTGAGCTGGCTGGGAGGACCTGAACTGTAACCACAAGACTACTGTGCCCAATGGAAAACAGAAGATACTCAGTCCACAAAAAAAAGCACTGTTAGCAGCAGTCCAGGCATCACAAATAGGAAGGTGAGTAAGAACCAATAGCTGATAAAATATTATGACTGCAAAGCTGCAGAGAAGGAGACAAGGGCTGTGGGCAGGGAGTAAAAATAGAGAGCCCAGAAGGGAAGGCTGAGACATCTGACGTAGAGTGATCTCTCGGGGACTGAAGCAGAAGACTGCAGTTCCCTGGATATCTGACTTACAGACAGGAGATAGTCACTTGCAAACAGTAGATTTTGTGGTTGGCTGTCAAAATGAATATCAGCTTTGCTAAGAAAGGAAAGAAGGGTCAGTGAGAAAAAAAAATCTGCAGCAGATGTTATTATGAGGATGACCTGGTATCTAAGTACCTGAAATAGGATACAAAGGAGGAAAAGAAAGAAAAATACATGAGGGATATAGTCTCCTTCAAAATAGGGAGAACCGGCCTGGTGGAATCTGCAGCTATAACCAGAGAAAAGCACAGCAGGTCAAACAGGCTGAGAAAGCTGACAAAAGAACACCACCATATATAAACTTTAAAGAAAAAAGAAAAAAAAAAAAACCAAACAGCTGTAAATGTGCTTTTGGCAGTTGATTTAGGTGCTCACTTTTAATTATATTTTATCATTCGAAGTGAAATGTATTCCTTTGAAATATTCTACCCATGTAGCTCATAGCCTTTCTTCCAATTATATTACAAGTTATATTACAAGTTTTAGTGAACTCTGTTGTTGCTAATTCATCTCCCTTTTATTTTGACAGTGTGACTTTTGTTTACAATTAGTACAGCTAACTTTATGCAGGTTCATGTGGGTCAAAAGAAGAGGATTTTTATTCAACAAGGTGAGAAAACAAATGAGTCCTCCTTTCCTCTGGAGTGCTTGTTAGTTTTGGTTTGTTTTGTTTTTAATGAAGAAAAATCTCCCAGAAATAGATCTTCTGGTAGGATTTAATCAAACTTGATCGTCTGATTCCAAAAGATACCTTTGAAAACTCCCCTTCACTGAGACATACCTCTGGAAGTACCTAAGCTGTATAGGTACTGTGGATTTTTGTCTAATTTCTTAAGGAAGTAAGACTGATGTGATCATCCAGTATACATTTGTTTTACCTACAGATTGACTTCAAGTGCACTTTGAACTCATTAGGTAGTTTCACCAGATCTGAAAGTGGAATGACAGTCTTAAATATATTTAAATTCCACACATTTGATGAAAATAAATAGCTGTGTAGAGGAGTAAGAATTTAATTAGCGTGCCCACTATGAAAAAGCCTGCAGCATGAGTGTAATCCATATCAGACACTGAAGACTATGAGAGAGAGAAGGAGGGAATAACAAATCCAGTCTGTGGGCTCAGAAATCTCCAGTTAGAACTCATATTGTCTTAGAGAGCAGATAATCCAAGAAAGACTGGAACTAGCTTTTGGATTCATCGCTTGAAGAATTTTTCCTTTTACTCTATTATTAGTGTAATTAGTTATTTTATACATTTGATTCTGAAAATGCCTAAAGACTGTTTGATCACTATCAACTTGCTCTAGGATTGAAAGAGCTGAGCAGCCCGTCCTCATCCTGGGATCACACCCAAAGAAGATTTTCCTTCTGAAAAAGAGTCATCTACTGACCATCCTAACCAGCTTTGGAGACCATGGGCAACTAGAGCAGGCTCACTGGGGAGGTGAACCCAGCTGTGTTCTCCTTCAGAACAGTTCTGAGAGGATCTCCCTCCTCTTTTCCTTAGTGTACAATCTTTGCTTGTGGTTACTGTGCTGATTTGTTAAGTGGCTGATTTACCACTGCTCCTCTCTGCTTTGCCTGATGGGCCCTCCCAAATCCTTTAACCTCAGGCTCAGGACTGGCCAGTGTGCCCTGAACAACTTCAGAGATGATATAGTAGACTGTGTATAATGCTGTAGACTGTACTGCTTCAGAAGCTTGCTTGGGATGACAAACACTACACCTTGGTCCTTTTTTGTGGGTTGCTGGTACTGGAATACAGATGTCTCTTCTCACAGGTGAGCATCCTTTCATGAAGCTCTGGGGTTTAGATTATTTTGAAGTTTGCTCTTTAAACATCTCTCATCAGCCCCTTCTTCCTGGCTCCCCCCTCCTTCCTGGTTCCTGTGCCTGTCTTGCATTATTTTTATATACAGTAGCACACCTTCCACACAAGGACTGCTTAGCATCATTTCCCAAGCTTGCCTACAGCTTCCTGGTTTGTCTTTGTGTAAAGAGTAAATAGAATAGTAAATAATAAGAATTACTTTGGCAGCAGAATCAACATCAAGATCCTGCTCAGGCCTTTGGAAGAAAAAAATAGAGTGCAGATGTCAGTCTTCAAGAGAGAGTTCTGTTGGTGACTTCTGCCTGAGGGACAGAACTTAAGACAACTTATTGCTGTCATTAGCTACATGTGTCATTTAGCTCTCGGCAGCTTCCTGCCCAGCATGCAGGGTCACTGCGAGCTCATATTGCATATGAGAATGCCTGGGTGATGCACAGTTCTGTGGTACCACTGGAGATGAGTCTGGACACACTGTCAGCTAGTGAATTGGTGATGTGTGTCGTGCTGTTAGGGTGTAGTTACTGCACAGGGCGCTCCATGGCCAGCTGAGTCTCCACGGTGCTGAATCAGATCTGGAACTGTTGTTCAGGCACTGTAGTGCAGAAAGGGTGTAGCTTATGCCAATTTGCCTTCTCCCTTAAGGCTGCTTCTAATTCTGGAGATAGATGGACTAAACTTTGCATGGTGTTGCCTTGCGGGGCGATGACATATAAAATCACCTATGCCAGCAACATTTTGGTTTGCATGAGGGACTGGGAATCTCAGCGGGAGAAGACAGCTAAGATATCAGCAATGTAGGATCTGGCTTTTAGCCCATTTTATTTTGAACCTAAGTTTTAGTTTTTTAGTCTGTCTTTTCATTAATTATTTTGGGTGTTATGAAACCCTATATTCTGTCTGCCTTTGTAGTTCTATAATGAATTTAAACCTCTTGTAATTCAACCTGAAGTACTATAAATAGATTTTGCTTTGGGCTGCCTTTCAATTTCAACAAACCCAGTATCTGTGGCTAAGTGATTGCTGTCTCCCTATTTGCATTTTTTACCTCTGGATATAATCAAGTAGCTACCATGTTCTCGCTCCCTTATTGTTTCTGCATTCCCACACAAGGAGAAGATTTTGCTCTAGTGCAAATTATAACAGTGAATCTTTTTCCCTGGCATGCTGCTGCCCATTCGGAAATGCATGGGTCATAAAGACCTACAGCATCACCTCATGGGTCACACATGCGTAGAGGCCAGGCAAGCTGCTGAGCTCCTTTAGTTTCTGCAGGAGCCCTGGTGTTAAAATGTGACTAGGATGGGGAGCTGGCACTTCAACAGAGTCCCAGGGTACATAAAAAACACAAAGAGCACAAGTATGTGGCTTTTCAAAGCTCTTCTGGATGATGTGAGAGGCTGAGGAATTTAATCTTCTTCTCTTTAATGTTCAGTTATCCTTGGCACAAAAATCTTCTCAGGCCTATGGCATCATGGAAGTGTCTGACTCAAAACAGTGAATGGCATGAAAAATGCAGTGCTCACAACTTTTTTTTTATGCACTCATGCAGAGGAGGTACCTTTAGATTCCTCTTGCGTCTGGTGAAATCTAAACATGAAACAGTTTCTGCCTTTGATAAAGTCAAATATCAGACTCCTGAACTGAGATCAGACTCTGCAGCAGAACAATTAAATGTAGGCACACACAACTTTGTTTGTTGTATCTTTTCTCTCAGGAAAAAAGAGATGAACAGCAGTTTCAAACTGAGCATAACTTTTAATTGCTTACTTGTTTGCTAGGAGGTAGTAGTCACTAATATGTGACTGCACTGTACAAATTATTTCTGTAAAGTAAACTGGTATTTTTACAGGAACGTGAATGAGATGCTCAAACTGTATTTGAATAGAATTGGAGCAGCTGACTCCTTAAATCCCTTGTGAAAAGCATGGGCATAGCCTATTACCACTGTACCCATGCATGTTTGGAACTCTAAGGATTGGGATTTTTTTCAGAACCTGAATACCATTAAGTTTGAACCATTTCCCATTCTGTGACAGCAAAACAGATTAATTGTATCTTGGGTTCCATTTTCAGTATGTTTGTCACCAGATTGGGTGAATAGGATCATAATCCTCCTATTCAGCTGAACTGCAGCTTACTGCATGACCTTTTCAACAAATGTATTTTAATTAGCTGTATGTTCACATTCTTCCTACTGCTGAAAGCAGGAAAAATGGATTATCGACAGTATGGAGTAATATATATTTAACCTTTTAGGCTGAGACTTTGGGCTGGAGTAAAACCAATCTGTAAGGACATCTACCAGTGTTGTACAGGTCAAACTGTGTCTAATTCACAGCTTAATTGTATACACTCAGGTGTATACCTTGTGTATCTCTGGAGTGACAAAACATCTCTAGTAATTGAATAGTTTTTGGAGTTTTCTGTTCTTCCTTGATACCTCTCTTTCCTCTATGGCAGCCTCAAGCTCTGCATTTAAAGAACACAATAAAGGGTCCCTGGTATGTGATTTGTGCAGGTGTGAGGCAACAGTGAAAATGCTTGCCCATCAGCAAGGGGCAACAACCAGGCCCAGGGCCAGCTTCTGATCAGGGAGGGGGCTGATTAGTGCAACAGTACTTCAGGACACCCTCCAAACAGAACTAATTTATTTTTTTACAAAAGCAGGTGGGAATCCCTAAAGAGAGTCCATATTGTACTGCAGGAGCATTGGCCAACTGCTTCCTGTTCAAACTGCAGCTCCAAAGGTTTCTCATTAAAATAAAAAGGATATTGATAGATCCATACCCACTGAAGTATTTTGTATATTTGGCCATACCTCTCTGTTAATGTTATAGACATCCTCACTAGAGGGTAGTGGATGTTATCCACCACTCCTGTTCCCCACAGCATCCTGCTGGAAGAGACCCTGGAGCCAGATACTGTTAATTTTTTTTGTCCCAGAATCCCTATTTTGACCCTGGGACATCACTCCAACTCTCTGACTTCCCCTCCCAGCTTGCATCTGCCTTGTCTGCTCATAGCACAGGCTCACGGAGAGGGAAGGTTCCCTTTACTTCTGTGTCTGCATGCTGCCTAGCAAAATGTGGCTGCACACAACATAGCTGCTGTGGTGCAAATGCATTGCCAGTGCTAGTCCAGGACAAACAAGGGAAGGTGATCAAAAAGAGACTTCACATGAAACACAGAGAACACATGAACACATTACGAGACAGTTTGTTGGTTTTTTTTTCTTCAGTCCTCTGCATTTCTACACCTTGACTTAAGTTACTGTACCAGAGCCCATGGTGTCTGCTTAGAGGTTTGGTGGCTGAGGTGGGTGGAGAGCCACAGACCCATATGGGTGGGTGGTGGAGCCACTGCACTGCATGCTGCCCAAGACAGACACAGCAAATTAAGCAGTCACAGCCATGGTTGCTCAAAACACAGCTTGGACACCAATAGAGGGGACTGTGAATAGCTTCAGGTTTTCAGGAAACATAAGTGACAAGCTATCAACCCCAGCAATTGGTTTCTATCAGTTTATATTGGTTACACTTTCAAAGCTATGTTCAAAAGGAAAAGGGCAGGAAACATAATGCTTCTATGATACTGCCATTTGCTAGATTCCCTTAATAAGCCAGCTGCGAATAGATGAAATTGCTTTGTGAACCTGCTGCATGAAGCACACGTTCCTTGTAGCTTTCTCATGCAGAGGAACAGCTGCTGAGGTTAGAAAAAGCCTCGTGGGTCAGTAGAGCAATTCTGCTGCCAGTACCCCAAGTTAAGGTAACTCCTTTGGAAGGGTGCAGAGGTGGAGTGCATGCAGCGGGGTCATCCTGACCTCTCTCCAGCCAGATGCACTCACCTATAGCAGGGATGGGGGCAGGAGGCTAACCCAGATAAGGGGGGACAAAATAAGTGCCAGTTTGATGTACGAGTACACACCAAGCTTTAAGCCTGGCTCCTGCCCTTTTCTGTGTGTAATAAATGAAATGACCTTCCAGTTAAAGTGTAAGAGATTGGAAAAGACAAAGCAGAGCAGAGAGGCCCTTTTTCCCAGTGTATACCTGCATTAGAATTCTGTTCTCTCACTCCTGCAAAGGAAAACTGTAGCTTGAAGAGAAAACAAGGTAGCATTAAGCCATCCTGGTGTCAAATATTGTAAAAGAAACCCGTTAACAACACTGCATTCTCATTACCAGCTTTGGGTATAATAGCCTCCCTCAATACCAAACAGGATTTCTTAGTGCTCTTTTGTGCTTAAGTCTCCAACTTGGCAATTCCACCCAGCCCGCTGCTCATAAACTGTAACTCCTTTGTCATTCCCAGGTATTTTCTGTGGTTTGTGCTTTTACTGTGACTCGAGACTCTTTTTATGACCAAATTCTATAGTTGTTCTGTGTACAGTGGGTAATGAAACACCTTTATCTGCATCTTTTGGTTCTTTCTTTTATTCTCCCAGCTTAATGACATTACTGTGAGCACCACTGGGACTGTTATGCAGATGTACTGCATACTGGAGAAGATGCTGCTTCAGGATAAGCCATTACTTTTTGTTGCCCCCACAGGCCTGGGAAAGATAGCTATTACAAACAACTTCCTGCGACAGTTACCTCATGAAAAATATGTTGTATGTCAAATTAACTTCTCAGCACAGGCCTCAGCTAATCATACCCAGGACATCTTCCTAACGAAACTCGAAAGGTATGCGGAGTTTTAATTATAATCAAATATGTAATTGTGCTTGGTTTATTCTACAGAGATTATCTACAAAATAATATGAAGTGCTCTTCTTCTATTTCTGACAGAATAATGAAAGCTGATTTGTTTCTCCATGTAATGTTTATTACCAAGGAAACTATACTTTAATTGATGTTGACTAATATTCTGATTTATGAGGTATATAGAACAGCACATAGTCTGGAAAGCAAAGGAGTCACTCTATAGTCTTGCTCTAGGAGAATGAATCAGCTGCCTGTCCCTGGATATTCTTCAGTCTAAAGCATATTAAAGGGAATCACCAGATTGGGTCCCAACTAGTAAAGAGAGCCATCTGTCAGGGAAAGATCTGTGCAGTAGGGTATATATGGTACTCGCCAACACATGGAGGGCAAAAAGATCAACTGGAAGAATGGCAGCATCCAGGGGATTATATCTAGAAAATGGTTAGCTCTCCAGCATCCCAATCATGCATTTTTAATTCATCACATGGCAGGCAAACAAGTCAAACAGTAATTGGCATGATAAAAGGAGCTCATACCATATTCTACACCTTTCAATAGAGAGAACTTTGCTTGCCAGCCAGCCTAGACAAAACCTGGGACTTTTTATTTGCAAGCACCAGAAATGAGATCTGAGCAACATCCTACATCAATTAATGCAATAAATTAAGGTCAAGAGAAAGTACTGAAAGCACTCAGTGCAGGCATGAGTTATTAAGAACAATATAGGTTTTATTTTTGGTGTTAAAACTTATTGTAATAATTGCAGCTTCCCTGTGAAAAAAATCCTAAGAATTTGACTCAGCTGTAGCATAAGTAGTTCAACTATGTAAAGAATACATTTTAATGCACACTGAAGTTTGAGTAATGCTATTATAAAACTGACATACTGTAGAGAATGGAGAAATATATCCTACAACTGTATAAGTCCTAGAAAATGCCATGAAGGTATTTGTTGAGGGGCTTTCAAGTCATGATAATTTTCATCTCTAGATAGTCAAGATAAAGCAAGCTTCTCAATGGATTTTTGGTTTACATTTATATTTTTCTTTAAGCTGTCTTCTCAAACTTTGGTCATTAAGGAAAATTTTAAGGTAATCTAGACAAAAGATTTGAAATAACTAGACATCCAAAAATGATCAGTCACAGTCCTGGCAACATAACCATATATTTGTGCTCTCTGAGGTAGGCAGCTGCACTGTTTTAGCCCATGCTAAAATAGGAATTTATTCTCAAATGAGGAAAATGCTCAGGAGGGGCCTTTTTTCAGTTCATATAAAGCACATATGCAATGCCACGAGAAAGCCAATCTAACTAGAGTTTACCTTATGTTAAATGAATAGCATGCAAAAAAGATTGACAAGCTTTGAGATTAAAAAAAAAAAAAAAAAAAGCAAAAAAAAAAAGCCTAGTATAGATACATGAAAATAGGGTTTGCTTCCTTCCAGCACCTTCTCCCTTGGGTCTTGTCCTTGTGCTTCCCATTGCACACACACACTGAATACCTTGTTCATGACCCAGCATATTCCTAAGTAAGGATGCTAATGAGATATCTTATAGGGCTCTGTATAGTCTACCCCTGTGAGTCGGGTTATAAATACAATACTTAAATACAATACTTCAGCAGACTCTAGGAAAGTGATATTTCAGCACAGGGAAGGTAAAAAATTGCCAATTTTTTATTACTCATATTTTGATTTTCCAATTAAAAAAATGATTTGAAAAGTCTTATTATTTGCTTGACTGATGAATTGCAATTAAATGAGTGAGAACATGTAGATTCTGAAAAATATGATACATCTGGAAAAGCTTAAATATTTTGAAAAAAGTGCGTCTCATTCTCTTATATCTACTTCTGAGCCAAAAGCTGCTGATGAACCTGAAATGTGATGTTCCAAAACAATATGAAAGAAGTGTACTTCTTTTGAATAAGAAGCACCTGCCGTCCAGCTTAGATATTTTTATGGATTAGATGAAGTTTTTTCCCTGATAATGCCTGTCCAGGATCACTCCAGGAGGCCAGGATTACAGAGGTACAACTTGCAGCATCACTTCCCAGAGTTACTTTGGCCCCCTCACTGAAGCAGACAGTGAACATTTCAGAAACATTTACTCAGAGTAAATCTTTAATGTATGCATCTATAAGCATTTCCTGGGAATGAAATCAAACTGTAGTACAGATGTTGCAGAGCTTCATTTTAATGTTTCCAGTTGATCACAGAGACTTGTAAAATACAGAACGGAGAAACTACTCTTGTAAGAATGGTCATTGTTTGTATTTTATTAACTTTTTAATTACTAAACATCTGCCTCTAAATTGGAAGACCTAGTACAAAGCATGTTGCATTTTATGTACAAATCAACACAATCTAGCATAATCAAAGCAAGTAATGGCATGATACAGCACCCAGCTTAGTCCACGTGGTATAGGTGGCTGTTGTCTGGAGGTGGGTGCTGTGAAAGTTAGGTGTGTGGAAACATGGGTAGTAATGTGGGAAATGCAGCGTAGCTATTCAGAGAAGGCTGGGGGTGTTTGTGGCATCAGAGAAACTCCTGCAAAACATCAATGAAGACATTCAGAGGTAAAGACCAAGGGGAGACTGGCCAGGGTGCAAGCCTCTCCTGGGGGCACAGAGGTACTGGAGTAAGGCGAAGGAAGCCAAATGAATACAGGTCCCTTCAGACAGTCACTGGCTGAGTCCAGTGAGGAGGAAGATGATGGCCCTAGAGGAGGGAGGAGGAGAAAGTCACATGTGGTTTTCAGGCAGAGTGGAGGCAGCAGGAGGCTGTGACAGAATTGCATGGTGTACCTGCAGTGTAACAAACTCTGCCAAACTGCCTGATCAAAGAGGTGCTTAATATACATACATCAGGCAACTTTCTGGTCTATAAAGAAATCAGCTAAAGGAGAACCCATCCTGGATCTGTCAGAGTGATTCAGACAGTGATTATTTCAGTGGAGTATTTGATCAAATGACTCAAACTTCCAAGCATTTTGTCAACTGACTGAAAATGAACACCAGACGATTCACTACATGCCTGAAATCACGTACTGAATTAAGCAGTCAAATAAATAAGAGGACTAACAGTTAGTGCACAGTGTGTTCTCAAAAATGAGATTTCCTTCATCCCCTGATGACAAGGTTGGGCTGCCCTTCTTTAAACCGGTGAAGGAGGAAGGTCACCCTGTACTTCTTTGACTGTGTCTGCTTGGCTTGTAACTTGTCCAAACCCTCTGCTAAAGGACAGTGAGGTATAGGCAAGGGCTCAGTGTAGCCTCCTCTGTGACAGTCAGAATATTCTGGCCTGGAACATGATGTGGAGAAACAAGGTCCTGAGGGGATGGAGAGGCAACTTCATCTTCTTCCACGGAGCTTTTCTTGCACTGCTTCTCTCTCAGAGCAAATTGCACCTGCTGGAGCAAATGTGGGTTGAGTGATTTTCATAGTTTGATTACAGCTTCTGTTTTGAAGTTTTTTGCCTGAGCTGTTTCACCTTTCCTTGATAATCACATATAATTAATTTTTGGAAGAAAAATAAAATAAAATTAAAAAGGGAGATCTTTGCCAAGTAACTTCTCTCACAGACAAGGTCTTTTCAGGGTGTACACTTGGGCCCCTAAATGGAAACTTATCTGCTTGCAGCAATATTTTCCATCACAGAATATATGCAGGTTGCACTGTTAAGCACATCACTTCACGCCTGCTTGGGGAATGTGAAGTGCTGTACTGAAAGGCAAGGAGTGAACTAGCACTTTTCCGTGGTTGTCTGCACAGACCTCTGGTGAGCAAAGGGAACTCCAGATCTGAGTTCTCCCTGGAGAGCTAGTGATTAATGCAAACCTTTCCTGTGCTTCCTCCAGGAGAAACATGAAGAAAAAAGCGACTGTCCTTACCAGCATCACTGGGCACATCAGGCATTGCTGGAGCTGATGCATGCTCCTGGCCCTGAGATTCAGCCTTACGAGATATTACAATACAGAGAGGAGCTTTGTGGAGGATTTCCCATGGTGTAAAACCCTAAAAAGGTACTTTGTGAACTGAAAATAAAACATGTCTGTATTTGGCTTTGCTTATCTAAACATATTCCTGTTAATTTGTTTTGTGCTCAGCTTCAATCAGGAAACAACTCTGAGGAGCCCTCTGAGGCTCCCAATCCCCCCACCATCTCCTGAGAATCCATGTCTGTCCAGCATGTTCTACATGGAGGAAAAGTTACCTGCTCCAAGTACTGTAAGGGATTCCCTTCACTGCCAGAGAGAAACACTTCACAAATGGCATCCTGTTGGTATTTCTGCAGGACTCCCTCATCCAGAAGGTTTCAGAACAGATCTTACTCATCTAGATGAGTTACCACTTCCATTTATTCCAGGCCAGAGGCCTAAGTGAAAATGGAAATTGATGTATTTGTTAACTTCTATCTCATTTATGTTTGTTAGCTTTTCTCTTATGCACAGTGTATATTACAATGAATTTAAAAATTTTAATAGGTAATTGCAGGCTGGCAGGGATTTCTAATGGATTTAATTTTTCTCTGTTGTGCTTACATGTGATCTCTGATATTCAGTGTTTTATGGGCTTTCTGTTCCTCTAGTAGTGCTTGCAGAGTGTGCCCGGAGTGCTTGCAGAATAACTGCAAGAAATACAAGGTCCCCCAACACCAGCAGTTGCTGGTTCCCATACCCTAGCCAAGCAGCATATGTCCTCTGTCTGGGTGACTAGTGTAGTGTGATTCACATTGTAGGGGTTTTTGTCTTTCCCACAATCATTTCAAGGGAGCATTTAATGAATGACTTACACCACATAATCGGTATAATCGGTGGGTGTCCTGGAAACAGGCTCAGCCTTGGCCCTTGAACTGCCCTTGTTGTGCTGAAGCTGACAGACTCTGGGTGCTTTTCATCAAAATGAAATGTGGCTACCTTTCAATGCATTGTGACATATTACATATGAAATTATGATATTATTACACGTGAATCAGTAGGACCTGAGCATTGCCTACATAGGTATGAGTGATGTACATTTCAGCTGCTCAGTGGATCAGGACCGGCTGGGATTCATCACTCTCCCCACATAGGTCCTGCCACTGCCTGGAGGGGATATTTAGGTTTTGCCACTTAGCTTCTTTTTATAAAGCATGAATCCATTGTAATGCTCCAAAATAGTGAGGACTGTTGGTCCGTGCAGTGCAGGAAGAACTGTTTCTATGGTAACCAGTGCTGTATCACTTTTGTGTGTGTGTGTTTCTGTAATAAAAAACAATATATATGTGTGTGTGTGTATTACTTTTATTAGATTATTTTGCCTTCAAAAAGCATTGCTCAGCTTTTTACCTCAGATTCAACAGTTTAATTTCAGACCAGGTCGGTACCTAAATGATGATTGTTATTATTCCAGATGCTTTTTTGGTGGCCTTTGTGAATTTGCTGATGGTCCCAGCTCAATAGATAGTGACAGGTGTCTACACTATTAGTGTCTACTACAATTAGCACTAATTGGTACCTCTATTGGCAGTGGAGGTTGGCTGGGGATATAATGGAGATGAAAGATGAACACTCTCTCTCTGTATTCTTCCCTTCTTTCCCCAAATACAGAGCAAAACACATCCGAAACAAGTCCTTGTGGTCAAAGTAGAGAAGGGAGAAAGTTTCAATATTTATTACTTGGTTCATTCCTGAGTTGTGGCTTAATGGAAGCATTCAATCTCTGAGAGTTCCAATTTGGCACTTTCCAGGTGAAATTTTTATTACTAGCCTAATTTTTTCCAGGTGCACTTCTGCAGCTGCGATGTATTGTGCCATAATTTAGCACCTGCAGTTCTTTCTAACAGAAAGAATCTCCAACCAGGAAAACAAAGGTTGGGTCCAGCCTTGATTTAAATAAAGAAAATTTTAAAAAGCAACCCTATCATGAAAAGAGCAACAACAAGCTGTTTTTAAAGAAGGTTTAATCAAGCAAAAATGTTAATGATACAATACTATTTGCTGATAAGCATTAACAAAAAGAGAAAGGAATCTCTGCATATTGCATTTAAAGGAATTTCTACAAGACTGTTCATTTGCTAATTGTAACTTCCCTTTGTAGAAAAAAATATCTCCCATTTGTTAATTTGTTTCTTTTCTTTTTATGCCTGACAAACAGCTCTAACCGTGTTAAATTGTTCACTTGTGGTAGGGGAAAGGGCTTTTTTATTTATGCCTGCGAAGCTAGTTGAAAGTCTTAGAAATATGAAATTTATAGCAAGTTCAAAACAGGTGAATTACACTCCAAGTAAGTGTTGGCAGCTCTTTATCTTTTCCTTGTTTTCCATATTTAATTCCACCCTTGAAAGGTGGAATATGCATCATTTCCCCATTGTCTTTCTCTGGTTCACATTGAGTGAAGTGTTTTGAATTAATTATGTTAAATTATTAATAGCTCAAGATTTGAAAACATTACGGGATTTGAGTAATGTTTCACCAGACAGTAGCTGCATGATGATTTTGACGTTTTCATACAGTAGATTACACTTCCAACTGATAGGTAAAAAATTAAAACTATGTTGGAAACACTAAATTCAGTTCATTGTGAAGCATAATGAAGTACTGAACATTTAAGCCACATACTGCAAAAATACTCCTGTTAATGAGTAGTCACAGGCAGAAACAGTGAAAACAGCATTTTTTGGGTCATGTAAACTGAACCATACAGAAATATATACTGCAAAATAGCTCCATATTGGTAAGGTCATAAATGACATGAGGCCTTTTCTGCATCTAATTTCTGTGATTCTCTGGTATAAAATGTTATCTGATACATCACCTTGATCAGTCAGTAATTAACTGATGGTAAACTAACAGTTCATTTATCAGGGAAAAGGAAAAATACTGTTAACACTAGCCCCTCAAAACAAGGCATTGTACTGCTAGAATTCTTCTAGCATAAAGGGCCAAATACAAAGTTTATCTTCTGTTAAATCTCCCCGACGTTTTAACTAGTGCTATAAAATAAATGATCATCTAAATCAAGCTGTATTAATTTCAAGAATTATTTTGAATCTGTTTTATGGCAATACAACCATCCAGCAGCATTTAAGGGAGAGGTGAGACAGCTGACAAAAGACCCGAGATTAGTTCTGTAATTATTTGCAGAGGGAAAATGATTCTTTGCACGTTCAGCCCACAGTGTAGTTCTTGATGCATTTCATTGGCCTCCTCTAATAAACCCTGTGGAGGAATTAAACAATCAGGAAATATGGGTTAAACTCACAAGACAGACACTGGCACTTGCCACTCATTTCAGCTCCCTGGCATTTGCAGCCCACCCCCCCCTTCTCTGCCTCCAGGTCCACACCTCCCTGCACCTCCCTGGGTGGAAACCAAGGACCCCTCCACCTGGGCAGGGATTGATGCCATTTCTCAGGAGAGGTGCCCTACCCAGGACAATAGCAATGTACTAATACATGTCCTGATGAGAAATGAGAGCAGAGAGATATCTAAACTCTCCTTCAAAAAGTGGGATTTCACTTTGCTCTGATGCTGGAAGTCTCCTGGTGTATAAGGTCTTTGGATCGTGGCATCAGCAGGCAGTGGCTCTGAACATGTTCTTCTCTCAACTTGACAGAGAAACCTCAAGCATCCAGTCTGGGGCTGTGGTTTCCTTCAGAAGGCAGAGTACCTAGAAGCAGTATGATCTAAATCTTCCCTGTGGATCTAGACCCATCTGAGTAACAAGCCTAGGTGTAAGAGACAAAATACGTGTATATCTGTCCTTATACGTGTAACAATAAAGGGTTCTATTTCCTGAGGTATTTAGACATCTATTGAGTCATGTAACTGCTAGAGTGATTTTCAAATGTATCTTAGTAGCTTTGACAGCGAGTTCTTATTTCAAAGAGTTATTTAGACAGCCAGCAAGATTTTCAAAGTGTTTATCTATTTCTCTGAGTATTGTACATCTACTGAAAACCCAGCCCACAGTCTTTTGCAAAGAGAAGCATGATGCTGTTCATATGCATCTGTAAAATTAAGAAACCTATTCCTGACCATTTTATGACACAGTACAAAAGCTTTGGCACCTGAATTCAGTGCTCACAAGAATTCTTGTAGGACTGGGATTACCAAGATCATCTTCATCTTCTCCAAAAGAAGCAAATACTTTACTCCTCATCCAGCCAGGATATTTTCAGGTTGTCTCACCACTTTTACTCTCAGTAGCTGGTATTTCAACACTGTTTCCTCTCCTTGCATTGCCTGACCCTCCTGTCTCTTAGTTACATTAGATCCCAGGGACACAGCATGACAAATCCAGCTTGAGCAGAAGCAGACCTAATGTCTTATTTTTTATTCCTTGTCTTACCTAGTACCCACATTGCAGTGCAGTATCCTTTTGCTGACAGTCCAGCCAGGTACTTTTAAAGGGAAAAAAAAGAAAAAAAAAAAAAAAAGGGGGGGGGGGCGGGAGGGGGGAAGAATTCTTGCAAGGCCTATAATTAAAATTCATTGTCATAAACATGCTGAAATGCTGGATGTCATATCTCAGCTCTCTTCCATTTATGTTGTTATTTCCCAGTGACACAAGCTCTCATGGTGTAATCAGGATACAGACTGGCAGAACCGAAGCAATCTGCTCTGTAGTTGCCTTTAGTTCAAGTTCTCATTGTCTTGTAATTAGCTGGAGTGAATGCAGCTCCCCAGCAGCACGCTGTGCAACCTGACAGGCTTTGGAATGACGTGCAGGGCTGGAAATAAAAGCGTTTCACTCAGGGTGCCAAAGTGCCTACTGTAGGTGCAACACCGAAATTTGCTTATTATAATCTCTCTTGCCTAATTAATTCCATTGATAGCCATTCACGTTAATCACAGATCTGTTGACAGTCCTTAACAGGGATTCTTTTTTCTTTTTTTTTTTTTTTTGGGTTTTTGTTGGTTTTTTTTTTTTGGTTTGGTTTTTTGTTTAAACTGGGATAGTTTTATTAGCTTGTTTACTTCAGAACAACGTGCCACCTTTGATTAAACTCCATAGGGATTTATAACTATGTCCTCCCCATGTTTCTGTGACCTTTACGGCACATCTGATAAAAATAAAAGGTCATGGATTCCGAAAGAACTGGTTCTAATAATAATGTCAGGCAGACTCCCCTGAAAGTGTGTGATTTCCCTTCCTTCTTTCTTCTCTTCTTTTCTTCTCTTCCTCTCTCTCTCTTTTTTCTGCGGTTTCAAAGTAAGATGAAAATTAACATGAATAAAATTAATGGTTTAATTTTGCAGGAGAAAGAAGAGGGTTTATAGTGTTCCACTGGGGAAAAGGGCTTTTGTCTTTGTTGATGACCTAAACATGCCTGCCAAGGAGAAATATGGTGCCCAGCCTCCCATTGAACTGCTGCAGCAATGGATTGACCATGGCTACTGGTTTGACAGGTGCAATAAATATTAATTAGTGTGCTTGGCTACAGAGGAGTAATGATATACACTGTTTCTCTGAAGCGTTAAATTGTAGTGTTAGTCTTTTATAATTCCTCATCTTCTCAGTCACAACAGGAAAACACTCGAGTTACATGACTCCCTGTATAGGGAAAGGAATAAAGGCTTATATGTTGCAGTGAATTACAGCATGAGAAAGGCATGCCTGAATGGGAGAGAGACACAACATGTATTTTCCTGTTTTTGAGAAAACATCATAAGTATTTAAGCCAGAACAAAACAACTTCAAATAAATTCTTAGTTCTTGGTTGTTAGGGAGTAAAACAAAATCATTTGTCTTTCAGCAAATGACTTTGAGGTTAAAATGGAGTGGAAGATGCTTTTCTAAGATGCAGTCAGTGTTTAGAGGCAGAGCTTGTGATAGAAGCAGTCACTTTCCTGCATGATTCATGTTAATACTGGTTGTTAGAAAGACTTCAGGTTCTCCCTTGTTTATGTCTCATATGTCTGAATCTAAAAGAAGTTTCTGGCTTTTAAGAATAAGCCTAGTTAACCTGCAACTTTAAAAAAAATCTGGATTTGAATAGGAAAAGTAAAATAGCACCTAGTTGTAGATATTCCATTTCAGTGCTCAATTATTAGACTAATGTAACCATACTTTATGATACACTTAATTATATAAACTTGAGGTTTAAGCTGCACTTTTACCAAAAGAATGGGCCATTAATTAAGAACTGGTACTTTTTGTACATTTTATTATTACTATGGTTCACAATTATGCTTGAACCAGTCATTACACACAATACTGTATTGAAGACCTTGTTTTCTAGTAACTCGTGTTTAACACCGTATTACAACTTCACATGGCAATCTCAGCCTGTGTTCTTTCTGCACTTTTCAAAAGAGAGGCATGAAAGTTGGCAGGTAGAGTCAGCATTTCAATTGAAACTCTTACCTTTCTCTTTACTCTTAACCAAATAAAATAAAGGCTTCAGCTTTTCTGTCGTACAATACAAAAGAGCGAGGAAATAAAAGAGGAGAAATGTGGGTGTTTTCAAGTCTGATGTTTTCTGAAAACTATAGACTATTTCTTAATATTTTCAAAGTAAAATTGCACTAGAAACTTAAAGTATTAGGTAGAATCTTTTTGTCATTTTATAGTGAACTGAGGAAAGAGTGATTGAAATGCCTGGAATTTTCCTGCTTCAAAATCCCTCATTTTCTACTGAATACAGCAGTTTCTTTCCATTTAGGAACAATAAGGCTTTTCATTGTCAGAAATGTTCGAACTACCCTACCCTCTGTATAAACCATGAGATGGAGGTTGGGATGAAGCAGGTGGGGACAATGAGAAAACAAACTCATGCCATTTTAAATACAAAGGTTTCGCTCCTTTATATACTCAGAATTACTTCTGCTTGTGGGTGCAGCTTGTCACTTGTCAGCCTGTCTGGATGAACAATATACACAGAAAGAACAAGGAAGATGGTCTTCACTGGATAAACAATAAAGCATTAGTTACCTGGAAGGCAAGAAGACTGGCATGTTTTTTCCCCCAATGACAGTCTATAACAAGCAAATATTTGCTAATAATGTCTGACAATATAGCCACAGGAAGAAGCAGATGAGGTAATTCAAGGTAGTATCCTTTACTGTCAGAGGGATCCATGGCTTTCTAAGCTGATTAAACTGTTGGCAGCAAAGCCACTGAGGATGCTAAATAGGAAAGAAATGCTAGTAAAAGACCCACTACTGCCTCAGAGCCTGATATCTATCTATCTGCGTGGTTACTGCAGACAACAAAAAAGGTTCCTGATTTCATGCAGGTAAGAAAGCCCAAGGAAATTCTGCTCTTGTGTTTGCCTTGTCCGTCAGCCCCTGCTCCCTGTTAACTCAGTTTTGACAGAGATTTTGCTTTCTCAGAGATGTAAGAGCATCCTAAACAGACGGGTCTGGCCCCACTGAGGAAAGGACAAGCCCGATTTGTAGTGTGTGCTGGAGTATGGGGGTGGGAGGGCTGCGAGGGACATGCTGGAGAACCTGAAGCTGTAGTGCTGTGTGAGCAGGTAAAAGCTCCCTTGACTTTCCAGTCTGTGAAGCAAGTTCTTTTTTACAATAAGTAATCAGAAGAGCTTTGCAACTACTTTCTGGACAATCTGCTTTATGGCATGTTTTCATTTCCCTGCTGTCCAAGGGCTTCTATAAATTTCAGTCCCCTAAAGATCCTTATCCAGACTGCTGGAGCCCAGCGTAGCAAACTCTGAACTCAGACTACTTTGAACATGCACAAATACCTGTGCTAGAGGGAAAAGCAGATGGTGTTAACTTATTTATACTAAAAATTACCCCACATGAAGGCTCCTTAAAGGATTCCCAGCTGGTTGTTAGTGACTCCATTACTCTGTACTACCCAAGCAGAGTGAAGGAGCAGGAGACAGGAGCAAATATCTGGCCTCTGGAATAGCTCTATCTGGCAGAAAACCCCAGTTGAGAGTCCTTTGATGAAGTTCCCTTCACAGCACGATGAACACAGCACCCTTTAGAGCAGATCATGAACTGTCAGAAGAAGTAACAAATAAGACTCACTTTCTTACAACCAAAGCTGTTATGACTTTCAATCTCCTTCCTGGGAATTTGTTTAAAACCTGTTGTGAACCCATGAGGTATACTTCTGTTTGCTCATGTAGGTTTGTTTGCATCTGAGTGTACTGCTTTCAGATATCTTGAATACGCTAATGAACTGCTTTGAGGAACACAGAGATGTCCTGTGCAAATGATGTGTGGAAAGGGGAATAACAAGTGCACTAATGAGGAAGGAGCTAAGCTGAGTTTTGGATAAGAAAGCTTCTCTGGCTGGAGCTGCATGTATCACCAGCAGAAGACAGGTGTACTCCACAGGAGAAGCAGAATAAATCTGATTGTGAGCAGTATCATCATCACTTTGTATCGACAGGATGTTCATCCCTATGTTTATTTGTACATCTGTTGTATACTTAGGTCTTTGTACTCCAATAATCCTTAAGTTATGTAAGGAGTTGCACGTCTACACCTAATAGACCATATGTTACAAAATGGCTCTGAGGTGGCAAAATAAGGATGGGCTCACCATGAAGCAGAAAGCTTAACTGTTCTTGGAGTGGAGACACAGAAGGACATGTAGCAATAAACAGGAACAAATCCTGCCTTAAGATAGATACAGTGAGATGAGTAGCTTTCCCCATGCTGGCATAACCCTGCTATTTTCTAACGCAAGGGAAAAAAAGTATTATCACTCATGTGCACCTCTCTCTTCCTCTCTCCATTGTCATCCTCCGCGTACATGGGCATTGGTTGCTGTCCCTGTGGAAAGACTGTACTAAAATGGTTAATTTTAAATGCAGTACAACTCAGTCTGTTTTCCCTCAGAAGCAGGTCCTACAGCCAGCGTTTGGCCAGATTTCTTCTGTCCTGGATTTACACCACTTTAAAACTATGTCTTTTCAGTGGTGCAATTCTAGTGATCAATAGGAAACTTAGCAGATGTGTTTCTTAGATGTATCAGCACTGATTTGGGAAATTTCATCAAGCAGGACCTGGCCTTTGAACTTGGTGTGAAGGAATGCATAATTGGAGAATTTTATAAAAAAGGATGAGATGTGTTCACTTGGTCCTTTGTAGATTATATGGGTGGTTGAATTGCTGGGCTGTTTGACTCAACCCATCTGAGATAATCATGTTTTGCTCCAGATAGAGTAAGAACCTCTTGTAAGAACAGATGGGCAGCAGTTCTTGCTGGGGATGAGCAAAAGGATGCATGCCAGCCAGGCAAAGACTTCCATCCAGGTATTCCATAAGACCCAGAAGATATTGCACATTTAATAAAGGTCAGAAGTCTGGCACGTTTTGCGCAGTGTTTTCTGTTCCTGTAAATATCACGCATTTCCTGGTTTAATCAAGAACCAGCTGCTTCATCTGTCCACTACTTATTTCTAACCACTTTAAGGAGAAAGGCACATGTATCTCTTTCTCTATCTCTCTATCTCGCTGTCTACCTACCTACCTCTGTACCTCTCTGTGTTTGCATATACATTTCTATCTATATGTATGCATATGTGGGAATATAGTTGATATAATATGGTACAGATAGTAAGTAGATCTTGTGGGTGATTATGCCATTTTATGCAGATATGAACACAATAGGGAAGCAGTCCATCAAGTTGTGCTTTCCATCATAAGACTTATGCATCAGATTAGCATATTTTCTTTAATTTACCTCATTAGGAAAAGTCTCTGCTGCCTCCATGTCCATCACTCAAGAATCCTGTGACTTGGGCTGTTTGAACTCTGAGAACTTCCATGAAGTCTACCCCAGATACCACTGTAGTCTGTTTCCTTTTGTAAGAGACGGAAAAATTCTAACACCAGCCATGCTGGATGAGGACACGAGGTCTAAAGCATTGTAGTTTTCACTACAGACTCATGCAGCTGCACTCTGGAGCTTCAGGCAAGTGCTGCTCTTGCACTTGCTGCTGTCAGGGCTGATTCTAAGGGCTGACTGCCTGGGACGGCCCCACCAATGTTCCCTTGAAGTAGCTTGAAGCTAATGGAAGGGCAATCAGGGCAACATAGGGCTTTGCATGAGCTGCAAATCCTGTCTGAAAATCTGTGCAAGTGCTCAGCTGTGCACATTTGTTGTCTGTGTTGTTTGTCCTGTCCCAGTTAAATAGTGTTACCCGAGCTAACTCATTTAACAGGGTTCAAGCATAACTCTGGAGGCTGTACTCACAGCAGTGTCTGTGGAGCAGAGAAATCCTAAGGATGAACACATCTGGGGTTTGGGGTTTCAGTTCTGCTAATGAACAAAAAATATCATGAAATGTGGAAAACTTGGGTGGAGATTGGCTAGGTCCCCTGCAACTTTTCGTCTCACATGTCCTGTCCCTATGCTCATTGCTCTTCTGTTCCTATACTGTCAATTTGTCCCTTTCCTCCTTCCCATCCTGCATTTTTTAAGTCAACATCCTTGAGTCACACTTTTTCAATTTTAGATATAACATTTCATACTCTTCTGTCTCAGGCAGTTCTAATAAGTCACAGAAATGTGAAACCAACAACATTTGGTACCTGCCAATTGTCCCTACCTTCTCCAGGCTGAATTTAGCCCAAAGTGTTAAATCCCCAATGCGAACAGAGAAAATGAGTTGAGCTACCTGCAAAAGGACTATTGCAAAAGGTTTGGCTTCTCTGTAAGGCACAGAAGATGAGAAAACATCTTCCCCTTATTCCTCAGGTGATAAATAGTATGAAACTTGCGACTGCAATAAAATATTCTGGCAGCATCCGAAGCTGCATTGCAGAGTGTATAATTTATTGTTTCTTCATACAGTCATACTTATCATGAGATTATAAAGTTAAATTTATGTATATCATATTTTTTAAATTACCAAAGCCAACTGCATGGGCTATTTATACTTGATCTATTAATGACAGAACTCACTTGGCAGGCACAAAATAAGAAAAGAAAAACATGTTTCAGTCCTTTCTTGGACTGTAGATTTTGGGGAATATTTACATGTAGAAAAGTTTCAGAGCTTTAATGTTTTTATTTCTCCCTCAACTGGTGTGTACTTTAGAAGGACAGGAGGGAAGAGAATGCATTGTTCTTCTGTTAATCACCACCTTCCACCCACCACCACCCCCTTAAGAAAGATTTTCCAAACTGCCCACATGACAGGAATGAGGAAGACAAGATTCAGCTCAGAAAGGCCTTTCTATCTCTTGATGTGGACTTCACCATTGCATTTACAAAGTCTTTGTGTACATCACACAGAACGTGTCTGAGAGGGAACCATGTAACTGAAACACATGCATCTCTGTGGATTCCCAAACTGGTGATTTACAGAAGGTTTGAATGTATTTGTCTATCACTGCCTATCATGACAGAGTTCATATAGACCATGAGATTTACCCACATTTTACTTCTGCCCCTCTTTTCAGTGGCCTTAGCCTACATAAACCCTTCCTAACATGATGCAAGATGACTTCCTTTCTATGTACTGCCCTGTTTGATTCTTTAGGTCACTAACACAGATTACCAGGCAGTTACCAGCCTAAAGGGCCCCTTAGTGCTTCACACCTTTGCACAAAATGCAAAACTTCCTCTGGAGCCTAGGTAAGAATCCTAGCTGTACTTCCCTCCTCTTGCTCTCAAAGTTTCTGTAACATGCTACACTGACCAGTCCCTGAATACCAGTTTCTTCCTACTAATATCTTACCACCACTCCACAATTTGGAAAAGACTCCTGAGGGTCTCAGGTAAATCAAAAGAATTTAGAAGTTACGTGTAAATCCAGAACTGCAGTTTCTGAAATGCAATCAAGTGTTAATCTAACATTTTGAGAGCGTTGCTATTTCTACTCCTTATATCATGGCTCTCGGAAAAATAGCATATGCATTTAACAGCTACTCCTAGAAAAGTGAGATATGCAAACAAGAACATATCTTTGGCCCTCTCACAATTATTTTAGTCCTATTACTCACATTTTGGATCAGGGCCTTGTTTACATTCTCCAGGGTGCTTTTATCTTCAGCTTGGGAAAATTTCAGAGACAAAGAATGGGAATGGCTATGGAGAAATGTTGCACTCCAATAACTTTCTTTTTAAAGTAAGTATTCTTGGTCAGAGGGTTGTCAGCTTAAAAAAGCCAGACCACTTAAAGCCTCATGACATGGTGGGAGATTTGAATGAGCCTTCCTAGCAACGAAGGAGCCCAATGGGAAGCCATGAAAGACAGGTTTATTTCACATTCCAAGAAAAGCCCAAGCAGGACGAGCCCCAAAGATGGAGAAGAAGATGCCTCCTGAATATTTTAATGAGTCTGACAGTCTAGGTTGACAAGGAAACTGCATGAGACAAAAGCAGGTAAGAGTTTGTCTATTTTGCATATATTTATTTCTGGTACAGTTTTGATGTATGAGAGCAGAGGCATTAGAAACCTCTGCAAACCTTATTGGACTTTTTGATTATTATATATTTATGGACAATCAAATAGCAAAGCAAAGAGTTTGCAAGGCTTGAACAGTGAAATCTTGGGTTGAGCAGTGAAGAGGCTATCAGTGTCCCTGAGAGCACAGCACTCACATCCTGGATCCCTACCTATGCAAGCGACCCTGACAAGGAATCAGAGGACAGGGAGTTGCCAAGTACAGTCAAAGCAGGAATAAACATTTCTATTCATGTTAAGTTTTAAATTCTCCCCTGCTTATAATAGTAATTTTCAGGGGAAGAATAATTGTGTGACAAGCACTGACAATTGGGAATCTTGTATGTCAGTGAAGAAAGCAACATAGCTCTCTCACCTCCATTCAGGTTTTGCTGCCCTTCCCTCACTGCTTTTTGCCTCTTTCCCTGGCAGGCTGGGGTGACATTCAGACTGTCAGTGGCATCAGGTAGCTCGGTGCTTCAGATCACAGCAGTGACCAGCTCTGTCTTCTGCTTTTTCTGATGAGTGAATAGAGCCATGCAATTCCCTCTCAGCAAGCCATAAAAAAGCTGAACTACCAGATGGACTGATCTAGCACCAGTCACGCAGCACTTTTCTAAGGCTCAGGCTTCATCCACTTCTGCCCCCCAGCCCAATGCCCCTTGGGTTGTAGCTTTATGAACTGGAACAAAAATGTGACGAGGCTTTCAAGCCTTCTGATGCTGCACTCCAGGTTCTTTCCTTGCCCTCTGCATATTTTTGGTTGAAATTTAGCAGCAGTTTTTTTGAGATGTGTGACATGGACTTGTTTCGATGACTTAAGGCGGGCAGCAGATTGCTACTGTGGCAGCAGGGAGAAAGGACCTCAAAAAGAAAAGTTGCAGAGAGGAAAGAGATGGTGAGTTGACAGAATTACTGCCGAGGCTGTTTAAGCAAAATAAAAGAAGCAAGTTAAACAGACGTAAGGGAGAAGCACTGATTTTCAAGAGTCTGTGAACTGTTAGCAAACCAGGGATTATTCCTCTGTTCTGTTGGTCTGGTGTAGCTGTGGGCACCTGAGCAAAGTTCCAGAGGAAGGAGTCAGGTGGAGCACATGAGCAGAGGAAAGAGGGCTGCTGGGCTAGTGAAAACACTGGGGAAATACTGAATGTACAGGCTGTCCCCTGTAACCATTAATGGATGTTGCAAAAGAGGGGCCTTTTTTGGGAGGAATAGCACCCATCTTGGAGGACAAACATGGTCCAAAGCATATTCTCCTGGGGCAGTGGGTCTGGCTGTCTGGAGGCAGGCAGGGAGACTGCAGACAGCAATTTATTCATGTAATGTTTTTCCTCTGCCTGATTGGCAGACCAAAGATTAGGCCTGTTCCAGTAATTTCTCTGAGAATGCAAATCTTAATTTGCTGTTTGTTAAATGCTTAACTAAAGTCTGAGGTCATTATTAAACTCAAACTGTTAGGGTAAACAGTCAGACATCCATTTGCTTTAGCAAATAGCTATTTCTGACAGCAGCAGAGAGGCAGATAGTTACCTTTTAATACCAGGCTGTGAAAAGCTCACCCCCGAGCCCAGCCCCACCACTTTCATTCTCAGTAAACAGCACAGCCTGTCCTTGTTTTGTGCTATGCCTCTACTCTGCTTTCTGAGGTGCACTTAACAGCAGAGAGATGGCGTGGGGTGCTTTATGCTCCCCATTAAAGAGAGTTTGTGGAGGGAGAGCAGGCAAATTCATTGGGCTTGGGGGTTTGGCAACCACATGAAAAACAAAAAATTAAGTCATTTTTGGGTTCGATGTAGGAAGTGGGGGGTGTGGTAAAGATCAAGGACATGCTTTTGGTTGCAGCTATGGCCCCTCCTGGTGGTGGAAGACATGCGGAGAGTCCTCAGGCTCCCTGTCGTTTTTTGATGTAATCTTCACAAATTCCTTCCCTAACGAAAACAGAACAAGTATCTTTCCATGAGGAGCTGACTGAGCATTTTGATGTGGCATTTAATGCTTTTCTGAAATCATATCCAAGCTTAAAAGCTTAGTAACTACGTATCTTGCCTGCCGTGACTGTATTGACAGCACTATGAGCCAAATCCTATGCCAAGGATTTCTACCCCAAGGAAGTGAATGGGACTTTCACATTTGCCTAGAAGGGAGAAAACCACTATGATTACATTATTTTTCCAATAAAAGCAACAAAAAGCCCTAGTATTCATTCATTGAAATAAATTCTCAGTGGTTTTCAGGGCTGTAAGTCATGTGTTAGCTATTTCCTACATTTGTATCAGAACCAAGGTCTGTTTAATTGCTCAGTTACATATCCAAAAGTAACTAAAACCAAGTGTCTTGATAAAAAGGGGTAAGGCTCTCACTGTAGGGAAATGCAGTGTGTCCAGCTAAGCTCTCAGCTAACTTGATATATATCCCTGTTCACGAAAAGGGAATTGTCACTAAATTGTTGCCTTATTTTACCCTTCAGTAGGAATAAAATTGGCCTATAAGAATGAAAAATTTTCATACATCTCTATTACAATTCACTCTCTTAATTGGTATTGATCTTCCCTGTGGTACCTCAAATGCAAGAAATTATTTCAGGGAGATTTAAGCTAACACAAATGGGAAATGGAGAGGAAGATTGATACCAAAGGTGGTGGGAAGGGGTAGGGTCTAGTAGAACTTAGGTCTTTAAGCAGCAAATAAAGGAAATGCTTTGTACAAGGGGAGAAAGTATAAAACAGCCTGAGATTGAAACTGAAATGATAAATAGCTTTACTAGGGAAGAAACAGGATGAAATATGGAGCAAGGAAAAAAATTAAGAGTCTCTAAAGAGGAAGGACATCTTTTCAGTGAGCTAGCTAGGTGAAGAAGCTCCAGGAATGAGTTTAGTTGGCAATGTAGCTCATGTCCAGCACGATGTGTGAGGTGCAACAACTCCCTGTTGGCAGGTCAGAGGCTCAGGAAAGCAGCCAGAACCAGAACCCTGCCAAGAAACACGTCTGAAGGTGGCAGTGTCCTACAAAGAGGTAGGATTAGAGGAATTCCTGAGCTCAGCTGAAGCGCATACATCTTGAGATTTTTCAGTAGTTGCATACCTTTCAGTTTACAAAGTTCAAATTATCCTAAACTCCATTGGGCCAAACAAGCAGAGACTCTCCTCGAGTAGAAGCAGTGCTTGGCAATCCAATGGACCACATACAAGATAATGTTGAGTGTTAATAATATAACTCCAATTGTATTTATCTTGCAACAGAGTACCAGGTAAGTAATTAATTAAAAAGTTGATACATACAACTTTCTTAAAATGGAGAACAGCATTAGTTCTGAAATGTAAGATTTGTAATTTAGTGAAGATATTCAGCATTCTGTGGAAAGCCTGGTTAATCACAGTTTTCAAAAGTGTAATCCCATCCTCATAAACAGAACAGAGTAATAATGAGGCTCTCTGTCACTGTGTCATAATAGAGCAAGGAGGGCAAAACTTCATTACACTCTTTTTGACTCACCTTCCATCAACATGAGAGAGATAAACACAGGGGCCCAAAATATTCCATCAGTTTCCAGATGTGTAATTTATTTCCTTGATGGAAAGTTCTTCATTCTTCTCCAGCAAGTGTCAGGGAAACCACTGAGACAATTTAACCCTGAAGCCTGAGCAAGCTGGGTAGCACATAATTTTTCACAAAGTGCTTTTCAGCTTTGAAGTGCAGGTTTTAAACAACTTTAACGAGCTGCATTTTTTCCTCTTTAATCTTACTTGCATGCATTCATCCATATTCTTTTGCAGTTGTGCAGTTACTTGGAAAATGGTACTCCAGCTAGAATACAGGTGCTGAGTTTTGTCTCTGAAACCTTCCTGGTTGAATTTGGGCACAGCCCAAAATTACAAGAATAAATTCAGTTCTCAGCCTTCATTCAGTATTCAGCTGCATTACAACATGAAAGGTCTCAATTATTTCTCTTCTTTGCCAGATAAACTTCAAACACTCTCAATTATTTCTGACTGACGTGAATGTAAAGGAAGGGAAAGCAATTTTGGCATGCATATTCAAAAAGGATAAATCATATTTTGCAAAGAGTTCAAAATTATACAATTCATTTTCCTGTGATGTTCAACTGTAACACTGTACTTTAGGCCATCATCTGAGAGCTAACTCTTACCAGAGCATCTTTTTTCTTTTCTTTTTGGTCCAGTTTGGGGTTTTTTGTTTGTTTGGTTGGTTGGTTGTTTTTTTTTCCAAAAATCAATGCAATCCCTGGCTTTGCAAGTCCTTGTTTTGGGGTGCTGACATCCAGCCAACAGAGGGAGCACTAGTTTAATTAACAAACCCAATTTTCCAGCACTGCCAATGTTGCTGCTGGCTGCACAGATAAGGAGGTTATTATGGAAAAGCTGTGCAAGCCTTTTCCCTGAAGAACTGGTGGAGGACAAAACGATTGCCCATAGTACAAAAAGGCAACCTAGTGAGGAATCATGCTCAAGCCATTGTGTGAATTTGACCAAAAAAAATTATGAAGCATAACCCATTAAAACAACAGGCATCTCCCAGGGTGCAACCCAGTGCTGGGGTTCAGCTGCTACCCGTGAACAAGCAGAGCCCTCTGAGCCAGTGCAACCTTGAATTGAATCTTGGGCCATCTGTCACCTCATTTATTAGAAGTGGTTAAAAAAAAGATGAAATTCTTTGCAAAAAGTCCTGCTGGTGATTTTTGGCATTTTTTTCAATGAGGACTTAGTTGAAAATCTTATTTATCCAGTATAGAAATCTACTACTCTCTGTTTACATGGTAATATGGCAGTACATTGCTACTGTGAGCTGGAAAACCATACCAAGCCAAATAAAGTTTGCATGATTCTTTGTTTACTTCTTTCTAAAAAGGGCCCCCGGCATTTTTTTGATAGGGAGTTGTACTCAAAGATTTGCTCTCCCTTAATATTTTCTCATGTTCAGGGTTCATTTGCCTATATCTTTAAAGCCACAGTTATTCCTTCTGTAGATCTGAAGAACAAATTAAATACATCAAATCTGTACTTAATATATATATATATGCATACATGTGTTTATATATGTATCTCCTAAGAACTGTGGATGCATGAAACTGAGAACTTTTAACAAGGCAAACTCTCTGGTCCTGAATCCTACTGTGGAAATGAATAGGGAAACTTTTCACAGAGGAGCCCCAACACTTATATCAAAAGAGATATAAGTTTCACAGAGAGAAACACACTTATATCAAAAGAGCCCTGTAGACAGTCTGCTTGCCTGGCTTTTCTTGTGGTGTAGGACACTGCACAGAATAACCCAAGTAGGAGAATAAGGCCCTGAGATAATAAGATGACTGCAGATTTCCAGCCCCAAAGAACAGTTAGGTTTTATTTGGATTTTCAGTCTTTCAGAAAAACATCCCCTCCTGCTGATTAAAGGCTTAAATCTCTGACTTCTCCAGTGTACCTTTACCAGACTTTCCTGGATGTAAAGGTTGGTAGAGCCCATAAAAATACCTGTAAAACTTCAAATGAAAAGGAAAAATGGGGAAGATGAAAACAGAGGCTTTGGGAATATAGGAAGCAATACCAAAAGCAATGAAAATAGCAGAAAAAGCCAAGAATCAATTAAAAAGATAAAGTAGTCATCACATTAATTTTTTATTTCCTTTTATTATTTACTTCCTCAAACTGATTCCTTTTCTCTTGCATTCTGATTACATCCATGTTTAGTCCTGTTATCTGATCCCACTTACAGTTTCTCTGGCTTGATTGTCCAGAACCATGATCCAAGGGCAGATGTTTATAACTCTGGAAATTTTCCTTTCACACAAGTTTATAGATCTCCTTGGAGGCCAAAGACATGGGAAATGCAGACAGTGTCCAAGCTCGCTTTATCACCAAAGGTTTTCTATGAAGTGCACATGTTCATAAACAAGATTTGGCTGAACTCTTGACTGACAGGCTAGAGCTGCTGTTTGATATCAGTGTATCCAGTTTCCTGCTGATAAACCTGAGCTCTAATGTGCTTCTTTGAAACATCAATATAGGTGCACTTTCACAAATTTTTATTTTATTTTATTTTATTTTTAAAGTTTTCTCTTATTTAGTTTCTCACCTTGCCTCTACTGCACAGCACTTCTAGGCAACAATATACATGAATCACCAAGCTCTGGCTGCTATTTAAGTAAATCTTCTTATACCCTCCCTAGAAGAGATTTTTTTGCTTACTTTCTGGGTAGAATGTTCAGTTTGAAATAGCAAAATGTAATCCGTGTGGTTTTGTGAATCTGTAAAGATGTAACTAGAAATTTGTATTAAAAAAACCCAAAACCAAACCAAACCAAAAACAAAAACACAAACAAAACAAACAAACCAGAAAAAACTAGAGGATTGGTGAGTGGAAGGATTTGCTTGTAAAAAGCTTTTTATATTCCTGGATGTGAGCATGGTTGAAAGGATGAAATTGCAGAGCAGTTTAGAGGTCCATTTTAAGTGATGCTTCACTAGCATATGGAGGACTGGGTTTCTGAGGGTGTCTTCTGATATGCCATACTTAGGAAATGGTCAAAGGTGAGGAAGGTCAAGGTTGTGTACCTGGTCTTTCAGGCTTATACATCAATGAAATAGAAAGAAAGAACACCAGAAACTGAGGGTGGACATGAATAAGGAGTGGTGGAATTGTAAAAACATACTTTTGTGCCAGCCACCCTTATCTCTCATAATTTCGAGCTGTAAACTTCTTGTTAGTTTCTTTGTAGGAAAGAGAATGGATGTGAGCATGGAACTCAGAGTGATTACTGAGAAAGATTTGAAGACATCCAGTCATAGCCTGCACACATCTCAGATTCAGGAAACTTCTTTATTCAAAAAAGTTGTACAGTTACATGAAAATTATTTGATATCTGGGAGACTGAAGACTACAGGCTTCTTAAAAACACGTGACATCAATGTATTATCTAGGAAGCAGTGCATTCCCTAGAGCACCCACCAGCCAGCTTCCTAATTCGACTGAAAAATGTTGTGAAAGAGCACCCCAGCCTTTCACCTAAGGAACCAGCTCCTTGCCAAATGTGGACTTTCCAAGCTGCTTTCAGCTTGAGTTGTTGCAATCATATCTTAACTAGCCTTTTGATTTTTTCTTCTGAAAGGCTGCCTCGTGAATCCTCTTTGTACCACAGAAATTGCCAGTGTGAGGGGTTAGCACTCACATACACCATTCTCTTCCTTGCCACCTCGTCTGAACTCTGCCATTTCAATGGGCTGCCAGCAGCAGAAAGTTTCTGATCAAACTGAAAATCCTTGCATTTAAGTGGAGCCTGTTTTGTGAAAGCTGAGGGAATAGGCTGAGGAGTTAATACACCCACTCATCATCTAATCTTGACATTGGCTCATACAAAAGTACAAGTGAATAGCACTGCATCGTTTTCTGCTACTTTCTGGAGGTTTTGAGATCCTGGGTCTTGGGATTTGCTTTGAAACTCTGGCTGTCACTAGCATACTTTTGTAATTACTGTACATATTATTGATTTTGAAAGATTCATATTCTCTGCTTTTTCTATTGATGGGTAAGGGGTGATTTTATTGAAGGCATAACAAGTACCTCAAGCCACTGAAAAAATATGAAAATTATACAACCAAGGGTACTGTGAGTCTACTGGGTCCTCTGCAATGAAGTTGTAGACAGTCAAAGCTGGTAGAGAGGGAACTTTCCTTCCAGCCTGTGAAGGTAATGAGAAAATCAGCTAATGATTTCAGGCAATCGGAGCTTCTAGATGTAGAAATATTATGAAAGATACACTAATTCTTCTTTCTTTTGCTTGCCTGATTTTTAACTTGATGAGCCCAAAATATGTTCAGGGTAATGAAATTCTGTCCCTGGAACATACATTGTACAATTCAAAGTCAAAATTGCTAACAATAGTGTAGAAATGAGGTGTTCGGTCTAGCTGCCTGTAAGCTTAATTTCATTTCACAAGTGATTACTGTTAGTCTGCTCTCTGGTTTCTGAGACAGAAATAGTCACCCATTCATTTAGTGTATAATAATAAGCAAAGTCTGTATTTGATGTTATTCAGAACTTGCTTTGAACTGCTAAATGGTCAACAGTTACCATGCAACTGAAAGGCGATAACTTCCCTGTCATTCCTGCTATAAAGGAAGAGAAATTCTTTGATTTTAACTTAGTGATGCTGCTTGTGAAACATTCAGCTAAAGGTGTGAGCTATGAAATTCCCTTCCCTGCTGAGGACAAAGAGTCAACAAACACTGCAGCCATGCAGCCTCTTTCAATACCGTGTGAAACAAAGCCTGTCTGACTCTGTCAGGAGGATGTGTTCAGCAGTTGAAAGAGGTTAAAATAGGAGAGTTCACCTCATCTTTGGTAGTCTTTCCAGTGGAGCTTAGCATCATGCAATGATGCAGTAAGAGAATAGCAACATGAGAAAAAATATATCTGAAGAGAAGCCATGTCTTCAGGCAAGCTCACTGCCAAGAAATGAAAGCAGGCATGTGCAGTTTGTAAAGGTCCAGAGGGCCCCTTTTGATGAATGAATAATGGGCAACATCAAAAGCAGATTCCTGGAAATTATGGAACACCTGATGCAGGTTCCTGCATTTTGGAGATTTCACGATATTCAAGAGATATTTTGTATAAAAAGTGAGTTGATACTGTATTCATAACTCACCAGTGATGAGCTATGTTCTACTGAGCAAACATACTGAAGATAGGCCCTCAGGTAACCATCGAATTTGCTCCCTGGCAGATCACAGGATTACAGAATGTTTTGGTTTAGAAGTGACCTTCAAAGACCATCTAGTCCAGCACCCCTGCTGTGCAGGGACACCTTTCATCACACCAGGTTTCTCCAAGCCCCATCCAACCCGACCTTGAACACTTCCAGGGAGGGGGTATCCACAACTTCTCTGGGCAACCTGTGCCAGTGTCTCACCACTGTCATCTTAAAAAAAAATTCTTCCTAACATCTAAACTAAATGTACCCTCTTTCAGTTGAAAGCCATGGTCCTTATCAAAAGTCTTTCTCCATGTTTTCTGTAAGGCCCCTCTACATACTGAAAGACAGCAATAAGGTGTCCCCCAAGCCTTCTGTTCTCCAGGCTGAACAACCCCAACTTTCCCAGTGTGTCTTTATAGACAGATGCTCCAGCCCTCTGATCATTTTTGTGGGCCTCCTCTGGATTCACTCCCTCAGCTCCATGCCCATCCTGTATTGGGGACCCCAAAGCTGGACACCGTACTCCAGGTGGGGTCTCACAAGAGCACAGGAGGAGAATAATCTCCCTTGATCTTCTTCCCATGCATCTTTTTATGTAGCCCAGGGTACGACTGGCTTTCTGGGCTGCAAGAGCCTGTTGCCAGCCGATACCAGCAACATTAACAATAGATGAGGTGTTGTGAAGCTCTCATCCATTTTTCTGAGCTCAGATATATTTTTTTTTTTCTGAGCTCAGGTCATATTCCATGAAATTACTTTTTTTTGATATTTTCTTTTCTCCACTCCTTCAAATCTTGCTTGCTTTCTACCTCTGCTTTTTCCTCTTGATTCATCACCTCTTCAACAACCTGATCTCTTTGAAAAAAAATGGGGTCTCATTTCTTCTGCTTCTAAGGTGTAGCAGTGTTTTCTGGGGCTAAAAGTGAAGCATTTTCCTGCAGTGGAAAGCTGACAGATACAGGCAGACCAAGCTACAGATATAGATGGGTACAGCTGTTGCTCACCCTAGTGGCTTGATGAGCTATCCTAGGTGATAGCTTGGGACTTATGTATAACTGGGGGGTTTTGGCAAGTAAATTACTTAATCACAGTGTCGCCATTCTTCTACTTATGCTTTATGTCCTTTGTCTCATCAAGGATATGGGGAAAAGAAGGTGGAACTATGACTAGAGATCACCATTATGCCATAGAGGTTAAAGGTCACCACTATTTTGCAAAAGGGCAGTCTCTTGAGGTTAGATGTAGTTTCAGCTGTGTTCTGGACTTGATGGCTGGGTAAAAGTGACAGTGAAATTCCCTCTGAGTTCATCCCTATATTCTTGAGACCTACTGGAAGATGCTCAGTCACCAGTCAACCACTGAAGGAGGAGGGAAACTCAGCTCATCTAGCCAAGCACACAGAATGAAGGAGGTAAGGCATGCAGGAGGGCCTAGCAGGGAGCCTTCAGCTTTTGAAGTGCTAATGAAAAGCCAAGATAATCTTAGCTGTCCACAGGTACATATGCCTTGCCTCACACAAAGCTTCTCATCCTTTTCTTTGGAGTGTACTAGGTAGGACTTAGAAATAGTGTTTGAAAAGTCCTCAGGATATGGTGACTGCCTCCAAGGGAGTACCTCAGCGTCAGGAATAAAATAAATTAAAACTAAATTAAAAAGCAGGGGAAAGTATTCTGTAAACATCAAATAAGGAGTCTCTGAAAGGCAGTGTATGAATATGGAGAAAAAAAAAAAGAACACACCAAAGCTGAAGCTGGATACAAAACTGGTCAAGGAGAGTCAGGAGGCTCTCTCTCTCTCTCTCTCTCTCTCTCTCTGTGCCAGCAGAGCAGAAAGAACTGGCAGTGGGGCACATGGTCCTTCCAGGGCAACACCACTGATGGTGAAGAAATGCAATTACTACTCAGTGTTTATTACAGACCTAATCTTCTTTCCTCCTAGGTATGTCAACACTGCAAAATGACAAGGGGAATTACTGGAAGCTGCACTGTTTTATTAAAGTATTTCTCCCAACTTAATACACTCTGGTTTTTTAGAAGCAGATGACTGTCTGGGGACAGAGTTCTCCACTTTGCACACACAGATGCACTGGCATTCACAAGTGTGAGGTTCATTTGCTCGGGTTAGTGGCAACATTCACACTTCTAGTGATTAAATCTGATCTGTAATCCTCCTACAATTATAGTGCACAATTATAGAGACAAGAGCAGTCCCAGGCATGTCCATGTTCATTTCATCCTTTTATTGATTCCTTTGCACCTAAAAAATCACATTTCAGGAGATGTTCTTTATTTAAAACAGTATGACACAGTTCAGAAGCTGGAATGTGCTGCAGAGCTGGGACTGCTAGGTAGCTTGTTTTTTTATTTTCTCCACAGGAAAGAGTAACACGTAACTGCTCAGCAGAGTAACTGTCAAAAAGAAAGGGGATAGAATAAAAGGTGTATTTTGGATCATGTCAAGATAAATCTGAACCCCCTGGAAAAAAAATCTTTCTTGCAGTTGTGTCCTTGTAACTCTGAGACTACATTTATATCAAGATTTCTGGTTAAAATGAGAAATTTGCCTTAGACACTCATTGGAGA